>NW_024609835.1:2697432-2903106 GCF_016920785.2 Ixodes scapularis
GGAAGCGGAAAGAACACCTGACACAAGGGGAGCGTCGGAGGCGAGCTTCTGTGTAGATAGTCTCTCCGCAGGCGAACAGGGCCTCGCGCTGCGCTCGCCTATGTCCTCGCCACAGCAAGGGTATAGACCAACTCAAGTCACTGACGTCACGACACTGCGGTGGCGCTGCTGTCGGTACTGCGCGTTCGCACGAGCTTCCCTCCTCCCGAATTTGGTTTCTGCGCTCGAGCAGTGCCCACACCTGCGGTGGGCAAAGCGAGCTTGTTTGTAAACACTGTGTCGGTGTATAAAAGACAATTTTTTTTATTTTTGTTTCATTTGTAGTTACTTGGGACCTCTTAGAAGCCTAAGTGGCAGCCAAAGTCTAGCTGAGAGATTTCCAGGAGGTTCCATAATAGCTGGGAGGAAGATTTTTTTTTTTTTTTGGCTTCGGTTGTGCTTGACGATGAATTGCAGAGAAAATTGTAACTTGAGAGTATCTTGAAAGTAACGAGTTACTTTTTAGGAGTATTTTGTACTTTACTCAATCACTTTACAAATTTGAGTATTTAGTACTCTACTCAGTTACTGCTTTTCGTGGTACTCAGTAACTTAACTTAAATACTTTTAGTGAGTATCTTGTACAAGCCTGCCAGAATCCTATAGTTAGAAACTAGTGCCTTAACGCCGAATTCAGAAACCTCACTGAAACTACACTCAAACTGAAGGGCCCCTCCACTTCCTCGAGGAAGGCAGGAGGGCCGGCGCTGGCCAATCGCGAGGACGGAATCGCCGTGGCGATTGGCCAGCGCCGGCCCTCGCGCCTTCCTCGAGGAAGTGGAGGAGCCGCTCAGTTTGAGTGTAGTTTGAGTGAGGTTTCTGAATTCGGCGGTTAAAGTCGATCTTCTCGGACAAGTATTGCTTGAGAATGCTTACGCCTGGCTTTTGATTGCAGAAATACAAAATCCGGTACACCGCCCCCACCAACAACCGGAAAGAGGTACGCCAATTTCTGAAATCGGGTTCTAAGGGGTTTGATTTCTTCAAATGAGATCAGACACTTGCAGTATCAATGTGCAACCTCTTATTTTGTCGAATTTAAGTTTCGGTATGTGCTCTCATAGTGCTGTCACGATCAGTGACCGTGTGTGCGGTGCGGTATGACCAGTTTTCTACATTGATGGTCAACTTTTGAAGTGTAATATATATATTATATATATATATATATATATATATATATATATATATATATATATATATATATATATATATATATATATATATATATATATATATGTATGTATATATAAAAAAATTCTGGTACCGTATTAATTCACCACGAAAGCTTATTTAGTCGTATATTTCTTTACAAAAATTGCAAACGAAAAGCGTATTTCAGGCAAAACTTTTAGAGAGGGTCAAGGTTTTTCTATGGAATAATATGGACTAATATGAACAAATCAAGTAAAAATCATAAAAACTATCAGCACGACATTAAGCAATTTTATTGGCCAGTTAAAACACACAATGCGCGGGAAAAAGATCGGAATAATTTTCTATCTCTTCCCGTTTTACAAAGTTTTCTTTAAATGAGTGCTGCTTTCAGTCCTGAGCAATTTATTTTCTCTGTGACCTGGAAAAGATTGAACTCTCAATTGCAATTCTTTACAAGCTTCTTATAACTCTTTCAATCTTTTGATTAATGGTCAGGTTCACCTTTTATGATTTCACAAAACAGATGCACTAGCTGCGCCTTTGTCCTAAACTTAATTGGGATTACACACACAAAAAAAGAAATATTTGTCAATAATCCATATGTGGTTGAATCCATTCGGCAGGCACGACAGACAGTCTGTTGCAACATAAGAACGCGAAAGAAGTTCCTCTACACTTCAATGCTGATGAGATATTATCGTTGGTACCTTAATGCACTTTTATGATCCATAAAAAACTACAATAGCGTTGAAAAAAAACAAAACTTTCAGCATTTCCACGCTGGTAAAAAAGGAAGAGCAGCGAAGCTGTAGCTTCTGTTCTCGATGGTGGCTTTCCAGGCGAGCGATCTGCTCTTCGTTCGCAAGGGAATCTGAAGCGCTCGGCACAGTGGAACATCAGGCGATAGCGGCTTCGCGGCGGTTGCGGAACCATTCCCGCCGCTGCGCACATCGCCGGTCGTTCCGCTCCCGCTGCCGCCACCTATGAGCGAAGGCGGTAACCAGCCTGGTTGCGTTCATCGCTCATACATGACGGTAGCTGTCCAGAATCATTAGAGAGTTTTAGAATAGGGGGTCTCAACGCTTTGGGGAACCCAACGCTTTGGGGTACCCAACGCAACCACACCTCACGCAGCGTGCTTATAGAATAGGGTTTGTGACGACGCAACGCGGCACGCTCGCCTTTTCCGCATGCAGCGCCATTGTGGACAACGAACGAACTTCTTAAAGGGACACTGACACCCCCCAAAAAATTTTTTTTATTTTTTGCCAGGCGCTTTATTATGGTGTCGGAGGACTACCCAATTAATATTTTGCAACAGAGTAGCGTATTTTTTTAATAAAGCCTTCGGTCCTACCGCGTGTGAAGCGGACGTCCTTCCCTTACAAAAAATTTATATCTGGCCAGATCTGAAGATTTCAGATATGGCCATATCAAAAATTGGCCACATATAACCTGATATAGTATATCTGCCAGATATAGCCTGAAAATCAGGTATGGAAATTCCAGATCTGGCCAGGCAGTTCAAAAGGACACAAGCCTGAAATCAGCACTCTATATCTTTTTAATGTCTACAATTCTCCCAAGTGCCCCGGCCTGCACTCGAGGAGTTATGGAAACGGTGATCCTTCAGCAGCCTAGTGATCGCTAGTTTTAACCAATTCCATGGTTACACAGTTTCGAGTGTAATTCGTAGTCACCCTCAACAAGCGTCCCAAAGGGCTCAAGTACCTGTCATATCACTTTTATATTTTCTCGTCAATGGCAGCGTTTATGATATTGTGCATTCTGTCCAACCTTCAACCAAGCTGAGCCGCCGAAATCTCTTACCGTATTATCATTCTCGTGATTGTTGTTTTACCAAGAATTACATAAAAGCCGAGAAATCACAACAACCAAAACCAGGATTTAGCTCGGATTCAGCGGAGCTGTTTATAACATTTTTTGCGTTTCTAACTTAATATCAGCGTCTTAGAAGCTGTATGAGAATGATAATATTGTAAGAGATATGTCTGCAGCTCATCCAGGTTGAAGGGTGGACGGAATGCACAGTACTAACATTGGTGGGACATTTTAAAAGTGGTATGGCAGGTATTTGGGTTCTGTACGGCACGTGTTCAAGGTGACTCCGAATCACAGTCAAATCCGTGTAACCATAGAATTGCCCGAAATTTTCGATCGCTAGGCAGCCGAAGAAACACCGTCTCCATGATTGTTGGAGTGGAGGCCGAGGCGCTTGGGGGATTTAGCAAATTGTCTATTCGGGCGTAATGTCAACACTTTGAAATAATTAAGCTACATTGAAATCTTCGTGAAAACTAGCACAAATGATCTCAAACTTAAGCTTGTCAAAGCTGAAGTTTGGGATCATTTATGCTAATATTTAGCTCGCGAACAATGAGTCATTTAGAGTTTGCTAACAAAGAATTTTTTTACTTTTTTTACTTTTTTAATATATTGAAAACCGGCCGGCCAGATAAGTCTGTATATACGCCAGATATGTCTGTATATACGCCATATCAGGCTGTATATATGCCAAATAAGTCTGTATATGCGTTAGATAAGTCTGTATATACGCCATATCAGGCTGTATATGTGCCAGATAAGTCTGTATATACGCCAGATATGGCTGTATATAGGCTTTATATAATCATATAATGTTTGATATGGCCAGATATGGCCCAGATATAAGATTTCCATACGGGTTCCCACTGAGCTACTGAAACATCTCTTTTCTGGTGGTTCTCTTTCCTTATTAATAATTGAGCCGGTAAACTGTAAGTTAAAAAGTTTGCTGTCGATTTTTCTCTAGCAAAAGCACTCCCGGGTCGAAGTCGGGAAGCACGCCGCTTTGGGGACATTCGCACCTAGTAAAGAAATCGTACGCGTGCATATTCAACTCGAAGTAGACACGTCGTGCTTGACGTTTGCGCGAGCGTTGTCTTCAGCCACGAGAAGGGAGCGACGGCTCGGCGACGTCTTCGTGCAAATCGGCTTGGTGGCCGGGCGTGTCATACGGGATGAATACCAATTCTTTTGATCAGTCCCAAATTTCTCTTTTAAAAGTAGGCAGAATTCGCCGGTACCGCGAACGACAGTTCTGAAATAGAGGTCCCACGCCCGTCGTCCGCTGCCATCGCCGTCCCCGCGAGTCCCACGATACGCGAAACGACGAACGCACAGAATGCTTCTGGTTGTCTGTGGAACTTTTTTTTTTTTCAATCAACGTATTTACAGCTTTTTAGAAGCCACAAAAAATGGGTTTCATATTTTTGTCTGTTTTTAATATTGAGTGTGTGCCTTCAGTGACCCACGACTTTGATTAAATTTGGTGGTCGCATCGATATCTTAGGAAACGGCCCGTGACCGCGGAAAAGAGAGTGAGCGAGACTCGAACCGGCCAGTTCTTGATCGGCGGTTTTCGGGCGGAAAGAAACCGAATTTCGAGCCGCAAATTCTGTTCTGGGTAGTTGAGCTCTCATATGTCACGTACAACTAAAAACCTCGGCGAGCATAAATACCCTGTCAGTGTCCCTTTAACAGTGAAAAATTATTAAAACGCAAAACATTTGCGCTGAAACGACACTTTATTGTGGCTTGCGGTTAAAATAATAGGGAGGGTAGCACCAGTTGGAACGGCGCAGCAAGAACCACCGGCCGACCGTCTCTGAATATGAAGATTTACTTCTCTGGTCACAAGAGAGTGCACGCCCTCAAATACCAGGCTTTCATGTGCGCCAATAGAATTATCTGCGAGCTCGACGGGCCATTCCCTAGTCACAGTCACGACGCTGGTAGGTGTAGCTTGCTTTTAGCCAATCCTGTAGCTGAAGCAGCACGACAGTTATAGAAAGTTTTATAATCGGGGGTCCCAAAGCTTTGGGGCCCCAAATAAATAGGGGCTCAGCACTGCGCATGCGTAGAACCCAAACTCCGTTTGGGGTTTCGGGTTGGCTCGCGCCCCCAACGCGAAATTCGAGAAATAGCGTGGGGCCCCCAATTGCTTGGGGCCGGGTTGTATCGGCAAGCATGGCGGCGCCCTTTCCTCTTGCTTCGGTGCAAATTCGTCATGGTCGCTGCAGTATTAGCCAATTTCATTGCCAATGAATAGTGCAACCGGCTTTCGCTTTGCTTAATCTCGCTCAAGTCACAAAGAATGAGCGGTGGGCTCGCCCCATTTTAAAGATCGTACCTGATTCTGGCCTTTCCTAAGCCTAAACATACGTCGTAACTGTTGACATGGTGACGCATTTCTGCTCCGTGGCACACACACAAACCCGTTTTTTTTTTTTTACGTTACGTTACGAAAAGTCACCGGGAAATCTGTACTTCTAATTAAACTGTGCCAGCAGCAGGTCGGGTCGACCCGGCCGCGGATGGCCCGCGTGGGGAAATTTCTTCCGATTGCTTTGGAGACCCTTTCGGCAATTGAAGTCCATCTCCTGGAATCCTGGAATGGGTTAGTGGCGTACACGTCGCGTAGCACATAAATGTCATCGTCGATCGAGAAGCGAACGCGCGCGGGAGCCTTCTCTTCTGCCGTTTTCTTCTGACCTTGGATCGGCCTCGACTCGTTCGGCCATCCCGCTTCAGATGTAGCCGAAACAATCCAATCCGTAGCGCTCTAATTTGGCGCTTGTTCTCGCAAGGCCCGTTCACACGATGCATTTTTCTCGCGCATCTAGTGTCGCGAAACGTAGTTTCGCGAAATGGTTGCGCCGTCTGAACGAGTCCGAAAAGGACGCGCGCATCTAAAAAAATTTGCGCGCACACCTCGCTCCTGGAGCGAGCTTTTGCTGAAACTTTGCCGAGTACTGTCAATCACTCTGAGGGTGCCGCCAATGGCCGCTCAGAAACGCTCTCACGTGGCCTTTGAGGGGGGAGCAAGCTGTTTGAGAAGACCACTTCACTGCCGGTGTTGTAGCCGAGCCAAATCCGAAAAAAAAACCGAAACCACGAACGATGGATACTGCCGGCGCTTCCGCAAGCACGTCAAGCACCACTGAAGGAAACGTGAGTAGCATATCGGAGAAAAATCCAGCGATGGACGAAGACGTAATTGGTGATGATGATAATTTGCGTCTATTTTTAGTCATCATTAAGAAATAAAACCTTGAGACAAGGAAACAAAAAGTGACGTACACAGTACCGTCTCAAAACCAGCACAGCGTACAGCTCTCATTTACATCCACGACAGTCTTCTTCTTTGTCAACCTCCATCCAAATTATACATATTCAACAGTAAATAAACTAAATGGCAGTAAATGACAATTCAACCACTAGTAAGTGACAATTTAAGAGTAAATTAAGTAAATGGAAGTAAATGACACGACGCTGAATGGCTAATGGTGATGATGATGATTTGGCTTTTAACTGAAGCGCCACTTTATGGTCAATACCCAAACTATTTTCGCGAGTCTAAACGTCATCGTTGTTGCACGTGAAGTGGTACATGTGAACGAGCACATTTCGCGAAACTTGAGTGTCGCGAAACTGTTGCGCGCCTAAAAGATGCATCGTGTGAACAGACCTTTGGAATACATACCTAAAACAGCCAACAAGCACAGGAGGAAGATAGCAAAACACAGGTAGGGGCGCTGACTCCCAACTTATGTATTGTGAAAGAAAGAGAAAGAGAAACAACAACGTGGGCTTCAGATATGAAGCCCACGTTGTTGTTTTTCTTTCGTTTTTTTTTCTCATCTTTTCTTTCGTCGTGACTTTATAATGTCAGTCTTCTCCTTTTCTACTGCAACTTAGTAATTTATACGTTTTTATTCTTTCTTCTTTATACCTTGTGTGTGCGCGTGGGCGTCATGTCTGAAGCTTCCTATTTCTCTTTCTTTCATAACACGTAACTTGGGAGTCAGCGCTCCTTCCTATCTTCTATTTTGTTCCGCCTTTGCTTGCGCGCTGTTTTAGCTATGGCTCGTTCTCGAATTTTTTGGGCGTTCGTGTGCGCTTTGACCATATCCAGCCGAAGATTTTGGCCCTAAACTATGCCGAGACTGAGACGAACGTGAGCGCGCATACCCTGCGAGCAGCGGCACTATTTAGATCTGAGCTGGAGCGACTTTGAAGCCTTGAAATACTTGTTTTCAAGATGCAGGTATCGCGCCACGAACAAAATCTACTCGAAGCCAGGGAGTAGCAGTACGTTGCCATGCATGTCAACGGTTACCGCGTATGTTTAGGCTTAGAAACGGCCAGAATCGGGGACGATATTTAAAATGGCGCGAGCTCACCGCTCGTTCTTTGTGATTTGAGCCAGATAAAGCAAAGCGAAAGCCGGTTGCACTATTCATTGGCATTGACATAGGCTAATACTGCAGCTACCATGACGAATTTGCTCCGAAGCGAACAGAAAGGGCGCCGCCATGCTTTGAGTTGGCGCTTGGGGCCGAACCCGGCCCCAAGCGCCAACTCAAAGCCCCAAACGAATTTTGGGTTCTGCGCATGCGCAGTGGTGAGCCCCTATTTCTTTGGGGCCCCCAAGCCTTGGGGCCCCCAAGCTTTGGGTGCCCCTATTCTAAAACTCTCTATTATTTGTTTTGCCGTTGGACACGACCCTGGGGAACGTAGCCCCAAACAGCTCCGCTGTAAAAGAAAAAAAAATTTCGCCACCGGGTGGACTCGAACCACCAACCTTTCGGTTAACAGCCGAACGCGCTAACCGATTGCGCCACGGAGGCGGTTTTTTTTTATATCTTTATTACAGCATACACAACACAAACACGTTCAGGCTAAGCGTACAGTCTTTTGATTAGCACATATCAATTAATACGTTGGGGGCTCTTTAGGAGTCTCTCACACATCCCAACCCACTCAGGAACAGTATCCTGATGTGCATAGGTGCTACGTATTTCAGTCACAAATTCTATAAAGTATGCCTCAACCGGTCGCGGATTAAGGTCCGCATGCCTCACCGCCATCCGCGAACACCAGATGCTGTACAGGCCAATTAACATTATAAGGTCGTACGGTACAAGTTCCTGTGAAGCAATCGGAAGAAAACGGATCGAATGTGCTGTTATTTTTAGGTCTTTTTTTAAGGTTCTCTGCAACACGTCCCAAAACAACAGGGCATCCCAACAGAAAATAAACACGTGCTCTATAGTTTCGGGAGCTTTGCACAGCAAGCAATTAGTGGTCCAAGGAACAAAAATACCTTTCTCGTGAAGCCACACTTTCACGGGGAGCGTCGAGGTATGAAGTTTGAAAAAAAGCTTTTGGCACGTGGCTGGATTGCCATTCTCTTGACGCGACAAAGAACATCCTGACCGGTTTCCTGGTTGTACAGTGCACGATACAAAGGCTCCGGGAAAAGGTTGTCATACAGGGCGTTGGACGAAGATTTTCTAGTTATGCAAGACAAATATTCTCTGGAATAGCGCACCGCCAAAAAACGGTATCCTTCAACAACCTCCTTTAGAAATCCAACAATTCTTGTTGACTGCTCGCCATGACTCGAGACCAAAAAGGAAGGCAAGTGCCCGGCCAGTTTCGTCTGAAACACCGCGCGCATGAAAGGCTGTTCAGTATCCCGTAGGAAAATGAATCGCGACACGAGCTGCCGGACAAACAAATGCGATAAACCTAATCCCCCTAAAGGAATACGGCGGAAGAGGTTATTTCTTCTCATTGGCTCCCAGTTTGATTTCCAGATAAATGTGGCACATATTCTATGAACTTTCCTCATTACACTTTGAGCACAGTGCAACACCTGAAACACATACATGAGCCTAGCAAGAAGAAATATGTTGCAGGCCGTTGCTCTAGCAAAAATTGATAAGTCGCGGTTTGGCCACCGTGATACCCGCTTTTTTAATTCAGCTGTGGCTTCGGACCAGTAAACACTTGGATTACGCATGTGCTGGAGTGGTACACCGAGGTACTTCGTAGGTGTTGAGCTCCACTTGATCCCTTCAAACTCTGAGGGCTTTGTGGCCCATGTACCATGCCAAAAGCCTGCGCATTTTTCTAAATTTACAGCCGCACCGGTAATTTCGCAAAAGTGTTTAACTAAATCAATAACGCTGCTTACACTTTTTTTGTCTTTGCAAAAAACTGCTACATCATCAGCATAAGCCAATACCTTGACTTCTATGGAGTTAAGCGTAAATCCATGAACGTTTCTGTTGTTAGCAACGCTCAAGCAGAGAGGCTCAAGATAAAGCGCAAATAATAAAGGCGAGAGTGGGCAACCCTGACGTACTGAGGACATTACAGGGATGCTGCAAGTTACGCTACGGTTTACAATTAGTCGCGTAGAACAGCCACTATATGCCATTCGTACGCCTTCATAAATAACATCTCCAATGTTGATGTGCCGCAAAATGGCCCAAAGAAATTTATGGCGTACGCGGTCAAATGCCTTTTCTAAATCAATCTGAAGCATGGCAATCTGATTTTCTTCTTCTGTACAACATTCTAAAATGCTTCTGGCTACGTGAACGTTCGTTTGGATCGTCCTGCCCTTTATGCCACACGTTTGGTGGTCACCCACCAATTCGCAAATTACGTGCTGTAGCCTTCCATTGAGTATTTTGGCTAATATCTTATAATCTACATTACATAGACTTATTGGTCGATAACCTTCTACACGTCGTAGCTTGTCGGCGTCCTCTGATTTTGGAACTAGCACAGTGTGCGTTCTAGAAAAAGATAGCGGTAATGATTTTCTTTTATAAGATTCCTCTATGACAGCGAAAAGAATGGGAGCGAGTGCTTTTCTGAATTTCTTGTAAAAGCTTGAACAAATCCCGTCTGGGCCTGGAGTTTTACCACCGGGCAGGTCGCCTATTGCCTTTTCGACTTCCTCCAGGCTTATGGGTCCCTCCAGCCTTTCCTTTGTCTTGTCATCTATTCTCGGCATAAAAGACAGCAGTTCGTCAATTTTGTCTTCTTGTCGTTCTGGTGTGAGCTCGAAAAGTCGTCGATAATGGTCCACAAAGGCATCCTCAATGCTTGCTCTGTCTGTAGCTATAGTACCATTTCTCTCTATTTCGAGGATTTCTTTCGACAAAGCATACCTTCTTTCTGCTATCAAGGCCTGTTTAGTGGGTTGCTCACCACAGAGAAACCGCTGTGTCCTCGAGCGTATCACAGCGCCTTCGTATCGCTCTTTCTGGAATTTCTCGAGACGTGATTTGACATTCGCGATATCCTTTGTTCCCCAACCAGGGCATTCACATTCAGCTTCGCACAAGGTGCGTAAATCCTTCTGCAGTTTTCGTTCTTCTGCCCGAGCGTAGAACTTCAGCGTGCTTGATCTCTCGATTGCTGACATTTTTACTTGCTCTTTGAACCGCTCCCATCGTTCCAATGGACATGTCTCATTCTGCTCTGTTATTTTCCTTAACAGGTCATCTACTGTAGCTACAAATGTTTTGTCTTTAAGCAGACTGGTGTTGAGCTTCCACAACCGCCAATTAAACTTTGCCTTGGGAATTTTGTTTTCTCCATTTGCGACCTTTACGAGGCAGTGGTCACTAAAAAACACTGGTTTTACACAATAAGAGCTAATGTTATGTACAATGTCAGCAGAAACATAAACACGATCAAGGCGTGCGTGCGAAGATTCTTGAAAGTGCGTAAATTGAATTTTTTTAGTTCCCCTCGATATGTGGAAAACATCTTCCATATTGTTTTCTGCTATTATTTCACTCAGACGATTTGCACTAGCATCGTTATTACGCGTTATTGGAAATCTATCACCTGCATTGCATACACAATTATAGTCACCCAGTAATACAGTGGTCCGATTTGAATTGATGTAGTGTGACATATCCTGGAAGAACAAGGTTCGCTCACTGGCTTTACACGGGGCATTGACACAAATAATTTGCCACTGTGCATCAAACAAATTAAAGTCACATATTATAAAACGTCCATGAGCAGCGGTGATGAGACTTACATCAGAGAGGGGGACAGATTTCTTAAGGAACAAAAAACAGCCTCCTGCCGTGCCAACTGCATGCGTTACACATACTTCGTACGAAGTAAGAAAGGGTTGTAGCGCCTTCGTAACTTGCTCTTCCTCCGACATTTTTGTTTCTTGTATGGCTAAAAAGTCTACTTGCTCTTCGTGAAGCAAACGTAATAGCTGATACTGTTTACGAGTAGAATTTAAACCTCTAATATTGAGTGTACCCAACGTTAAGCAATTAGTAGAAAAATTGGGAAATTTGGATGCAAACATTATTGGGGCGGAGAAGGAGGTTTGTAATAAAGTGCGATTTACAACAAATTCACGCAAAACTTACATAATTCATAGCTGTGGCGACAAGCACGAGTAAATATTCAAATAAAGTAAAGAACTGTCGGTAACTGTTCTCTATGTGAACACAACCACCTACTGCGAGGTTTGCTCTCGTTGGCCATCCGGTGGAGCTCGGGGCTTGCGTTACTTTCTTCCTTGTGGCTTGCTCCAGTCAGGCCCTTCAAGGTCGGGGTCTTCCTCCTCGACGCGATCTAGCGGTCGCTTGGAGGGATCCGAGCTGTCGCCCATTTCCGAGTCCACTTCAGTGGCATCGTCAAAGGAGAGGTCGTTCCCGTCGACTGTCTTCTGTCGCTGGCTTTTTGAGGAGCCTGGAGCGGCCTTGACGATGTCTGTGCCGTTTCCGACGCAGGCAGCTGTCTTGTCAGCTTCGAGAATCATTGCGGTGGTGTCTTCGTCTTGCGATGCGTCTCGTTTGTCAGCCCCTGAAGGTGCTTGGGTATGGGTGGTGGTTGGGTGCCCAGAGCCGTCTTCGATTTTCGAAGCTTCAAATTCATCGATGAAGAATTCAGAGTTGTCCTCCTCGGGAGCCGGTCGCATTACAGTGGCGTACGTCCGGATGCAATCCTCTTGCTCATGACCAAAACGATGGCACTTGTCACAGCGAGGGACGCGACATTCTCGGCGGATGTGGCCTGTTCTCTTACATCGAAGGCAGAGAGGCGCTCTTCCGGGGACAAGAACGAGAACGTTGCTGCCGAACAGACGCAGCTGGTGCGGGAGGTTTTCCTTGGTTACGCCTTCCTTTAGGTTCATTCTCACCAGCCTTGTCGTCGTCTGAACATTCTGGAAGCCTTCTGCCCTCCATGTGTCGCGGGATACTTCGTTGATTTTTCCATAAGGCTCTAGGGCCCTCCGCACTGTGTCGTCGCTTATGTGAATTGATATCCAGTGCAGCCGTATTCGTACCTCGCACTCATCGGGATCGATGAGCAGGCACCTTTTTTCTTTCACCACAAGTTCCTTGGCTTCCAGAATTTTTCGCTTCGCTGTCAGGGAGTTGAACGTGAAGAGCCAAACATGGTTCATCTTGTTCGCGCCGGCTCCAATGAGGTCGTTTAGAACGCCGTGGCGTTCCATTTCTCCTCGAAAATCGTCAATCTTGTACGGGCGTCCGGTGATGTCGCAATGAGCGAATACGGAGTTCAGAACTTCAGTACCTGTAGGCAGTGACGGCAGAACCACTCGGTAGGTATCCTGGGACATTTCAGCAGATGAACCACGGCCGGTGAAAGCCGTTGCAGACGCTCCACGGGAGCTCATTTTTTTGCGACCGTTTCGAACGGCGTCACGCGCTTCTCTCGCGCCACGGAGGCGGGCTGAGGAGGCTGTCATTAAAAACGCAAGAAAAGCGAAGCAATCTCGCGTGTTGGCGAGTCTTCTTTGCCGTTGTTTCTTCGTGACGATTTCCGTTGCCAAAGAAGCGTTAAGGAGACCGGAGAATGGAGGTACACAGGCCTCCCTCCGTCCGCCCATGTTCCAAGTGTGTCATCAGGGAGTTTTGCGTAGATCGTTTTCGTCGACCCGCAACTCACCTCAACTGGCCGCGATACCCGGAACTGTACAGCCAAGGCTATCGGCGCGCAGGCGCAGCAGCGGCTTCTTCGTTGCGGAAGGATTAGGGGAGAGGGACACGCGGTCTACGGAAGCTTTCTATCGTTTCTTCCGTGTTCAACGAGCGTCCGGAGAGCGGGCGCTGCGAACCATCGGAGCCCAGAGCCGTATAGACCAGTGTCCGCGCCAATTCCAGGGCGCCGCCATGTTTATCTACGCTCGCGCCACCACGCGGAGAGGACTGGCAGGCAGGAGGGGGGGGGGGGGGGGGGGCTGCGTTGGCGGCGTTGCTTTGGGGAGCTGGATGCGGCAGGCTGTCTGAATGCACCGGCACATCGTGAACGATGTCTTTACCAGAAGCCTCCGCGACCCGTTCTTCAACAGATAAGATTTCGTTAACATTCGAGAACCCATCTCGATCAAGAAAACAAGAGAAAACCTTATTTGTCTTAAATGTTCTCGGTGTCTGCTGACCCTTGACATGCGCGTTTCAGTCCGGGTTCATTGCGTAGTAAATACTTCGCTACCGCTTTCTTGTAGCTTTCAAATGCTTGATTGTTGGCTTCTTGTATACGACATTACATTCGTGGCGCGTTTGAGACCGATTTTCGCGATCTTCTTGCCTTTCCGACCCCAAGATGGTGGTGGTTAAACGTTTTTTTATTGATGAAAGGGTTATGTCAAGGCTTCTTGATAAATATCATCTAGCCTTGATGGGTTAGGGAATAGGGTGATGAGGGTAGGGGAATGGGAGGAAGTTAAATGATTTGAGGAAGGCCCGCCGAGCATACGTAGCCCAACAGAGAGGTTAATATTTGTTTCCTATTGACGTTTTCACTGGCCGGTCTTGTCCATTCTCGGTAGTTTGTGGGTCTGGCTTCCGCGGGCAGTTCGTGTATGGCAGCTTGTCTTTCCTTGCTGGTGGCCTGACAGTCCCATATAAGGTGCTGGCAGGTAGCAGGTACGCTGCAAGTTTTACAGAGCGGGTCTGGGCCGGGATCGTTCGGTGTAGTAGGCTTATAAAATCGAGCACGCCATACTGGGGTCAGGGCTGTGCATGTCTGGAGCCTTCGGATGCATACCCTCTCCCATCTGGTAAATCGTGTCCCAAGATTCTGGGACACGATCTACTTGCGCCCTCTCTTGGTAGGTGTGCAATATCGCTGAAAAACAGTCGGATCTAACGGTCCGAATAAAATCACGCAAAGTTCCCCCGGAATTATTGAGATCATTGTGATTGATAACTTCAGGGAAATTTTCACCACTTCGTCACTCTTTCTCTAGGTTCCCAGGAAATAAGAGTGATTTCCCCCATAGACTGCCATTGAAATCTCGCTTTATTTTTCACGTTCAGTGAGTTAATAAAGCCACCCCTCAATATTTCAATAAGTTCCCGCAGGTATATATTCTAGAAGATTTATGCTATCGAAATATTCACGCAGTTTTTATGTATAATAATTATCCCAGGTTCCCAGCGAGATAATTAATTACACCTGTAGCTTCCGCCGCGTAAAGGCATCTTTCCAACAAGAAAAGGAGTGCTACGGGAAAGACTACTTTACATTCGTCAGCAGAGGCGCACTTTTTGGCGATGTGCGCCTTTGCTTGAAACCTAGAGAAAACACCTCAGACGTTTGAAAGTTCTTAAAACATGTACCCTGGTAACTGTTCAATGTGATTCCCGGGGAACTTTGCGAGATACGTCTTGGTTACCGAGATACGTAGCGCTGAAGTAGGCTCCTTTGACAAGATCTCTCCCCGAAGCAGTGAACCGCGCATTTTTTGGCGAAGTGCGCCTCCGCTGGGAACCTACAGAGAACGCCTCAGACGTCTGAAAATCCTTAAAACATGTACCCTGGTAACTGTTAAATATGATTCCCGAGGAACTTTGCGAGATACGTCTTGGTTGCCGAGATACGTAGCGCTGAAGTAGGCTCCTTTGACAAGATCTCTCCCCGAAGCAGTGAACCGCGCATTTTTTGGCGAAGTGCGCCTCCGCTGGGAACCTACAGAGAACGCCTCAGACGTCTGAAAATCCTTAAACATGTACCCTGGTAACTGTTCAATATGATTCCCGGGGAACTTTGCGAGATACGTTTTGGTTGCTGATGTACGTGGCACTGAAGTTGCCTACGTTTATGGAAATGATCAAACCGCTGAGTGTTTTGCCAAGGTACGGCTCAGCTGGGAACCTGTGGAAAAAATTGCAAAGTCTTGGTCATGGTGACAAAGCTGAAGGGCACAGAATGTCCGTGCGCAAAGATTGGCGAAGATTGACATATGATGTGTCAATGGACGTTTTGCAGAAATACGGGATCGAGAGTAAATGGATCTGTCACCCTTTCTCTCTTCGTGCTGGCCGAGAGGAGAGGAACGAAGGCTCCTTTGTATTTACCTCAGGGCGAAAGATAATCGTAAAGATAAACAAAAGATGTTTAGAGGGAGCTTGATCTAGGTCACCTCGACACAATAGTCTATTCACTTGCTGAGTCAGCGCCCACAAACATGGCCGCCACACGATAAAGCAACGCTTTTATTCGAGAGCTCTGTAAAAAATAAAAGAAGGCAAAGCAAACTCGCCAATCGGATAACCACTTTTGCCTTCAGCGGTCATGCTTGTGTGTAGTGTAAAATTATCGCCCTCCTAACGTTAATATTAGAGGAGGAAACTTTGAACTCCGTAGCAATAATTTGTCACTAATTATCTAATTAAATAATCTAGCTATGACTATTACATTGCTTCCTCAAATGCCCAAGAACAGTGGAAAGATGTTTGCGTAGCAACTTTTGATTCATTTTTTATACGTTGCTTTTAGTAAATTAAAAACTGTTCTCTTGCCTTTCAAGATGGCCGCGGTGCGACCGCAGCCTTAATGGATGCTACGCGCATGGAAACACCAGGGCTTGCACATTTGAATTTTGACACCATCATACTACAACCGGGCTAACGCACAGATTGAACAGGAGTGCTCAGCGTTGTGCATGGCTAGGTTGGGACTCGTGCTCAGTCACTGCCCGGACGTCAGGGTCAGGCTCAGTCGCTAAGTTGGTAACGTCGGAGTGTGGTGACTTCCATTAATAAAGAAGGGACAGTTAACAGGCTTTCATTAGAGCAGAGGTGGTGTTTGCTCGACGCGCTATCTATAGACCTTTACAATAGACGCCGTCTGCGAGCTGCCATTTTTCTTTGCTGGGCTGTGGAACGCCTTCTGAGCGCGCGCAATAGCTCCCTTTGCGAAATATCGTACGCTGCGCCTGCGTCCACAGCCCAGTGACTCGGCATTTTTCGCCCGGGTGATAAGCGATGGAAAGGTGTATACTCTGTATCACTAAAACCGTGCAGTGACGCCAAAGCTACAGCCTCATATGCCAACCAGAAAATCAAACGGCACTCTGTACTATCACTCCGCGGCGCATGAGTCCGCGTTGGCGTTGTCCGCTCACATGAGCAAAAAGCAGACGATGTTCGATCTTCTGATTCGCTTACGACGGCTGTAACTTTGGCTCTATTGCGCGGGTTTAGTGAGGCGGAGTACAGTTATATAACAGCTGAATTATGGAACTGATAGCGCATGCACGATATTTTTGATGGCCGTTAATTTCTTGTCGCTTCCCTCTTGACCAATCTTTGCTGAGTCGGCGTTGTTATCGACGATGAGTTTAGATTACGCTGGCAGCTTTCCGGTACAAAAGGCTGGAGCGATCACGGCTAATGCAATCGGGTCTTCAATGCTTGTGCGTTCGCAGACAAGGTCGCGGGACAGGATCCGGACTTCAGTGAATATTTATGAAGCGGTATGAAGGCACAACTAGTTTGTGCCCATGAGCTATGCTAAAAGTATTACTTTCCTTAGAACGAAGAGTTCGAGCAGTTTGTATTCCCATTGACAGAAATTGACAATTCCGACGTTTCTTTTTTTTTTTTTTTTTCTTTGTGTCATGTTTGAGAAAATGCCTAATCCATAAATTACGCTGGCGTATTCGCAGTCAATACACTCCACAATAGAGACAACCTCCATCGGTTTAACTATTTAACTAGCATTTTGATTAATGCCTCCCCAATTAGCGTCGAAATTGTCGTTGACTGAGTCATAGTAGGGAATCCGGGTGGAGAGCTGGCTGACAAAAAATAGATCAGCCGCTGGATTGCCGTTCGCATAGACATAATCTTATTGCGGCTGTGAGTTTTTTCTGTTTAGACACGATAGGCGCCTTTAAATCCACGTACTCGCTGTGTTTGTATCGTCCCTCATTTTTTCCCCAGTCTCGGGGTTTTGTCTAAAATGTTACTCGCTTAGTTTCATTATATTGCTCGCGATTACAGCGTTGTTACTTTACTACTGCTCTGATATTTATATAGTGAAATATCTTGAATTTTAATGAATAAATGCCTAATTTACAACTCTGTATTGATCTTCTATTCCAAAAACAAATAGCTACTTCCAGTAGTTACATGTCAAATGAAGATTGGTTAGGCATGCGCCCTTCTTTCGAGATATGTTTTTCGAGGTTATATATGTTTGCTCAACGTATTAACATAAATATGTATATTCTTTTACGTTGTGTTGTCGCACACGGTTTCAGTATTTGTGGTACAATATTAAAATTTGCGGAGTAGCAACACCTAAAAAGACAGGCATAGAATTTTTACATATACTTTCATGCTGGCAGTAATCCAGGCACAGATTAAGCAAGAATGAATACAGTCGTGCATGTAACATAGTACGCTGGATGGGATACATAAGATCTAATGGAAAGGAGAACGACCTAGATGGGGCGCTTTCTCGAGTTTGTTGTCCATCTGTGTTTGTTTTGAGATAAGTCGTAGTACAAAATGCATTTACTGTTTCCCTGTAGTAGTAGTAGTACAATATGTATGTATCGCTTCTCAGAAAACGATTCATGTCATCTTTTCTTGGTTAACGCCATCTGGGGTGAAAGAAAAGGAAGGGGGAGGGAAAAAGGTAACAACATATGCTTCGCCAGCCCTCATAGACGGAGAAACTCTGATAGATTCCACTATGTGTTTTCTATGAGAGCTTCCCATATTCGGGAGGGCCCATCCTTCGTATGATGTGAACCTCGTTTCCTCTTCGGGAGAGCTTATGCCACGCTTCGCGATATCGCGAGACCCCGGCCCAGTCCCTTAAATTCACACGAGGGAGAAATCCCGGGGATCTCTCCCCCGCACGTGCGCATCACGAGATGAAAACGCGAGGCTTTTGCACATCGCAAAGCCTGACGTTTTCGTCGTGGAATGCGCGTGCCGGGGAGAAATCCCCGGGATTTCTCCCTCGTGTGAATACCCCTTTACGAAGTGCGAACATATCGCCAGGGCCCTACAGTGTCCAATGTTGGGGGCGATTCATAGGTCGTCTGGGTCCGTAGGTCTGAAAAACCTTGTCTGCCAGAAAAGAGTGATTATAGGTGATAGCTGTCTTGGTCTGATGCCGCCTGAGAATCACCTGTTCCCACCGGCTCTAGCCCTGTGAAATTGGGTGAGAATCTGGTGGGAAGAGGGAGATTAGCCTGAGTTTGCAGGCTAACAGATCATCTCTCTATGCCTCGTCTGAGACCGCGCTATGCCGGGCCTATCTTCTCGCGGTTCGAGGAACCGCGAGTGAGTGGGTACATCCTTACTGCTGCGCAATCGCGGTGTTGTTCAACCTTTTGTTTCCCGGATTGCCTTCGTCACCTGAGATCCAGTCTATGACGACTCGGTTATTTCACGAAGCTTCGAATTTGAAGTGTGACGCCGCCCTGCCAATAAAAAAGTGTGCATTTTCTGAAGGCTTCTGGCGAATCGGTGCACATGAGTGATTTGGGTAGCTGGTGACTGTTTGTGGCTTTCCTGGCCACCTGTAATATGGCCAGCCGCTTTGCCGTCGTCTGGATGCTCGCCTTGTGTGTTTCTTCTCTCCTCGTTTGACCGCGGGTAGGATGGTCCCGACTCTCAAGGGATGCACGTTCAGGCTCGTTTGTGTCCGCGTCGGTTTAAGGGACGTCAGCGTCATCTTTGACTTGATGAAGCTTCTTTATGTGATCCTCGCTACTGTAATGGCGCTCCTTTCTCTAGTCTTTGCCTTGGTTCGTGGAGATCGGCTTGCTTGTAGAGACGTCCCTCGTTTTCCATTGCGGCTGTTGCGTCACCACGATTGTCCTTTTCAATTTTACGCAGAATAAGAACAATGGTTGCGGTACACACAACAAAAAAATTAAAACCACATTCCACTGTGTGGGCTCGAGCTCGTCACTCCAACCCCTATTTTGGTTACGCAAGAACTTGGACACAAATTTATTTCCTACGCTTCGCGCATCGTGAATAATCGCCTTCGGCTTCTCGGACCAATAATAAACAAGCAATTTTTGTTTGTTGCCCCCCTGCATGAAGCAGCGTGGCTGTTCGATCTTGTCTCCATGACATTTTGGTTGCACGTCAAAATACTCCTAGGTTTTCTGAATAAATCATCCATCCTTCGCTGTGTTGTGCTATACTTAGTTTCACCTTCAGTCCGAGCGCAGTGGATGCTACGCGCCGTCCCAGCCAATCCAGCGCCGGGGCAGTATCGCGTGATCCCGAGCTCCGCGTGTCGCTCCGCCCAACCACAAGGTCACGTGTTACTCTCCCGGCGCTGGATTAGTTGGGATATTTCGTAGCGTCCGCTGCGCTCGGACTGAAGGTGAAACGAAGTATAGATGCTCTGCGTTGATTTGGCATGTAAACACAAAAGAATAAGGTTCCTTAAAACAGGGCCGGCTTGCTCGAACTAAGGCACCCTAGCTCGAACCATTGTCTGGGATGGGACTGTCTGAAAGAAAGCACTGCCAAAGCTAGCGCATGAGCGGAGTGGCGCGTGAAGTCGCGTCTCAAATGCTCACGCGCCCCGTGTTTGGCAGGCTTTCTTTCCTTCAAACGGTCTCATCTCAGACGCTGGTTCGAGCAAGCCGGCCCTGATGTTTCAAGGCACATTTATTGGTTTTTCCTCGCCAACACTCCTAAGCTGACAGTGCGGTGGAAGCTACGTACTTGCTGGACAAGTCACCTGTCGTTCTTGCCACACGTGATCACACTCTGGGTGAAGCGATAACAGGCAGTCGATTGATTCGTCCGATAAACATGTAGTTTACATCGCATTGTCAGCTTAGGGGTGAACCCGAGTGTAGGTAAAATGTCATAGACATTTATGCGCGCTCACAATCAACTGACGACTGAATGTTGTTTTCCTATCACGCAACCAGCGGAGTGAACAAACTGGTACCCGGCACCACCGTGCGGGGATATGATAAATGCATGCCCTTACTCAGTTTGTTTGGCTTTATTGCAAAAGGGCTGCGACGGTTTAAAAGAACACTTCCTTGCCGCGGAATAATGCCTCTTCGTCTTTCGGCGCGTCTTCATGTGAATAGAATCAGCTCCCAGTGTGTTTTAACGCCATAGCGTTAATGAGCTCGTGTTGCAGAAAAGCTGACGTCGGTGTCGTGACGCGAGAGCCCGGGATTGGTCGACAGAGTGATGACGTCACAGCCACATGACCCCGCGCGGAAATTTCAAACAACCCACAACGCTCACGTGAAAAGTGGAATGAAAGTGATAAAAAGACTACATGTAATGCGAATTAAGGATCGCCGCATGTCTCAAATGATTTCACTTTATGAAGTAATTCATTTTCTACAAAGAAAAATTTGAAGAATTTTAGCCGGGATTTGAACCCACGTCCTGTCGGTTGCGCGCCAGCACGCTACTCACTTAGCCACGTAAGGCAGCTTGCACGGCTTGGGAACGAAGAGTGTTGTGTCATGAGAACTAGGTCGTTGTGTGACTCAAGAGCATGAGAAGCAAATGAGAAGGCGATGCGAACGGGCCCCGATAACGCAATCGCGTTCCACTCTTAAAGGCGAAGCTTAAGTGTCCTCCAAGTTTCTTTTTTTTGCGTCATTGCCGTGCAACCTTAAGCAGAACGCGACATTCTACATGCTTTAAAAAGAAAAAGATAAAGATTAGTTTTGTGCTTTGGTGGAATGAGTTATCTGCAAACTAGCAAGGTCCCAGGCTCCAACGGGGCGTGTGTTTGTGAACTAGTCTTCTTGCGCTGTGCTGGGCTTTCAAGAGCGGCGTGTCAGTCTTGTACCTGGTCTGACGTGCGAATAACGATTCGTAGCCTTGTTCGCATGATAGACCCTCATTACAAATCGGACCGCCAGGCGTTCAGTTTTTCCACTGAACTATTCAAATTTTACACTGTGCATCGACATGCTTATACATCATATAAAGGGCAGTTTGACACCCTCGACATCCATTCCACGATGTTCTGTGCGTCTTGACAACGCTCTTCGTCCAATTTCCCAATATATTCAAAATGGTGTTTTAAATCATGTGCGTGGAAGTTCCACTAGTAAAACAAATAGAATTGGGCGAATTTTCTTAAAAAAACATTTTGAATAGTGTTTCTTACGGCCAGCGCCAACACAGATTAAAGGGGCACTAAAGTGAATTCTTAGTTTGCAGTTGACGATGGATATTTTTTGTGAGCATCTTGCCAGAAGCACTGATTTCAATCATGCGTCTAGGACGGACTTTTATTCTCAAGTTCGTCGTCACAGCGGGAGAACATATCAAATGGGTTCAGCAATATAACATCAATCGTGGTGCTGAACACAAGTAAGCTACTTTTCTAATATTGATTGAAAGGTCAAGGAGTTAACAGACATTTCGAAAAATTACCCAATCATCAAGAAGCATGTTGTGTTTGTAGGTACACGCGCTCTGTATGCTGCCGTCTGGAGCGGTAATTTGAAACCAAAAGTTTTAAGCAAATGGCACGTTGCCCGCGCGTCCATCAGTGTGTGCACGTCAGAACGCACTGGTGCACGTCGCGTCAAATTACACTGTAGCATGCTCCTTGGGCTTGGATAATTTCGAAAAACATCTATACTTCGTTTCACGTTATCTGCGAGCGAAGCCAAAGGTACAAGTACAAGCAGGCTGCCTTGAATAATGCTTGCAATCCACAGGCACACGTGCGAAACAGGAACACTCAGAGCGCTGGGCTCGCACTTCTAGCTTTGACTTCGCTCGCGCATAAGGCGATACGAAATATATTTGCAACTTGTGGACGGCCCTGAGACACACGACTGAGGTGTTTGAAGCATGGTAGGCTTAGGGTTCCTAGGTAGGATTTGCTTGCTTATTTTTTTCCGGCCTAAAAAGAACGCACGCGAAATATAAAAGCACCACGAGACAACGCGCCCTCGTGCCGCGATTGGTGGGCGCGTTGTCACGTGGTCGAGCGTCCGACACTTCTTCGCTAGAATAATCTAGTGTGGGTTCGCGTATAGTACCAGCTGAGGTGAATACAGCACTGACTCTACAATAGTAGGCAACACTTCCCCCCAAACCTCGCTTTTCTCCGACCGATAGGCTTCTACGCCTATGACGCGTGATGAAGCGTTTTCTTCCAAAATGCGGTCGCTGGGTAAAAAGATGAAAGGGTGTGAGGGGGAACGAGCTATAAGAAAGGAGGTTAAGATAGCGGTGGACCGACGCACCAGCGTTTCAGAGTCCGTTCAAGGTTGATACGCCACGTGGCGTGAAAGTCAGGAACTAGGCCGGCATGTCCCAGAAAGCTGCCGCAGGCTGCGGCAGCGCGGCTCTGCCGAGCCGAAATAAGTGGGAGGCGTTCACTTGATCGAACGCCGTTTTAGCGAATGAGAACGAGACCACGACGTTTCATCGAATGACTAGCGAATGGGTCTAGTTACATAGACAGCTCGGATTAGCTTTCTTTTGTAATGTGGCGCCTTGTCTGCCGCTGCGAAGCGGCGTAAACGAGGGCTCCGAGTATGTTAGCACGCGTCCCCCCCCCCCCCCCCCCCCACACACACACAAACAAACACACACTGCGAGCGTCTGGGTTCGAAACTATTAATTGCCAGTTCTAAAGGATGGTACTTACTTGAAGTGGGAGCTGGAATTCTACGAGGTACCAGGAGACACTTACTATCGGGCAACGGAGCACGGTGCCTCTGGGTGCAGAGTCTAGGAACGCTACTGATTAATATTGTGACAGGCGACCAGTTATGATAGCAGACGAAACTTCGACTCGTTTGTTCAGAAGTTCGCGGTGATATTTTATTAGCCCTCGTTACAGCACACCAAGGATCTTAGGCAGTGAAATTCACATCACGCAGGCTCGTCCGTAGTAGTCAAATGAGCGCAGTCGACGATGAGGTGTAATGAGCTACTAAGCTTCACAAGGAAAATGCGCGTGAGAAAGAGTTTTGAGGAAGTCCAAAACACCGATCTAGCAGACGCACGTACGTACGTTTACTCCAGACTTCATGAACCCGACGGCGCAAGATCAAAGAGCACCGCCGCCATCGCCACCCGGTTTTCTCTGCACTTTGCGCGACGACGGCACTGCAACGGAGGGCACTCGCCTCGGCGTTAACAATCCGCGAAATAGATTAAATTTCCACTCTTGAAGCCATTCCAAATGATAAATGAAAATACCTCGGCGTTGTTGAACATCTGACGACACAACCAACACGACTGTGCCGCTGGCTGCGTGAGCCTGGCACAAGTGTGCCGAGCGCCTGCTCGGCACCGTTGTTGCACGTGAAGGCCTGCTTATTTGTAGTTGAGACGATGATTCCACATCTTTCGTGGTGCTTGAAATAACTTCGAAGGGCAGGGGAACCTTCCCACGAGGACGTTGAAGACACTCAACACCGGAGCCACCAAAGCAATCGCACAAACCGTCGCCATGTTTGCTTCTTCGTCACTCGCGGCGCGGTCAATTCGTCGCGAGATGTTTTCTGGCTCGGCTAGATGGAAACCAACAGCGGCAAAGTGGCATATGGACACACGGCTCTCACATTACGGGCACTATACTCACATACCGCGGTAAACAGGACCGATGCCGGCGAAACGGCAGTCGGCACACCAGCGAAAAAGCCCTCAGCGGGAAGCGGCGGCGCAGGCCGACGCAGCCCCCCCTCCCCGCGAGCGTCTGGGTTCGAGATTATTGTTCGCTTTTGCTCCTTGCGGTCGAGGCTAAAAAGAGCACTTCCGGACAAAGGTCTATATTGGGAAAGTTTGGCCAGTGGGTGTGGCGACGAAAGCGCCGGAGAGGAGAAAAGTAAATGAAAGGGAGGAGAGCGCCGAAGGAGCGAGAGAGAAAGAAGGGAGCAGAGAGGAGACGAACGCCATTTTTGAGCAACGCTGTCGGAGACTGGTCGGAGAAGAGCACTGCTGAGGCTACGCGTCGTCTGCTACGGGCCGACTTCTTTTTCGCCTGAATAAAAGTTTGTGGCCATACGCCGAAAAATCTTCATTTATTAGCTTTTTAACGCACCGAGGAATAACAGAATGCCATTTTCTTGAAAGAGCCAGCGATATAAAAGGCAATAATCGAGATTTAGATGCCGATCCCACGCATTCCGCCGGGAGAATGATCCAAGATGGCGGCCCTCCCCACTCAGGTGGGAGCAGCCGGGAATTCACACGCATGCGCTCATGTCTCTTACTCAACGCCGCGTGCTGATTGGCTCACTTGGGAGGAGAGCGTTACGGCGGCGAGATCATAGACTGACCAAACTCTCCCCATATACGGCTCTGTCCCATAGACACGCGGCTACAGCCTGCAGGCGAGAAGTTGCTTTGAGTTAAATTTCCAGATTACTACCGACGAAGGCTCCGGTCGAGTGGAAACCGGTAAAGCAGAAACGCGCCACAGCCTCAATGTTGTTTTGCCGTACAGCATGGACTGAGCACACCGTTGCCGTACACGCTTTTTGTTTCTTCATTTTAGCAACTAACGACAACACATTGCCGTGCATTTGGTTCATTTATGTTAGAAGACGTCACTAGCAAACTTATACGTCAAAATTAGCAGAATTTCTCGAGCAATAGCCAGAATACGCACCAGGGGGGGCTTCGGTACTGCCCATTGAGCCTTCATGTGCGCATCGAGTATACTCCCCACTCCGAACTTCCTCAAAGAAAATGGATTCGAGAAATTGGCTGTCGACGAGTTGGCTTTCGACAAATTGGCCTAGACCCTCCATTCCTTTAGAGTGTCTACTTTGAGACGTGCATTTTTTAACTGTGTGCGCTATCTTTAGGGTTCATCGTTTTCGGCTTAAACCGAATAAAACCGATAAAAGTGCGCCGAATACGGTTCTCTAAATTCGGTTTTAACTGAAGAAGACCAGTATTTTCGGAGGCGTTTGCAGGGGTGGGGGGCGTGACTTATTACTCACCGTATGACCACTTCCTTTCGCAGTTTTCAGCTTGTCTCCAAGATCGGTTGATTTTTCAAGAAAATCCCAGGGGGCGCACGCGTATTCAGGACGAAAACATGGGTTTCTCACCCGACAGGGATTTGTGTGCCGAATTCATTGTTCAAAGAAAAGAGTTTAATCGTAAACTGAACATTAGGAAATTTCTAAATGCCGCATATTTTTTTTTAACACCGCTAGCTTCTTTCTACAAGAGGAGCGCATAAATACGATGGTTTTTATTATCCTTTCTTTGGTCGGCGCAAATTTACCACCTCTCGCAGTCGTGAAAACGGAGGAAAAAACGCACTGAGTACAACGCTTGCAAATTTCTGAATTTTGACAATTGCCTCTACGACCGAATTGGTAGTGAAGCTCATGTTCGTCCTGTGTAAAAATACGAGCACACGACGATAATGTCGGATCACGATAGGGCCCCAGTGTGTCTTGCAGAACAGGTCGCGTCGGCTGCCACAGACAGCATCAAATAAGAAAAAAACACTACTTGGTTTACTCACTATACATTTTAAATAAACGCTTTTAAATATTGCAATTCCGTCACTATACTGGTTTCGTAAATAAACCGAAAAGAACCGAGAAGTTGATGAGTCTACAAATATTAACCGCAATAAACCGAAAACTTCTGTTTGGAATAAAAACCAAAAAAGTACGCCGAATTTCAAACTATTAAAAAACAAAAACGCCAGACCCTAGCTATATTGTCAATGTCCTGTTTTGACGCTGCGCTGTTTTGTCACGGAGCTATTTGGTCGCTGTGCTGTTTTGACGCCGTGCTGTTTTGGCACGTGCTCTTCTGTCGCTGTGCCGTTTTGACGCTGTGCTGTTTTGTCGCGTGCTATATTTACGCAAGCTGTTTTTTCGCCGTGCTGTTTTGACGCTGTGCTGTTTTGACGCGTGCTGTTTTGTCGTGTGCTGTTCTGTCATGGTGCCATCTCGCACTTCGAAGCATGAAATAACAGGATCTTGATTTAACTTTGTGCCCAGTTCGCACGACCTGAGACTCTCGTTTAGGTTTTTCGGTACATCCCGATAAACCCCAAAAATTACCTCCAATGTGGTTTTATCAAAATCGGCCCTTGAATAAGAAAAATGCATCCTTTGCTTCAGAAAATCATCATCTGCATTTTTATTTTGGCACAATACACTGCCTCCGACGTGACGAATGTAGTGTCAAAATCCAACATATATATTATTGCTCTTCAATGAATGAGTAGAAGAGACTGTAACTCTATGTTTCTCGAGCTAGAAACTCCCATCTACAGGGTGTCACAAAAGAAAATTTACAAGGTCTTTTTCACCGCAAAAATAAACTAGGCATCGCCAAACGCTCATTCTCCGCCCAAAGGTAGCGCTAGAGGTCATAACCAGATGGCAAAGTTTCAGCCCGATCCGATAACTTAATCAAATGTTATAAGTGATTTGCTGAAAATTTTAATGGGAAAATGGCGGCAGACGGAGTTTTCAAACACATGGGTCTCAATGGCACCAGAAACCGAAAACGGGCAAAAGTAGGCTTCATTTTCTTATTGAAATTTTCAGAAAATCACTTAGAACTTTTGATTAAGTTACCGGATCGGGCTGAAAATTTGGCGTCTGATTGTGACCCCTAGCTCTACCTTTGGGCAGAGAATGAGCGTTCGGCGATGCCTAGTTTATTTTTGCGGTAAAAAAAACAGTGTAAATTTTCTTTTGTGACACCCTGTATTTCACAACGATGCGCTCTAGTGCAAGTTACATGATTCTGTACTAAAAGAATGCCGAGGAATCTGTCGCGTGCCACGCGAAAGCCAGTATTGGCTTATGCGGAATTTATATTTGAACTTAATTTAAGAAGCAAATAAAAATTGTACTCTACTATTAAATAAATAAAAAAGCGGCCATGTGCTGAGTGTTACCGCTTGATCGACGTGAAAAAATTCGCTGAGAATAAAGACTTAACAAATAATACATATACAAGAAAAATAAATCGAAAACAAAAGAAATACACTGCTGAGAACACAAGTTAAAAAACAGCTGTGCAGGTAGAAAAAGCTTGATATAATACAGGATTTTATCACAAAGCGATGAAAAAACTTGGAGTGTATTTTCTAACAAAACGTAAAGGCGCAAGTCTATGACATTTCTTCCCAAGCAACCAAAAGCTTCCTTTAAAAAAAAATAAGGTAGGAAGTCCACCGAACTCTAAGCACATGCTCGCTACTTTACGTAGGCATGTACATGGATTGAACCAACACATAGAATTTTGTGTTTCAGGTCAACATAGGTCGGAGAATGCAAAAATCACCTTCAAGAACGGGAAAAAAAATAACACTGGAAGTTTGAAATTCTGCAGTGTTTTTGACAACATTTAAACCATAAATGACAATATAATACGCAGGCATCTGTAGAAATTACAAGTTGTCGGAACTAATTTGCTAATTAAAAGTAACAGCGAATCTAAACATTTCTTGGCGTCAAAAAGTAATACTAAATACTAGTACTGCTTCCAAATTATGCGCGTGTAGCTCAGAACGCTTTATTTGACAGCACTGTACCAATTCCTCCTAGACAGCTTTCAAGGCCTGCGCGTCACGTGGCATGACATCACGTCCCAGAGGCATGCACGGGCGCTGATTGGGTTCGAGTGCCGTGTGAGCCTTCGTGTGGGACTGTGATAGACAACGAGTCCCACGCGAACGCTGGCATCCAATCAGCGTCCGTGCAGGCCTCCGGGACGTGTCGTCATGCCACGTGACGCGCAGGCTTTGAAAGCTGTCTAGGAGGTGTTGACTGTATTCGCCACATTCATGTATAGAAGAAAATATTACGTAATTTCTAAAAATTCCTATGGTTTATTTTTAAAGAGAAGTACCATCATCAATGCGCAACGTCGCTACAAGTCTGTATGTGTAAAAGGCCAACTTTCAAGTAAAGCTAATGCTACGCGACATTGATTAAGCTTCGCAATAGAGCCGTTAAGGTGTACGATAAGGTATGAAAATTTCTGCAGTGTATTCGCGACTCCAGCAAAACGGACGCCGCCAAGCGGGAAAACCGGGAACCAGCCGGTCCAGGTCGCTCCGCGCCCCGCCGCGTCTCTGATGGCTTTCGCGGACGCGTGCTGGCGGCGCGGCGGCGAGCAATGTAGTTTGACGAAGGTCCGAAAATTTCTTAAGTTTGCCTGAGTGTTCATTAGTGTGGTGAAGCCTCAGTAGATTGTTTCTTTCCATCACGTGTTTGAAAGCCCGTTTATTCCACAACACACGATCGCGTGCTTTCAATTTTTTGGATGGGGAGGAATCACGGAAAAACGTTTTGATTTGTCGTCTGTCTCTAATCGCAATCAAAGTGACGACTGCTTGGTAACTGAGAAGCAGTTTCTTTATAAGGATGTAGAACAGTAGACTGAGCTCGACAGACGAAGTGTTTCACTGGAGGGGACACCAATGTTGCAGTCAAGTGAATGGGAAGGTTCGATAGCTGCTTTCCTTGAGTTTGGTTGTGCTCGATTAGCTTCAGGTTAATTTGAGCCACTAACGCCGGCCGGTGTGTTGGCTATTCATCTTGGCGGCTTTTCGCCGAAAAAGACCATATTGAAGGAGTTGGGCTAATTTCGCAATTACTTGATTCAGAAAACCTGCTCGCTGCATATGATTAATCAGGGAAATTATCTGCTTTCAAAAGGTGGGGGACGCGTCTCGCAAAGATAGAAGCTGTCACGTCATTAGGATCTATCGCGCCTCCAATACTTATAACCCCTGTCGAATCCAGCAGCAATATACGTCTACATTGCTCAAATTGACCGGCCACAAAAAAAAAATAATAATAATTTTATTTGTTTAGGATTCGAAGTCAAGTTCAATGCAGAGAGGTCTGAGTGAATCTCCGATGAAGACTCTCCTCAGCTTGTCCGCTTTCGTCTCCGTTCTACCGGCTAGAACCATTTGGCTAAGTTTAAGTAGTATCTCTCTGTCTGTCAAATATACTTTTATTCAGCAGTTCACCCTAATAGTTAGTCAACTAAGTTCATATTTCAACCCGAAGAACATACTAATATCGCTTTAGTGGGACCATAGTACGTAATATAGTACATAACCGCATATTCATCAAAATGGCTTCTTGATTGCTACTAAAACCTTAATTGAAATACGAGTATCAGCTGCTTAGTGAAGTGCCAGCGAGTTGACATGCTCCTTGGCTCAAGAAGCGCTTGCTTAATTTTCTTAATTTTCCTGCAGCCTGTGTTCTTGACCGAGCACACGACTGCAGCTGTCTCTTGAAACGCGGACAGGCACAAAAGCTCAATTTCGCGGACAGGTAAGTCGCATGATCGAGGCATGCGAGTTAGCTAAACATTACTCTTGGTGGAACAATTTTGTAGCCCTCGCCGCTTTCCTTAGATGATCAAAACTAATTTGAGTCTATTACCGTTTCTCCGGAGCCCATAGTTTCGGTTTTGATTGAAGTCTCCGCAGCGAAAGTTTGACATGAAAAGAACAAAAAACACCGGCAAAACAAAACTATGCTCGGCAAGTTTATGCGCACCGGCTAAACTTAACTGTCTCAGTTCAAATACCCATAAAATTGGGCATTCAACAAAAGAATAATTGTTGAATTGATTGCGCCACCCATTCAGGCGGCCCGGCCGAGCCGACGCGACCTGGACTCAGCCGCCATGTTTGTTTGGTGGTGGCGCCCCCTATAGGTCGCTGGAGTCGCGAATGTTCCATCAAACGTATCCTCAGTTATGACCACGTCCTCCTTATTTTTTTTTTTCAGCTATACTGACATGGTTTTATCAGCAAACAAAGTCACGGAAAGGTTTGATTCCACCATGGTGAAACGTGAGTCATACATCTCCAGGGTTTCTGTTTGGCCTTGTAATTGCTTCTAGTTCATGGTTGAACATCTAAGGTGTGTCTGTGTGTGTGTGTGGGGGGGAACTTAGGCCATCTAAGGAGTGCTGACAGAGAGGGAGAGAGAGAACACATAAAAGTGGTGTGAAGTTGCATCTCAACACGTGAGGGTCTCAATTACCATTTGCGCTTGAACCACACATGGGAAGCAATCCGTTACAGGAGAAGTATTACTAGCGATACCTTACTTTTTCAAGTAAATTTGTAACTGCCACGTTACTTTTTAGAGTGCAGCTCTGAGGCGCCCGTTTCCGGTTTGAGCGGTGTCGGCGTAACCGCACGGTGCACTACGGGAAACGTCCCATAATGCACCGCGGTGACGCGCGCGTTGCATTATGGGACGTTTTTCATAATGTACTGCGCGGGAGGGAGGAGGAGGAGGAAGGGGGAGGAGGAGAGGAGGAGGGGGAAGAGGGGGAGGAAGCGAGGAGCAGGGGAGGAGTAGATGAGAAGGGACGAGGAGAGGGTACAAATGAGGAGGAGGTGCATACCGTCTCGAGCTCCGTACCTTCGCTTCCTCCTCCTCCTCAAGAGCTGCGCTCTAATTCGGCATTACAGAGAGTTTCAAACGTCTTTCATTTTTTAGGAAGTGATTGCGGAGAGGGCGTAATTGGAAAAAGAGAAGGAGGCGGCGCCATGCTGTGGATGACACAACCCAGTCATCCACAGCATGGCGCGAGGCAGAAGAGTTTAAGAAAAAGTATTGTTACGTCGAGCTACTGCAACTTATACTTACATATTTTTGTGTATTGTGGCAGAACGGTGAACAGCTGCTCCGGGGGACGTAAATAGACAATTTGTAATGCTTATTTAATCATCTAATTGAGATATTCACCTAGGCCGGCTTGCTCGAAGCAGATTCTCAGTTGAGACTGCTCAAAGAAAGCGCTGTCAAGGCTAGCGCTCGAGCTTAAGCCGAGTCTCAGACGCTCGCGCGCCCGAGCCTTGGCACCGCTTTCTTTGAGCAGTCTCAACTGAGACACTTCTTCTAGCAAGCCGGCCCTGGTCATGTTGCGGCTAGCGCTACAAGTGCGCCTTTTGATATATTTGATGGCAATCTGTAGCAAGTATAAAATTCCAGAAAAAAAAATTAGCTCCGTATATAAAAACTTCGGACTTCCCTAAATAAAAATAATCACGCTGAAATTTTTTTTCTTTTCCTTCTGTTTATCTTTGCACGTTGTTTGGCGTAGCTCTTTGAGCCTGAGCACGAGGATTGATACTACTATATATTGAAGTCCGTGTTGTCCTTCTTTTGATATTTTTAATATTTATTACGCAATTTTTGCGGGTCGTATTGCGGTGTTCGCTTCTACTAGAAGTACCTTTAAGCCGGAGTCACACTGCTTATACCATTATACGCAAGACAGTCTGCAGATATCAGTCACCACGATATTTGATGATCCTGTTTTGTAAGTTTGCGCTTGCTAAGCTTAGTAGTTTGAATGCGTATGTTTCTGAGTGACAGCGGTTTTATGTTTGTTTTTATGTGCGTATAGTAAGTTGGTGTCTGTGTATTGTAAAAAAGGCACACGCTTGTCTTTTTAAGGCGTGTATGTGCTAGAGAATACCGACGTTTTTTTGTATGTATGTGAGTCGCCTGTGAGTGCCAGTATCTGCGTCTGCATTTGTGTATAGGTGTGCGGATCTATATGCGTGTGCGTGTTCAAGTATGTGTGTTTTTGTGGCAGAGCAGTTAAGGGCTAGTTCCCCAGTATTGTGTCCGGGGGCAAACAAATCTCGACACAAAACTCTGGACAGCTACCGCCATCTATTAGCAGCGGCGGCAATAACCGGCTTGCGGGTTGTCTGGTTGCCGCCGTCACTCATAGATGGCGGCAACCTTCCCAGCCTTTCCACTCTGGCTTGCCGGCTTGCGGCCGGCCATTACTTCATTCTCACCAGAGTACAGCTTCACTGGTGTTCCTTCTTTCAGCCTTCTAAAAAGGCTGAAAGTTTTTAGTTATGTCTGAGTATCTGTGTGAACGTTTACTGGCTGTGCATCGTGTGCGTGCGTGCATATGGTCGTGCCCCAGTCGAAATGTATCCACCTGCGTTTTTCGCGCAAGCATTTGCATGTTTGTATACGAATGGCTGCCCTTTGTATGCGAGGGCTTGAACGTAGCTTTGTTTGGAACTGCACGTGCTTTTAATTGTTACTGCGCGATGAACACTTATTCTAATTTTTGTTACGATCATTGGGAAAACAAACAAAACGTCTACTGCATGTTTTTTTTTAACTGCTTGGCGCAGGCACGTGCTTGACGACGCTGCCACTGCACCTGCTACCCCTTACAAACAGTATATCTGGCCAGATCTGAAGATTTCAGATTCAGATATGGCCAGATCAAAAATTGGCCACATATAACCTGGCACGGTATATCTGCCAAATATAGCCTCATAATGCGAGAAAGAGTCTGATATTCCGGGCCAGGTATGGAAATCTCCGATCTGGCTAAGTATGGAAATTCCAGATTTGGCCACGGATATCAAAAGGACACAAGTCTGAAATCAGCACTTCATATCTTTTTATTGTCAACAATTCTCCCAAGTGCCCCGGCCCGCACTCGAGGAGTTATGAGAACATTGATCATCCAGCTCCCTAGTGATCGCTCCATTGTTACTAATTCTATGGTTACACAGTTTCGAGTGTAATTCGTAGTCACCCTGAACAAGCGTCCCATAAGGCTCAAGGACCTGTCATATCACTTTTAAAATTTCTCGTCAATGGCAGCGTTTATGATACTGTGCACTCAATCCACCTTTCAGCCTGGCCTGAGCCGCAGAAATCTTTTACAATATTATCATTCTCGTGATTTTTGTTTTAGCAGGAATTACTGAAAAGCCTAGAAATCACAACAACTAAAACCGGGATTACGCTGAGATTCAGCGGAGCTGTTTATACGGAGGGAAAGCCGTCTGCTCTTTCGCGCAGGCCGGTGGCGTGACGTCACCTTGCCGCGCTCTGATTGGACGATGGCTCCGGGCGGGAGCGGGTCCATATCACAAGAGCGAATGACATTTTAGCGAACGGCGACATTTGAGCGAATGGTCGTTTTAGCGAATAACGGGGGCGCGTGTTAACCCATCCGTCGCGCTGCGCTTTACACCGCTTCGCGGCGACAGTCTGCGGCAACTCATTACAAAAATATGAACTCATTTGGCCCACCCGAAAACGCCGCTTCGCGGCGTCCGACTATTCGCTAAAGTGTCGTTCGATGAAACTTGGGCATTCGCTAAAATGTCATTCGATCAAGTGAGTGCCTCCCGGGCGGGAGCTGACGGGAGCTCGGGGGTAAAAAAAGCGGTGTCGTCTTTTCTCCGCAGCCATTGCGGAAAGCCTTTTCTGTGGCTCTCGAAAATCCACTGCTAGCGCTTAAACGAGGACGCAGTATACGGAAGAAAGAGACCGGAAATACCTCGAAATGTACGTTACTTCGTAACGTACATTTCGAGGTATTTCCCAACGTCAGCATGGTGATGTGCGACGCGAGTGAGCCTTTCTACTTTTTGGCGGAGACCCCTTTTCGCCAGCAAGTGTCTCGGTGTCTCCGTGAAGCATCGAAGTGTAGCTACAGCCCTCTTCGGCGAGCTGAACGGGCTGCCGAGCTTTCGAAGGCCGATCTCTCGCAGCGTGGCACCCGGAGAACCGCGCCATGGCGCTCGCTGGGGTGAGTTACGTCGTCTCTGTACAGTTCGCATCATTCACGAACAGTTGCACGTGAAAGGAGTATGGCAAAGTAAAACGAAATGTTACGGAAAAGCAGCGGATTAGGCGATCGGTGTGGTACGACCGAGCCGAGTGCGCAGTCGTCTGTTAGTCTTTTCCCCCAGCGACAGATTGTATGCCACTTGTCCAAACAGATAGTGTGGTAGTATATCGGTATGTGGGTCATAAACTTCGCAGTCACGACTCAGTGTTCGATGGTAGCCTATTTTAGCAGTGATAGCGCCGTGTCTAAGTGACATTTGATGTCACTTAATGCCAGTGGCGTAGCCAGGGAGGAGGGTTCAGTATTTCGCACCCCAAATCCACCCCCCCCCCCCCCCCCGGCCCCAAAAAACCCAGGCTACGCCAATGCTTTACTCGCGCGATAAAGCGCCGTCCTCAGGTGTTCAACTCAAGACGCACTGTTCTTCTGACGTGTGTTCCATGAATCGCTCGCTGCTGATTTGTTTCACCATAAAGCGCCAGTGAGGCAAACGCTGCGGGGGCGAGTAGCATGTTTTCGTGCCTGTCTACTAGTTTTCTAAGGTCCGTTAATCTGCAAATGCTTGCGTTCCCCCTACCCCATCATTCCAACAGAATCCACCGGCTGCCGGGCTACTGAAAGGGCCCTCTGCTCGGAGGACATGTTGCAGGCCCTCTGTAATGCCCTCGGCGCCTGTGCGACTTCCAGGGGGTCTGCGTTTCACGGCCCCGTTACCAGCTGGGAAGTTCTCCATGGAGGTAAAATTATGAAAAAAACCACTCTATGCACTCAGAGGTACCTTTCAGAAGTTGTGGAAGCCAAATACAGATGCTCATATCTTTAGTAAATAAAAATCAAATTATTACTTGCTTTATGACTTATGCATCTCTATTTTGCAAGCCACATATGGCAGGAAAGTGTCACGTGATCTCAACCTGGTTGCTCAAGGCACTGAAAAGCTAGCTGTTGCAGACTACTGTACCGTTGTCATTTATTATATGTTATTCCTTGGCACCGGGGGATTGGTGGCCGAGGGGGCTTCCACGCACCAGCTCGGAGAATGTGGAGTGAAAGCTCGCGCTGCAGAACCCAGGATCGTGTGTTCAATCCGCACATTTGTCCGTTTCGATCTGGAGGAGCATTGTACCGGCGTGCGGTCGTGTATCACTACTACATGATGCACGTTAGGGGCCCCAGGCTAGCGGTCGTACTGCACTGGCTAAGTTGCTCATCTACAGCTGGGGACTCATAGCCCGTTGAGGCAGATCAAGTTCAAGGCTGTATAAACATACACACAACCCAATTCCTTGGCACGCTGCTGGTATTGCTGTGCTGATGTTTAGACGTTTTTTTCTTGGTCGTTGAAATTACTACTGTGATGCTTGGGTGAAATAACCTGGTCAATTACCTCCTCGGCCGTAGAATGTCGTTCACTTGTTACTTTCTCTTCTCCTCTGGTTAATGTGGCTCAGATAACAGTCATGCAGTCAGCCCGGTTGAAGTTCTCTCGACGCCACATTCTCACATCTCTGGCCGATCGTCCTGCCTTCGCGCAAAACTTGCACACCCGTCTTCTTCGATACTCCCGAATGCGCCTCAATCGCCCGCTCCGCCGCTAATTTCAGTCCCGTGCCCACTGTTTTATGACAACCTCCTTGACGTGACAAATCTAGCTTCTGTATCCGACCATCAATACGGGTTAGTGCTCAATTTGTAAACTTGGATGTTTCAATGTAACGGTACGAGCTTCCTCCAGCATCTACCAGCAACCAAGCAATGACAAAAACCAAAGCTTTAACTTCCAAGACTAAAAACACAGGAGTTTAAGGACAGCATGTACTCATACTCCTGGCACAAGCCAGGGGTATGAGGACACGCTGGCCAACCCTGCTGAGGACAAGCCAGGATGAGGACAAGCCTGGAGTGGGACAAGCTTGTAATCTCAGTATATGGAGACGTGTCCTCGAAGTTCCCAGCTTTAAAATTGTGGTAGTGTTTGAGTTGGTTTAAGTTCAAGGAGTCTCAAAAGAGAAAATAATGCAAAGTTATTTTGATTTGCATCCCTTGGATGCTGGCAGGTGTTCGGTACAAAGGGAATGGAATAGACATGTTCATTTATGCATTCTGTTGCTTAAAAAAAAAAAGGCTTTCACTGATTTTCAGTTGGTAATGGCATGGGAGGACAAATACGCTGCTCAGGAGTGTGACCGGGTAGTTTGAATACTGGGACGACTCTTTTACAGGGGACGACATCCTGTCCAGCACCAGCTTCACCATCTGGGATCAAGTGCACGAGGGGGTCGCACTGCAAGCACATGAAAGGAGGGCACTGCGTCTTTAAGGTCAAGCTTGTACATCTACCATTACAGAGTCCTGAATGGTACTGATGACCTTATGAAGGTGAAACGTCCCTGGATCTAAAGGGAAAATCTGATTGAAGGTGAGCTGAAGTTGTTTCTGACTTTATCCTCTTATGACTTGAAAGTGATCTGCCTACTTCATGAACTTTGAAGATGCAAAATTTGTTTCCGTAACTGTCCCACTTCAACGTAATGTGCACATTGAAACCTGTTCCTTTTCTTTTTCTGCTTTCCGGTGAGAAAACAAAGCCAACGAATCTCCCTCTTCCTTCTCGCAATGGGGAGGTGTTGAAGACTGATTGCATAATTTATATACGCAATCAGTTTCATAAGTGTATGAAGATAAAAGCAGAATACATGTTCACAGATTATTTGTGAATCCTTAGACTTGATGAAGTGAGTAGTTTATGTTCGAGTCATGTAATTATGAAGTCAAAACAAGCTTTAGTGCATTTTTAAGAAGCCTTTTAGACCTGAGAGTTCTGCTTTGACTCAGCAATACACAACTCACCTTTGTTATTCCTATAGCACAGCCGAAACTATAAACACAAGCATGTTGCCTGACCAATGCTTGAACTGCCGTGAAATCGGCGAAGTCCCTATCCTTCGAGAAAAAGTGTCAACGGGGGATAGTCGAAAGACCAGGGTATTTATTGCACACGCATACTTGATTTCAAGCTTGCAGATTGAAGTAATTGTTTATTGAATCATATCCATTCTTAACGGCTTTGTACTCGAGAGCCAAATTTTCGCTACTAAAGGCTAGGCAGGGCCGTACCCAGAAAAAAATTTCGGGGGGGGGGGGGGGGTTCTCGGGGACAACGGCGGCCATTTTGAAAGTGTCTATTGTCTTATTTTTGACTATGAATCATGTGCATCGGTGGTATATAATGGAGAGTTGCAGCAAACCGGAGAACCGGTCCCGGTTTGGTATCCGGTAGCCAACCGGCGTCACTGCGCGTGCGCAGAGGTGGAGATTAAAATCGGCTGGCTGCAAGTGCACCGACCAGGGCCGTACCCAGAAAAAAATTTCGGGGGGGGGTCAGAACCCCCTATCCCCCCCCCCCCCTGGTTACGGCCCTGATAGGCGTAAAGAGAAAAAGTTAAACTTTCTTTACATGATTCTTAGTGATTATCTACAGATAGGCAAGACAACTTACTTAATTCCTGACGCGTCTAGAAGTACACGTAACAAACATAGTCGTGCCCTTCACCAGCCCTGCTGCTTCAAGGACTGTTTTAAGTATTGTTTTATTCTCCTATCGATGAGCGAGTGGAACTCTCTCCTAGAACAACCAGTATCGTATCAATCGCTGAAATCTTTTTGTTCTTGTTTTGCATTTGATGACATGAGCAGCAATCCTTGAAATTGCATGTTTATTCAGTTATTATTCCCTCTTTTTGTCGCGTCATGACTAAAGTCCAGCCAGCGTCATTCTTCCATTTTTGTATTGATTTTACATTTTTCCCCAGTGCCGAATGATTCTTCTGTAATATATTTTTAGGACGGGTTTGCAACGAATACAGTTGTCAAGGTTTTGTGGTGTTCTTTTTATTTTTCCATTCAGTGTTTATCAAGTTTTTTGTTCATGCCGTCCCTATCCTAGTCCCATGTAGGGAGTGATAGTATTTTGAAATAAAATAAATAAATAAATAAAACCTGCTTGAGATTGTATTGGTTCATATTCATAGTATATTTATTTTTTATTTCAGCAAGGAATAATTTAGAGACAGATGTTGGTGTTCAGGCGTGGTGCTTCTATTTTCGTAACATGCAAGAGTGCAAAAAATTAGATTTGGCTTTGTAAACTGGTTGTTTTATGTATTCTTCCAAACAGCATAGCAAACAATAATATAAGGGCTACAGCTGCGAGAGTGGCTACACCTGGCATCTCATTCGTTTTATAGCATGTACAGGTGAGACACTATACTCCGTTTCACGGTAACTTGGCAAACGTTGCGACCCAATAAGAGCATCGTAGCCAGGCACGCGACAACACTCCATGGTCGAGTCCTCGTTATCGCCACAGCAACAGCGCCATCTGCGACAAAACATAGTTCTCGGCTTTGTCTTTTTTCTTCTTTTAGTAGTGTTGCCGTCGGATTCTTCTGACCGCAACACTACACGACACTGAAGAAAGACGGAGATATATGTTACTTATTAACGACACTTAATATGGATCAACACTTTTTTGAGAAAAACATGGCTTGTGATCGATGTTCAAAGAATCGTAGCCGTGAATCGACCACTTCCGCTCAAAACATCGCCCTAGCATTAGCACCCGCCTCAGATTCATGGGCGAATTGAGCATGTGGTTGTCTCATAAAAGTGTTCCTGAAGAGCTCGCAACTCTAGCGACGCTAATGTTGCTGCATTGGACGTTCATCCGAAGTTGTTTGGTTTCTGAGCAGACGACAGCCGGTTCTGGCGGGAGGTCCTTGCATTTGGCGTGGTGACACAAACGCTCCTGTGACATGCTGTCATGTGCCTCGCTCCGACATTCTTACTGGTTCACAGGAGCCGTAGCCTCCACAATTCACCAAGTTATAGTGAAACAGAGTGTAGACTAAGTTGTCTGCTAATGAAAGTAGCCTTTCCAGCATCATTTATTAGGTACGAAAGAGTGCATACTTTGAGAAAACAAATAAAGCCATTCCTTTCCACTGATTGTGTTTGTTCATTAGTAAAACATGGTTCAGTGAATTTTACATTTCAGCATTAGCATGGACACAACAGATAAGGTCAATTACAAGTTCTTTAGAGCGGTCCAAACAGTTTCCAAGTGGCGGATGCAAAGCAGCTGACATGGTATTACCCCCAGGAAAGAGACGAGACCTCCTTGAAAAATCTACTTCAAGGCACACCAAACTGAATATTAGCGTTTCTAGAAAATTGGAATCAACCAAACAACTCCATGGAAAGGTGCACCATGAACAGCTTTGGTGTGAGCCCTATCGGCAGCGACAATACTGAGGCCTCGCATGCCAGCATCACTAACACATGCGAGTAGTCACTCAGTGCCTGACATACTTGGGCATTGATGAAACAAGGAAAGATTATCAATAAGTGGAGTAGAAATGTTGATCCAAATGGGACTGTCTTCATATTCTTCACAATCGCTGTATGACCACCATCTGTTGGAGTGTTTCTGGATGTCGAGAGCCCACCTGGGACCTTGAAATGACAAATGATATTAGAAAGTTTGTCACTTACACACTGGCTGTTGCTTGACCCAGCCTGCTGAGCGAACAAAACAAAAATATATACATGTCAGTCATTGTTTACTCCCGTGTCAATTCCATGGGGCGCTCATTAGCTAGGTTTGGATAGTGCGCAATCTCCGAATTTTTATCTTGGTACGGGAACGAAAAAGGAGACAAGCGACACACAAAAACACGTCAGACACTGACAGCGTCGATGTGGTTAGAGGATACACTGCGGGGCAACACATTTTGCAGAAAGGCGGCATCGGTACTTTGGCAATTCACTCATACTGGCTAATGTGAAACGGCAAATTTGTACTGTCCGAGGGTGTTCACTGTATTACACGTAACAGCCATTCCAATTTCATTCCTGAAAGAAAAAGAGAAGAACGATCGCGTTTTTGTGGTAAGTTTTGAGCTCTGTGCTTTTCTGCAGTGCCATGATTACAACCGTAGACTGCAACTACTATACCAAATACGATGTATGACTATACTGCGTCTCACCTAAGTGCAAGCGAAGCGAAAATTATAAACGCGAGAATCTGATCAGCCCTTGCACTGCAAGATCGCGCATGCATGGCAGCAATGATCAAAGATCGGAACCCGCCCATGTAGATTTAACTTCGATCGCATTTAAAATGAAACGGAACATAGTTTATACGGCCTCCGTGCAGTTTCGAGTCAAAATGACGAGTATGTATTCCTAAGTATCACCTGCGAAAATGGGCTTCGGAGGATCGCGAAAACGCTACATTCTCGGCGGTTTTTCAATTAATAGCGCCTATCGATTCCGCCACACAAGATTTATAAAGACCTGCTAGAAAGCAAAATCCGTTCTGTTCGTAAAGGGAGAACAAGGTAAAAGGCAACTTACCGGTACAATCGGACGGCGGTCTCGTAGTGACCGGCGCAACCGGCGTTTCAATCGCGAGGCTAGGCAAGCGCCTTCTTTTTGATGCTCTTCGTCGCCTTCATCTTGAAATCTCTGAAATCCCTCTAGCAGACGACGGAGGAATTGTAAGGGGCACAAAGCTGCTCGATCATGTGAATTCGGCAAATTTTAACCGGGCTACAATCAATAAAAGACTCGCGGTCGCCTCTACAGCACGGCCGCCATGGCCAACCATAGAGTTATTATAATGTACGCTAGAGATTCAAGTGGCGCTAGTGTGCTGACGCAAATTGAAGCAGACAGCAACCATTCCGAAATCAACTTCCGGTAATGCATTTCTATGGTAAAACGTTAGTGCATTTTCTCCCTGCGCTCGATCATAAGAGCAATTATCCCGAATACTTCGTACGTACTGCTTGGAACAGTTCTCAGTCAGGCCGACGCAATAATTGGTCAGTTACGGCGTTTTGCTTTCAGATTCATCCCATTAAAAACGGTGCTAAAACGACTTCGTACGTGTATTTGTGTGCACTGTCGGACACTGTTAGCGCGAACACGGCGTAGGCGCTTTCCAGCATGGGGAATATACGTGCCAAACGAACGAAGGATATGTGGATAACGAAGAGAGACGGCAAGAACTACGCTGTAATACTGGATCAGCCACTACCCGTGCATGTACGAACAAAATAAATTGAAGGCCATGTAATATATTTCGATTTAAAATATGTAAGTACCGCTTTACTCTTTCTGCTCTGTACGAAGATGCTTGTTCCAAGTGCAAAATATCACCCGCACGCTCGAAATCTTCGAGAACAAGTTGGAACAAGTGCCCGATAAAAGCCACATACTTTATTCATTACGTGTTGAGCGTTTTTATCCGCTCGTACACGACGGGGTCATTTTCATATAGTGACAGGACTGGCATATTAGCAAGGTATAAGCGTCACCAGAATGCTGGCGAGCCTGGAACACACTCTATATTCCTTTCCATCGTAATTTTGCTTTAAATCGTCGCGTGTTTTTACATACGTGCTGTGGAACACACGTTTGGGATTGAAATCTAGCGAAGTTAAACATCGTTCACTGATGAAGAAAAATGCGCTAACTAAAGCAATTACACTTTTGCAATGTTAAGTAAGGTACATACTTCTCGGACCCAAATAACCAAACTGCTCCGTGTTATTTTCCGGCGAAGAGACAAAATGCACTCGCATTTTCCCATAGGAATGCACCGGAACACCGCGAAAGTTGACTGGTTGCTGTCTGCTTCAATTTGCGTCACGGAAGTCGCATAGACACTAGCGCCAGTTGAACCTCTAGCGTACATTATAATAACTCTATGTGGCCGACACCGATGTTTGTTTTCCCCCCGGCCTCCCTCGACATGTGCGAGGGCGGAGCTTAGCCGGAATCGTCATCAACCTCCTCTCCCGCCTTCGCGCCTCCTTTCTCATGCGCAGAAGACGTAAATGAGCCCACTTGCGAGGTGTATAGCATTTTTAGCGTTTATAACTTAATATCAGCGTTTTAGAAGCTGTACGAGAATGATAATAATGTAAGAGATATGTCTGAAGCTCATCCAGGTTGGACAGAATGCACCGTACAGACATTGGCGAGAAATTTTATAAGTGATATGACAGGTACTTGGGGTTTATACTACACTTGTTCACGGTGACTCCGAATCACACTCAGAACTGTGTAACCATAAATTGGTGGAAATTTCCGATCAGTAGGCAGCTGAAGATACACCGTCCCCATGATTCCTCGAGTACGGGCCGAGGCGCTTGGGGGATTTAGCAAATTGTCTATTCGGGCGTAATATTAACACTTCGAAATAATTTAAGCTACATTGAAATCCTCGTCAAAATTAGCACAAGCAATTCCATACTTAAGCTTGCCAAAGCTGAAGTTTATGATTATTTGCGCTAATATATAGCTCGTGAACAATGAGTCATTCACAGTTTGCTAAAAAAGGCACTTTTTTAAACGTTTTTTAAAACTTTTTTATATATTGCAATTCGGCTGCCAGATAAAGCTGTATCTACGCTAGATATACCTCAAATAAGGTTGTATATATGCCAGATAAGGCAGTATTTGCGCCAGATAAGGCTGTATATAAGCCAGATAAGGCTGTATATACTCTAGATAAGGACACGTGTATAGGCCGTATATAATCATATAATGTTTGATATGGCCAGATATGCCCCAGATATAAGATTTCCATACGGGACAGCCCGTATTTTCCTGCCTCGTGGCAATATCAGTATTTATGTGAGGGTTAATTCTTCGTGATCTTTAAGTGTTTGCCAAAACCCTAAAGTCTAACAAGGAATAGAAAGCGAGTTACATTTATTGTTTCAATCAGCTCTTTCTTTCCTTTTCTTTTTTCAGTGTCTCAAGACAAGCAAGCAACAATTTACAACCGACTTGAAGTTGGAATAAACGACCTGCGGAATTTTCTTATATATTATTTAAGAACCAAGAAGGATAAGACGAAAAAGGAGCCCAAATCAACAATTCTTAAGAAGTCTATGGACTTTTTGAGGTACGTGATATGTAGACGCTTTCCGGCAGCAGTGCATGGGCGCCGCTATAACCGACCTTAAGTTTTTGTTTCCTCTTATTTCGCTCACTTCACTTCGGCATAACCACAGCAGGACAGGTTATTGCCACTTTAGGTGCTACTGCGTTCTTTCCCCACAACATAACCCTCTGTCGTAAACGCTCGCTTCAGTGACTTGGTATATCGGTAAAACAAGAGAAGGTCGCCTACAACGGTTCAATCTGGCGCGTGTTTAAAGCGTCTCTATATCTTACTGAGCAAGGCTTGTACTTCGGCTTTTTGTTGAATGCTTCCTTAAACGAGAGCATGAGAGAAAACATTATAGCATTCCTTTTTCCTGGTTCTTTTCTTCGCTTATCGTGAAATCAGTTGTCAAATAGAAGATTACTCGTCAGGTAAATTTTTTTAATGTGGCGGAATATCCAAAGCCTTACCTAACAATATATAAATAGTCAGAATTCCATTGTCTTCAAAGAAGGCAAGGTTGTTTTATGCGCAAAGTCACGTTTGTTACGTCAGGCGCTGTGTTCAGAACCATATTACACTTCAACATGAACCAATGATTAATTAAAATGTAGGATCCTCCCGATACAGCACATCTACTCTTTCATGCCTCGAAACTCAATTGACTGGAATCGTCTTCCCCCAGTTGTATAGTTACAATTACCATAACTTGCTAAAGTTAGAATTGCAATTCCAAATTTGCTAAACGGGTTTCCTTGTGATTTTATATTTATGCGCGTTTTTATTGTTTCTTTAATTTTTGTATTCGTATGTCACAGTGTTGCACTTTTCTCTATAATGCTTTCGGGCGCTAAAAGAAAAATAACTTAAATTAAAACGTTAACGGCGTGAGGTTGGCATGCTTCAAAACAGCGTCATGAATCCACTGCAAATGACCAGAGAATAAAGACCCATTCACGCAGAAGCCTTTACTCACGTTTCCTTACGTTACGTCATGAGTATTCGATACATCCGTGGTCCTTATGTTGCGTGCAAAATTACTCCTTAGCCTGATTGCCACGCTTTATGCGAAGCGCGCATATCCGGTGACTCGCAGTGTAAGCAGACGTAAGCAGCCCATAACTAAAGCAACGTAAGAAAACGCGACTGCGTGAGCTAGCCTTTTGTTCGAATTCTCATGACTTTACGAGTGATGTACATGTATTTATTCTCAATGAAACCTTAGATGGGAGCTTCGGCGAAATTTTTATTGACTCTGATTTGCCTGAAAATAGACCCTTTCTAGAAGTCCGCCAGGCAACATTGGCGGTCGCCATTGTAGTCTTTCTAGACTTAGTCTAGTTGGCGCAAGGTGCCGGCCGTTACAAATGATATTCGCGACTCCAGTGAACTATTAGCCCCGAGAGCGAACACAAGCGTCGCTGCGGTCGCCGCGCCCTGATTGGGTGAGGTGTACCGTGACGTCAGGGGGATGACTCCGCTCCGCGATATCGCATCGGCTCGCTTCCCAGCACCGGCTTCCTGGTTTGGCGTTGTGTGCCGCAAGCTCTTCGAGAAGCTGGACTTCGTTTACCCGATGTACAAGACGTTGTGTTAGGCCGATATTGACGTGCTTCCGTACATTTTATAAGCCTGCTTGTCCCTTTTACCTTTAAAATTGGATTACAAATCCCGAAAGCTACCGGCGGAGGCTATTCCGCCGATGAACCTCCCCGTCCGTTTACACAACACAATGCAATTTTGCGAGGGATTGGTGAAGCGGTGGCGCAAGTGTTTCAGGCGCTGGAATTCTGTTCCTTGCATGTTCATGGTTTAGGACGATATTACATCCCGCTTTCAAGGCATTTGAAGTGGCATTTATATCATGGGCCTTTGCGTGGTCGGTAAATTAGCTCGCGGCCTCGACTTTGCGCTGCCGCACTGCATGCGCTGGTTCGCAGATGTTTTAAAGGCTCCATCTCTGATTATGTTTGAAGTGCTCGTGGAACAAGGTTGTTTTACATAAATGTAGTTTCTTCGTAAATTAATTATATAGTTTATACACGTATGCAGGCATATGTCTTAGAAGATGCACAATTGCTGGAAATTAGTTTGTATGGTAGCAGCGGAAACGGCCGAATCGCCCCCAGTTGCCTGTATGATATGTATTGAACTGCCCAAAATATGCACAGCAATAGTGCCGTAATTTGGAATGTTTATACTTTTTCCTGACATTTTTATTCCACACTCGGGTATTTGGAAAATACACCGTTTAGTCTGAATTGTCATTTCCAATTAAAAGAGACACTGCTGCAGGTCTCCAAAACCTCCCTCAGCCTCCAAACTCCCTACAGCTGCACTCTCTGACAACAGAGGAAAACAGGAGTAAAAGCAAGCATTTGAACGTCTGTCCAGTGGTAGATGCAGCACTATTAGCAGAAAATGTGGAACTTGTGAAGGGCTACAGTCTGCCTGAGAAAAGCATCTGGTATTTTAGCTTCAGGACGATTCGATTTAAGTAAAATCTCCTTCGTTTACTTTTGGTATACATTACTTGAGAGTTGATATAAACAAGTCCACAGATACCACCCGTGTAGTCCATTGAAATACTATCCGAATCCAGCAAAGGTCAAATGCGTGCAATGTAGATAATAAAGATTCCTTGTTTTTTTTTTTTCCCTTTTTTTACTTCGCCCCTGCACTTGGGCTGTCTTACTTGTGATTCTCTCCCCATGGCCCAGACTGTATTTAGCATGTTGCTCGAGCAGCATGCAGCTTTTCTGCTTCGGCAATTTTGTTTAAAAACAGAGATACAAAAAAAAAATAGCATGCATAACCTGCCAATTCATTCAGACCATCAGAAGCATTCATTCTGCGAGATGTAAATCTACAGTGATGCTCCTGCAATTGTCGCCATATTTCTTTATTTTCATATACCAGTTGCGATTCATGCGTTGCCTGCCCTGTCAACCATGCTTAAAATGTTGGTTCAAGTTTCGCCTGTAACTACAGGCCAAACCTCCATAAAGGCACATACAAAAATGCACACTTCCTACAAAAAACGCGCAAAAAAAAAAAAAAATAGAAACGAGCGCGCCGACAGCTAGCGTCGTCACAACCTCCACAGGCGAGCGGGGCAAGTCGGGGAAAAATTCTCTCCTCGCCGTGACGTCACCCCGGTTTACCGTAAGGAGGCGCCACGCGAACTTCTCGGGGCTAATAGGGGGCGCGCTGGTCAGGCAAAATGGCGGACGAAAGGAGGTAATTTGCGTCGGTCAGCACGCGGACCACTGTAAATTTCTTGCGCTGCAGCATAAAAATCGTGCTACATATGAAAGCAAAGCGATTTTTGGACGGTAGAAACCTTCTTCTAGTTAGTGCTTAGGAATGACGCAGCGGAAGCATAAAAATAATTACTGGAAACGATGTTTGTTTTTATGCGGCCTAGGAGAACCAAGCAGCGATAGCAGACGACAGTGTAGTCTGCTATCGCTGCTTGGTTCTCAGGAGCTTCTCGGCGTTGCCGCTACGCGGCGTCGATTTCGCTGGAGTCGCCAATAGTCATTCATATCCACTAGAGCCGTATATGTAGAGAGTTTGTCCATTCATTGGGAAGTATAGGTATGGTGCCTGGATCGCGTTACCGACTGGTGTGTTTAGCGTCCTGTCCCGCCCATACATCAAAAGTGGTCCCCAAGTGGCAACAAATGACGTCACAGAAGCCAGAGTGTCATGCTGTTGCCTGTCGCGATCTTGGCGGTTGGTCGTAGAAATGTTGGCGAAAACCACAGGCCAACGCGAGTGCCGCTGTCGTCACGGCATCCCAAGCGTCCCAACTTCCGGCTGCTGTATCTTCCGTGAACTGTCAGAGTGGAAAGCGACCTGCAGCAGAACAGGCGTCTGCCACATACACCACAGCTGTTGGGACGCCGCCAGGATCGCGATCGGCGACAGCATGACACTTCTATGACGTCATCCGGCAGAAATTGAGGGACCACTTTTTTGGACCCGGTAAACACAGCAGTCGGAGACGTGTTCCAGGCACCACAGTATAGAAGACAAATGAGGAGGCGCCATGGGCCGAAAGCGGGCTGGGCGTGTTCCAGGGCGTCTTCACAAATTCGAAAGTGGTCAACCAGAAGCCGGAAATAATACCCTGGCGGTGGTGGCGAGAAACAAACTTGATAAGTGCATCAGAGTAACTCTTGGTGACTGAAAATATGGTGCACGTGATGTTTCAATCATGGTCATTTAAAATCCTGGTGGAGGAACGCGACTAGCGGAACGATCGACATAATCCGTACGTCAAGCGCCGAGGGCCGGGAAACTCTGTCCGAGCAAAACAGAGTTGAACGGCGCGTTCGTTTCTTCCATCTCTCTTCATGATCATGATCGAAGCATCACGTGCACCCTATTTTCCACCACGAAGGTTACTACATTAAACTCTTACGCGCTTATTAAAACAACCAAAACTGTTTCTCGCTACCGCCGCTAGGGGATTCTTTTTGGCTTCTCGTTGGGCAAGAGAGAATGCCAAGTCCTCTTTCTGCGTCTGATGCACGCCCTGGCTCTGCCGGTGCCTCCCATTGACCAAACTCTCTGTATACACGGCTCTGATATCCATTGGATACGAAGCGCGTGATTGGATCTGAGTCTTCGCTGAGCGCTGACGTCAGCACTCGTGTCCAACCAGTGCACAGAGTATGTGATCTAGCAATATAGTACAGACGTTGGTGCAAACTTTAGAACGGGTGGTAGACGCATTTGAACTATAGTAACATAAGTTACATATCACTACATTTTTTTCTCGCGAAGTTTTTAAAGTTTTAAAGTATGTCTGAATAATTGAGGTGTTCTGCTGGCAACACTGAAACCGTGACGTCATATGCTGTACTATTTCTCTCAGCTTATTCTCGACGTGTAACACAAAGTGGTGTGAAATGAATGCTGGTTAAGATCACGCCAGAGAAAACAAAACCAATACGTGCAAAACACTATGTTTTTTAGGTGGCTTGTTCGACTAGCAAGGTATACAACCTGTGACGTCACCCCACTGAAAAGCGCGGGAGAGTTAGATTTTTAGTTTTGGCATCACCATCACTTGACGTTTCCTCCGTGGCAATTTTGAATTTAGGAACAAGTAATAGATACCATGCCGGGAAGAGCCAAGAATGGGGGTTCTACAAATCTATCCAGATTAGGTAGCTGAAGAAACAGACGGAGTATGCTGCCATGCTTTATCTACATTGCTTGGTTATGAAACAGTCAATATAGTCAATAAATAGAGATGTCTGCCAAAAGTGCGAAGGCAGACATGTCACTCGTAGTTAAGAAGAACAAAAACAAACAAACATGATCTTTAATCGTTTGGGGAGAATAGAAAACGACCACAGTATGATGCAAAAATCATATGGTTTGTCCCACTTTCTCTTAGTCTGTGTGATAGGTGTTCGTCAGGCAATATACCATGTTGAATGTACGCTGCGTTACCTACTCATTTATGAAACATTTGCCTTCGACGCACCTTCGTTACTCTGTGGTGTCCACGACACATTCAGGATTGCGCAAATGGACGTCGAGCGTCTAAAGAATATGGATGGTGTGCAAGACCGTGTTGCGGAAAATATGAAGAAACTTCAAACCTACGTACAACAAACGATTCATGATTTGCAAGTAAGTAAATTCCTTGGTCAATTTGGCTGAAGCTTAAATCTCATAGAACTTATTAGGTTCTTCTTTTTTTATTTTTAAATTCATTTATGAGAGCATTGTGTTGGCGATCCAGACCTATTCCAGTCCGCCCCTCTTTCTGGTTGTCAGGAGCGTCTCGTTAACGCAGCGGAAACAACGCTTTCACGTGTCCTTTTCCCCATCATTATGTGTGACCAAGTGACGTCAGTGGAAAACACGTATACCGAGGGAAACTGAGGGAGAGGAGGAGACAAGAGCGCACGGTGACGTCAGAGTGCCGGGCTCTGATTGGAAGGATGAGGGAGTAGGCGCAAAGGCCAGCCGCCTTGCTCACTGTTGGAACGCGTTCGGACGCCGAACGCCGGCGTCCGGTATTCGAACGCGAGACACTGAACGTGGAGCAGACGCGACGCGCTTGTTTGCTCCGATTAGAGGAAGATGCAGCGGGTAAGACATAAAGGCACATACCTTTTGCGTCGATCCACGGATCCTTCTAATCAGAGCTAACTGCCCACGCGTCATCTTTTAAACTAAAATCCCGTAGAGCCAATTAGTGCAATGTTCGAATCGAACGGTCACAAAAAGATTGCTTTAATATTCTGTACGCTCTAAAAGTAAAGGTCACAAGGCGACAATTATCACGACGTCACAACGACGAATGTCGTCGTCAGTGCCACGTTGCTTACTTCATTTGTCGCTTGAAAGGTGTTTCGATCGTCTTGCAATTGATCAAGAGAATTTCGTAGGTCCAATGTTAAGTGGTCTGCAGAGAAGTAGATGAAATGACATGTTTTAGAGCTTGCTCAGCGTACACGTGCTTGCATGATAATCTAGATTCTGGTCTATAAGTGTGGGGATAAGTTTAGGGATGCGTACTTTTGCTTGAAGTTTCCTTGTATGCAAAAAAAAAAAAAAAAGGCTCGAGAACAAGGCATGCGTCAATAAAACCGTTAAAGAAGTAAAAAAAAAAACTTGCTTTTTTATGTTATATGCTTGAAAGAGCGTAATCTAATTACATTCAGCGCAAATAAGAAAACAAGGCGAGGCGGGTTTCTTGTGTTTCTGATGTCTAAAAATAAACGATTGATTATTGTCGCCTGGCCAAGACAGCGTTAAAAGCAACTTCTGATCGGATCTGTTGTTTGTTTGATAAAGGGAATAATTATTTTCAATGTTCCCGAATGTTACCACGCACTAACGTGATGAATCGTGCCGCCGAAGATTATATATCTAAACTTTGACGAAAAGCATAAAATGCATGTCTAAAAGCGTAAAATGATGCCTGCAAAGCACAATAAAAGATCTTATAAAATATTTGTTTATAATTGTCATAGAACCAACCGCCTCTTCGATTCCTTTCTCATGGTATATGGGCTGGTCGATTTCCAGTGTCTTGGAGCACCTTTAAAAGCCGATGAACATTCGGCTTGTCGAAGTCGGGCGCTCGAGGTATATTCGGTTGGTTCTTTCAGAGTGCTCTCAGGTTTTCCGATCGCGCAGTCCTCTGACTCGTACCGCTGTGAAGTGCGTCGACTTCGAAGTGAGAGCTGTGGAAGCACGTGACAGACGACCGCTCACGTGAAGCCAGTGGCTTCCACTCGCTTCACGTGGACTTGACTTGGACCAGCTCAGGGTAGAATAGACCAGTGTTTAGGCGGCATAGAACTTTTTTGCAACGTTGGAATATTTTTTTTTTTTTTGCGAAGAATGTGTTGTACGGCTTCAACATTTTTTTCTCCTTAGAATACGTCTATGGGATGGGGCTTCCAAGATATATATATATATATATATGTTTGCCAGGCGCTAATAATTGAAGAAAAATAAAAAAAGTGCTTTCTTTCGCGCAATTTGTTGAATTAAAAAAAATATTTTAACAATTAAAATTGCTTAATCATCGCAACATAGCAAGCTAAAATTCGCTCGCATTTCATAAAACCAATTATGAAGCGCTTCTTAAAAAATATGATGGATAGTTTTACGCTCATTTTAAGAGTTCAAACCACGCTCACGATACGAAAAAAAAAAAAAAAAATGGGTGAAACTATTTAAGGAAAATCCGTGACTTTTTACCTTGCGGTAAAAAGTCGCGGATTTTCTTTTAAACGTAGAAAATGGTCGATCGCAATGTCTGGGATGTTTGAGATGGAAGTACCCAGCGTCGGCTGCGCTCAGACTTCGGGTCAAACGAACTTATATACACATACTTTCTGCGTCTTTGTCCAGAATCCGGCCAATTGCACCGCGGCTCCGAAGCTCCGTTGTCCTCTCAGGAACAAGTACGGATTGGCATCGGGTGTCCACATCCTGCTCTGGTGCTTGCTGGAAGCGTTGCGCAAGGGAAGGACGCTGGTGGTAGACACCTCCAAGTGGCACTACGCCCCCAAAAACAAGTGGGTCAAGACGTTCCTCCCTATCCTGGGCCCATCTTGTGCGGACGCCGACACGAGGAGCACAAAAAAGAACCCAATCCCAGCAGGTAACAGGTAGCTCTTTGAGTGATCACGATAAGGGTAGCGGGTAGGGACATCCCGAACCTTTTTGTAGAACCTCGCGCTTCGACTGCTTTGGCAGACCTGGAAAATCTTGGGTAAAAGTTTGATCAAGTTATAAATTGTCTTAGAAAATGCTCATGTTTCACCCAGTAATAGCCCCATCGGTGAAAAGAGGGCGAGAACGTTCTAGCCCAATACGTTACATGTACCGAACCTTGAAAAATGATTTCTTGACGATTTTGATGAAGGATCGCCATCCCCTGTCAGTAGCAGAAGTACGTGAGCCCTCTCGCTTTCGCGCTGGGGGCTGTTGTGACTCGGGACTTGTCCAAGTAGCCGATCTCCGCTGGAGCCATGCGTCGCCCAGGACATCGGGCAGAGTTGGTAGCGAGCCAGGGTGTCTCTTCTCAAACTGTTTATTTACATTCTATGTACAGTCTGCCGTACGGCATGAGAACAACGTGAGAACACACCGAGAGCGCGTAAAACCGCTCTTTTTATAAGGTCCCCCTTCCCTACGTCTCTAGGCCAGGACGCCGTTCCCCAACGGCTCAGGCCCCGCCCACTAGCACGCACAAGCCCACAGCGTAGTAGCGGCCGGACATCACACCCCGGCTCTGAGTCACTCCCGCTCTCGAATGCCGCGCCGAGGAGGCGACAACAAAGGGTCCACTCTCAGCCGGGGAGACGACGCTGGCCGAGGTGGTGCCGATCTCTCCATTAGGCGGCTTTGTGGCACGAAAAGGGTTGGGCCGGAACAACCGCAAGTGGCGTCCGAAGATGATCCGTGCTGAACACACCCTCACGGAGGTCCCGCAGCTGGCGCACCGTCATCCGGAATCTTCGCACAATAATCCCCGTTTCCTGCGTCGGGTGACCCTGTTTCGGGCCAGTGTAATCCCCGCCAGAAGTAAGGGTCCGGCTCAGCTTCGCGCCTAGGTGTGGCGGCAACAACACGGTGGTCCTCCGTCGAAAGCCATCTCTTTGTCGCCGCTCGCTTCGTTTCCGGGCTCAATCTCAACTGACCGGAACCATATGGCGACGATTCTCAAGGGGGTTCCCCAGTGCCGGGTGGTTTAGATCGAGACGGTCTGGTCCGGGGGCCATTCATAACAGCTCCTCCGCCGCCAGGTAGTGGACTCGAAGGGGTTGCAGTCACCGCTGCTCTCCGAAGAGTCCAGGAAGTTCCGCTTCCTCCGTAGACTTGGTTGGCGAACGAAGAACTGCCCCGGGTGGAGCAGACTTGGGTGAAGACCTGTCGAAGGCATAACAGAACCCGCAAAAAAGCCGAAGCCGTAACCCCAGCCAGTGCCCAACACTCCACCAGTGAAATTTACCAGGTAGCGAAGACAAACAATTAAGACCACTAATGTGAATTCAATCAACCCCGTAACTGATACGTCAAAATATCTAGAAAATATACACCACGCAACCAAATGTAAAGGTCAGAAGGATATACCGCCTCGGAAAGCAGACGATTAACTCATTCAATTTTGATCCCAAAGAAAGTCATATGATGATGCTTTTCATCCAAATCAGGCTGACATCGAACCATATTACACACGCAAAAAAAAAAAAATATTAATAGAAGAAAAAGGCAACATTATCAAGAATTTCAACCTACGCGACAAAGCCTCTGCTAAGCCCCTCCGCATTCCCGTTTAGCTTGCCTTTTCGGTACTTAACTTCAAAATTATACCGCTGTAGAGCTAAGCTCCATCTCAGAAGACGCCCATTCTTTGCGGACATGTTTTGGAGCCACGTGAGTGGGCAGTGGTCTGTCTCGAAAGTGAAGCGCGTACCTGCCAGATAGCAATCCAACTTTCCGGCCGCCCAAACCAGGCATGCACACTCCTTTTCCGAGGCGCTGTAGGCCTCTTCTCTGGTAGAAAGTTTTCGGCTAACGTATAAGACGGGGTGCTCCTTCCCATCGTCCTCCCTCTGGCTTAACACGGCCCCCATGCCCCGGTCGCTCGCGTCACACTGCACTATGAAAGGACGGCTGTAATCCGGCGACCGAAGAATCGGCTGGCTCAACAGTTGTCTCTGGAGTGAACGAAAGGCGTCTTCCTTCGCATCACTCCACACCACCCGCAAAGGTTCAGATTTTCGAAGAGCGTCTGTCAGCGGACTAGCGATCTGGGAGTAGCCTCGGATGTAGTGTTGGTAGTATCCCGTTAAACCCAAGAATGATCTTATGTCCGTCTTGGTTAGTGGCCTCGGGTACTCTTCTACAGCTGCGATTTTGAGCTCAGACGGCCGTCGGTATCCTCTTCCTACGATATGGCCCAGGTAGTTAACTTCGGCTCGGCCTAGCTGACATTTTTCCGCTTTTATGGTCAATCCGGCGTCGCGTAGGCGATTCAAAACCTCCTTCAGATTTGCCACGTGCTCCTCCCAACTCTCAGAAAACACAGCAATGTCATCGAGGTAAGGAAGAGCAAAAGTTTCCAGCCCTTGCAATACCCGGTTCATGAGATGGGAGAAGCAAAATGGCGCGTTTTTTAAGCCAAAGCTTAACACTACTGGCCGAAAAGTTCCCATCGGAGTGATGAAAGACGCGTACTGGCTTGCCCGCTCCGTTAGGGGGACTTGCCACTAACCTCTAGTTAAGTCTAAAGTTGACAGAAACCTTGCGCTGCTTACCTGTTCGACTCTTTCCTCAATATTAGGGATTGGGTAAGTCTGGTCCCGCGTTATGGCGTTTAGTTTTCGATAGTCCACACAGGGTCTAGGACTTTTCCCAGGAGTCTCCACCAGGATTACCGGGGAGGTGTAGTCGCTCTCCGCTGGTACGATGACCCCTAGCTCCAGCATTCGCTTTATTTCCTGATCTAGGATTTCTCTCTGCCTAGGAGAGACGCGATAAGGTCTGGAACGGATCGGAGTATCGGTCATTAATTCGATGTCATGCTCCACTAGGCTGGTTCTCCCTGGTTTATCCGCAAAACAGTCACGAAACTCATTAACCAGCGCGTGGAGTTCGGCTACCTGTGTTGGATCTAACTCCGTCTCGCGTTCTATACCCTCTCCAGCATTCGCTGGAGAGACTCACCTTCTGGCTCGTTACCGACCGCGGGAAAGTCTGCTTCGACTTCTTCGGGCATGTTTAGAGCTAGGTTGACTACTGCCTCCCGTTGTCGGTATGGTTTCATTAAGTTGCTGTGAAATATCCTGGCTTCCCTACGCCGGCCAGGCATCTTCACCGCATAGTTCGTGTCAGACAACTTTCCAACTACCTCAGCTGGCCCCTCCCACTGAACTTCTAGTTTATTCTTCTTAGTGGGCCTGAGCAGCATGACCGCGTCCCCTACGGCGAACGTGCGACGTCTGGCTGTTCTGTCGTAATAGAGTTTGGCTTTCGTCTGCGCGGCTTTCATGTTAGCCTCTACTAACTCTCTAGTGCTGTGCATGCGATCAAGAAGCTCTAAAACGTAGGCCACTACCGTCACCTGCTCGCCCTCGCCTTCCCATGCCTCACGTAACATTCGGAGGGGAGACCTCAGGGATCGCCCGTACACCAGCTCAGCGGGACTAAACCCAGTAGTCTCATGCGGGACCGTCCGCAGAGCAAACATCGTAGCAGGCAGACAGGCTTCCCAGTCTTTCTTATGCTCGTAACAGAGCGCGCGTAGAACGCGTTTGAGAACTGAGTGCCATTTTTCAACGCTGTTGCTCTGAGGGTGGTAAACCGAGCTGTGCACTACGCGAATGCCGCATTTTTCTAGAAAGGTCGTGGTCAGGGCGCTAGTAAAAACGCTCCCTTGGTCACTTTGCACCTCTGCCGGAAATCCTATCCGAGCAAACACCGACAGAAGCGCGTCAACTACCCCGGCGGAACTAAGCTCTTTTAAGGGGATTGCTTCCGGAAACTTAGTCGCGGGGCAAAGCATGGTCAAGATGTACCGGTATCCCGAATCGGTCACCGGAAGAGGTCCCACGACGTCAATCACCAGACGTCGGAACGGTTCGGTGATTAGTGGTACTAGCTTCAGTGGCGCCTTTTGCTTGTCAGTGGGCTTTCCAACGCGTTGACAGGCATCGCACGAGCGCACAAACTCTTCCACCTCCTTGAAACAACCCGGCCAGTAAAATTCCTGTAGCAATCGTGCCTTGGTTTTCTTTACGCCTAAGTGACACGACCAAGAGCTACCATGCGAAAGACAGAGAAGGTCCCTGCGATACTTTGTCGGAACTACTAGCTGGTCATAACTGACCCCTTTGCGATCCCTGTACTGTCGGTAAACCACGCCAGAACGAGTGTGGAACGAAACGTTCCGCTTAGCCACTCCCTCCCTTTGAGTGTGGTTTGTCATGTTACTCAGGGTGGGGTCACTCGCCTGTTCGGCCGCTAAACTGTCTCTGTCCACCTCCACCAGGCTCTGAAAACTCGATGAGTGAGGCGAGAGAAAATTTCCCTCTTCCTCCGGAGTTGGTCTATCTACTTGTTCCTGATCCTCAGCCGGATCACTCCCACTGTCACTGCTCTCTCGGGGCGCAACTTCAATCACTTCAGGGATCTCGATGGAGTCAGAAGTAGTTGACCCATTGTGCTTGTCGTCCCGACTGCCCTCACTACCGTGTTCGGTCGACTGCTTAGCTGCGAGCTCGCGCGCCTTGGAACGTGTCAAAGCCTGGACAACTCCTTCCCCAAAGCTTAGGCCCTTTTCCCTCAGAAGGAGATCGGATCTGTTTGAAAAGAGGTAAGGGTACCTCTCGGGCAGGGACTTTGATACCGCGGCTTCTACTTCTATTTCCCCGAAAGGCCCCTCCACTTTGACCTTGGCAATCGGCAGACATACGCTGTTCTCCTCAACGACCTGTCTAATCCAGGCGCACTCGCCTGTAAAGTCAGATGGACTTACGTAGGACGGATGAATCACGTCCATTGTAGCGGCTGAGTCACGGAGAACTTTGCAAGGTCTACCGTTCACCACCAAGTCGTGCATGTAGGGCTCCAACAGACGCATGTTCTCATCGTCTTCACTCACGAAAGAAAACACTACTCGTGGTTTACGGCACCCGGCAGCGAAGTGCCCTGGCTCGTGACACCTAAAGCATACTGAAGGTTTTCGGGACTCGAACGCCTTCCCGTGCCCTTTCTCCTCGGGTTTCTTTCCTCCGTTTTCGCACTCCTTCGCCGCCCCATCTGCGCTACCGTTGTGGCCACCCTTCTCCTTCCCTTGCCGTAACCTGTCCTTAAACCCCGCGCCGGTCCCTTTCGAGGGGTCTCTGTGCTGGCGACCGCGCCATTCGGGAAGCACGCCACGACGAGAGCTGAACTCTTCAGCGAGTTCCGCCGCTCGCTGTACCGTCTTCACGTCAGGCCGGTCCTGCACCCAGTAGCGGGTTTCTTCGGGCAAGGTACTAAAAAACTGTTCCAGACAGACGCACTCTACCACCTTGTCATGGTCCCCAAAAACCTCGGAACCCTTTAGCCATTCCTCTAAGTTCGACTTCAGGCTGTACGCGAACTCAGGATAAGACTCGCTGGTCTTTTTCTTTACTTCGCGGAATCGCTTGCGAAAAGCGTCGGCGGACAACCTGTACTTTCTGAGGAGGCCCGATTTTACTTTTGTGTAGTCCTCCGAGTCTTCCCTACTCAGCCTGGCTACCACGTCCGCCGCCTCACACGGCAACAACGTCAAGAGGCGCTGAGGCCACGACTTCCGAGAGAAACTTGCCTTCTCGCAAGCCCTCTCAAAATTGACGAGGAATAGGCCTATATCCTCGCCAACCTTGTAGGGCTGCAAAAGATTCTTCATTTTCCAGCCCTGCTGCCCCACTGAACTTGGTTTCCCAGTTGCCCGCGCAAGCTCGAGGTCGATCCTGGCCTTCTCGATTGCTCTCTCCTCGGACTCTTTCTGCGCCTTTTCTCTTTCCACGCGTTTCCTTTCTTCCTCTTGCTCTCTTTTCTCGCGTTTCCTTTCTTCCTCTTGCTCTCTTTTCTCGCGTTCCTGAATAAACTCCCAACACTCCTGCAGTTCGTCTCCGTCAACACCCGACCGATGAATAGCATCCATAATTTGAGGCTTTCTTTTCAGGCCCGCAATGTCGATCCCCAACTCTAGGCAAATTGCCTCTAGATCTGGTTTGCGTAGTGCCTTAAGATCCATGATACCTGACGTGTAAGTCACTTTTCCTATCACACACCTGGAAGTAGCCCTTTTCTTTCTTCCAGGTAGACGTTCAGAACCAGATTAAATATTACTCCTTGATATCCAAATCCTGGTAAATCTCAAAGGAAAAGTGTCGAACACTCACCGGTGCCGCAGCCCGAACTCCGCAGGTTCCGTGCCGTCGCTCCCATCAGGTCTCTTCGCGCGGCTTGGAGTCGAATCGTACCAGGTCTTCTCAGTGGCTTGGAGTCGAATCGTACCGCTGCCATCTAGTTGTTGTGACTCGGGACTTGTCCAAGTAGCCGATCTCCGCTGGAGCCATGCGTCGCCCAGGACATCGGGCAGAGTTGGTAGCGAGCCAGGGTGTCTCTTCTCAAACTGTTTATTTACATTCTATGTACAGTCTGCCGTACGGCATGAGAACAACGTGAGAACACACCGAGAGCGCGTAAAACCGCTCTTTTTATAAGGTCCCCCTTCCCTACGTCTCTAGGCCAGGACGCCGTTCCCCAACGGCTCAGGCCCCGCCCACTAGCACGCACAAGCCCACAGCGTAGTAGCGGCCGGACATCACACCCCGGCTCTGAGTCACTCCCGCTCTCGAATGCCGCGCCGAGGAGGCGACAACAAAGGGTCCACTCTCAGCCGGGGAGACGACGCTGGCCGAGGTGGTGCCGATCTCTCCATTAGGCGGCTTTGTGGCACGAAAAGGGTTGGGCCGGAACAACCGCAAGTGGCGTCCGAAGATGATCCGTGCTGAACACACCCTCACGGAGGTCCCGCAGCTGGCGCACCGTCATCCGGAATCTTCGCACAATAATCCCCGTTTCCTGCGTCGGGTGACCCTGTTTCGGGCCAGTGTAATCCCCGCCAGAAGTAAGGGTCCGGCTCAGCTTCGCGCCTAGGTGTGGCGGCAACAACACGGTGGTCCTCCGTCGAAAGCCATCTCTTTGTCGCCGCTCGCTTCGTTTCCGGGCTCAATCTCAACTGACCGGAACCATATGGCGACGATTCTCAAGGGGGTTCCCCAGTGCCGGGTGGTTTAGATCGAGACGGTCTGGTCCGGGGGCCATTCATAACAGGGCCCTCTCGCTTTCGCGCTGCGGGTCAGTCCCAGACACGAAGCTTTGAGGCTCTCCGGCGCGGGCTGTGGCGCCCGAACACACGTGTGCTGGGCTGTACACGTCTGTTTTTTTGTTCTTTTTTTCTCGGGCGCGTAAAAGCCGCAGTCTAAAGTCCACTCGTCGAACAGCGTTCACCCACACCTTCTTTAATTTCCGGTCCGTTGGAAACTTGTGAAAAAGCACCTCCGGGTTGCGCAGCGGGTTGTTTAAGCAGCCCACAGTGCTACAAGTTGCACTCGGCATCTTTCGAGGAACAGCTGGGCAGTCTTGGACGCACTGAGTTGCTCGCTAAAACAAGTCTTGAAGTCCTCCCAAGTAAATAAACAATATTCTATGCCGAAGCTACACGGGCTACAGATAAAAGCAACGGCTAAACACGCCAATCACAAGCCGAAGTAGCGGTGGTAGAGGCTCAAAGAAGCGGACTCCGCGCAACGCCCGGACCGGAGGAAAAAAAAGAGAACTATACTGACGTCACGACCCAATGTTGCTTTAGTGATCGGCAACCCGCTGGCCGCCCGCTAAGGAGCAGCGGCTCGCGGCGAGTCGCGTTTTTATTATCGGCGTTAGTTGAGAATGCGGCGTCCCACGGACGTAATATTTTGGCTCGGGTCGTATTTTGTGTCGCTACAGCGATACCAGTAATTTATTTCATTTTGAGTTTTGGCCGGAGTTGCCCTTTAAATGGAGGCTCTCAATGCAACTTACTGGGAACTAGCGCCATCTATGCTCGGTAATGTCATGTAACCGCCGCCAGTGGACGACACTGCCGCATGATTCGAACTAAAATTCACTCTTTACGAAACCCGTCTTACCGCTCATTCACACTGGGAGCGGATCCGCGTTCGCGAAGCGGTTGCGAACGCGGTTGTATAAAGATCCAGTGCAATTGCACGCGCACTCGATGACATCAAGTGCGCGTGCAATTGTACTGGATCTTTATACAACCGCGTTCGCAACCGCTTTGCGAACGCGGATCCGCTTCCAGTGTGAATGAGCAGTTAGTTGTTCAGTCAGCAACCTGGTTCAGACGTTCGCACTCTACCTTCATTACCGAGGCTACCTTTAAGCCGGGGTTCACACTGCTTATACAGCACACAAAAGATAGCCTGCATACAGATTCAAACGAGAGACACCGCGAGATTCGTGCTTCGAATGCCGCGTGGCAGTGAGTTCAAGGAGAAAACTTGGCACTCGGCATTCGAACCGCGGATATTGCGGTGACTCGTGTTTGCAGACTGTCTTTTGTATGATGGTATGAGCAGTGGGACCCCGGCTTTAGGAACTTCCAACGTTTTGCGATCGATGATCAATTTCGCTTGCACGATGGGAAAATCCACTAAGCGCTTTTTCAAAACAGATCCGATAATTTCCGTTCGAGCTCTGCCCGTATTAAGATGTAGCGGTGGAGTAAATACATGCCTCTTCTCGCAGACAAGCGGGCCCCCGCTTTCTCGTCAAGCACGCATTTATTTTGATTTTTGCCGAAAGGAAAGAAAGGAAACGGTCTTTCACTAACCCGCGTTTTAAACAGGTTATGAAGGGCCCGTCATGCTGCTAAAGGTCGCTGACATTCGTAACGAATCGTTCCACAGGGCGCCAGCAAATATTGCCAAAGTCTCGGACGTCAATAAAATTGTTTTAAAGCTACCAGAAACGTCTGAACGAATATAATTCCGCAACATCGATTTTAATGGCAGCCCAAAAAACCGGCGCGGTTTTCTTTTTTCTTTTTCTTTTTGTTGCATTTAAGGCGTGTTTGTAAAGGCTGTGAATTCGAGCCATATACCTTCTTCGCACCAGTCATGTGATCTTAAGGTATACCTGGACACTACAACACAAAGAAATCTGGTCCGTCTAAATTCCCATTTAGCGTCCACTGCTGCAAATCTTCGAACGGAGTTCGGTGAATGACTTGACTGAAAATATGTTTAGCTTTTTCTCTGTTGTCGTCGCCATCTTGAGTCGCAGATATTCTGTATGGGGAAAAAAAGCATGGCTTCATTTTCCCTCATCACGCAACCGGAAGCTGTACATGGTTTTATCACTGGTCGTGAAATCCTTATTGTTTTGCCTCTTATGTATTTTTTCAACGAGGTAGAGAGGCTTAGACGAATAAACTGGTATCCCGTTCACCAGGCAAGTGACCTCCGCTTATCTGCCACCAAGTTGTACAATTTTGATCACTAGACACGTGGTACGGTTTGATATGTAGACACGTATCAAATCGTGAGGCTTTTACGCAAAACTGAGCCGAGATTTGTATTGCGATCGCTGTAAAAAAAGAAAAAGAAAAAAAGAACGTGATATACTATTTTTTCAATACTCTTAGCTCCAAAAATCAGTTGTCTAGCTCCGATAAAAACCCAAAATACAGCACCGCTGCTGACGGCATCTAGCGGAGGCATTGCGAAGCTGCTTGAGATTTTGTGTTAAGTGCAGACCTTGGGCTTGAAACAAACGACACATAACTTATCTCGCTGGTACTATTAACAAAGATCAATAAGCAATTACTTGTGCGCGGCAGTTCGTTAAAATCTAGACGTAAAAGTATAAGGTCACGTGTCTAGTGGTCAAAAATGCGTAACATGGCGGTGGCCGACCGGTGGTCACTTGCAGCTACCAGTTTATCGCTCTAAAGCCCACTACGTCGTTGTTTTTTTTGTTTTTTTCTCGCTCGTTCCAGGTTGTAACGTTATCAATTTTTTATTCGGTGCGTATAACGGATGTGTGAACGAAGTAGCCGGATAATAAAAACAATAATATTTAATAATAATACAATTTTTAGTACACGAGAGTGAGCGGAAAAACTCTATAAGAAGACGTCAGCCTGCGCTATAACTCTATGATGGTGACAAACGACATCACAAAAGCAGGTTTGTCATGCTGTTGGATGTCGCGATCCTGGCGGGTTGTCGTAGGAGTTCCGGCTAAAAGCACGACCGAACGCGGGTGTCGCTGTCGTCGTGGCGTCCCAACTCTTGACTGCCAGAGTTTCCGTGGACTGTCAGACCAGAGAGCGACCTGCGGCAGAACAGGCGCCCGCCACATTCATCACCGCTGCTGCTGAGACACCGCCAGGATCGCGACCGGCGGAAGCGTGGCACTTCTACGACGTCAGCAGACGGAAATCGAGGGACCGCTTTTTTTGGACTCGGTAAACAGACCAGTCCTTGGCGCGTTCCAGTGATGACGTTTCACGCAGGTGTGTCACGCTTAGTGTCACTTCGCAGAGAGTTTTTCTGTGTCTTAAACATACTTTCAGCCTGGGCATTCTTCACAGCTGTTTTTGCGGATAAACAAAACCACAAATGCTTTTTTTTTTTTTTAGAGTGATTACGGGACAAAAGTGGTCACGGGAAATTCTTATTTTTTTTTTTGCGATCGATGAATATAGGGACTCTTGGGTGCACACGGGGGTGGTCTCTTTATATGTTATGTACCATTTTAGGGCAGGGGTGTCCAAACCCCGGCCTGTGGTTGGCCGCTGTCTCTCCAGTGGTGCAGGGTCGGAGGAACGTTGCTACAAGCGCAGAAATAGGCGGGCGTAAAGTAGCGCCGCGATGCACACCATGAGCGCGAAATAAAGATTGAGAAAAAAACTTGGCACGTTACCTTCAAGGTCTTATAACGCATAAAATGCATTATAGGGCCTGATAGGATTATACTCCGTTATGGGATTATAGCACATTATAGGAATATAGAATTGGAGATGGGTGGAGGTGGAGGGAGAGGTGGATGGAGAAGGACACCCTGGGAGGAACATCACTTAGCTCAGGGGCTCAAACACGCGGCCCGTGACTCGCTGGGTCACGGCCCGCAAGTAACCGGCTACGAGCCTTTGTTCCCTATTTCTGGAGCACTACACGCCGAGCAAGCGCCATAATAATCTAATGTCACCGATTCATTTCTGCTCGATGCGTAGGTGTGCTCTTATAACATATTCGCTTTCTTTCGTTTTAGTTTTTGCTCGCCAGCTTTTGTTCACCTCAGCTACACAAACTCTCGCTAAGCAGGAGCGACTGCCGAAGATAAAGCTATGAACTAGGAATTCTACCCTTGAGAAAAACATCATTATAAAAATTCAGGTGTTTTATCAGAGGGCTCTAAGAAATCTTCAGGAAAGCAATAATTGTCGTATGAAGAAGTTTTTTTTTTTCGAAACATCTTGACTTTGAATATTTCCCCAGTGAATTGAGCAACGCGAACTAAAGTGTGCGTACTCGTTGTTCTATACAAAAAAATATCAGCATGATGGCGAGGCGGTGTCATTTTAATTCTTGTTATCGCAGCAGGTAAGAGCCTAACTTAGTCCTCAAAACGAATCACACCAACAAAATGTAAGAAGCAAGACCATAAAATCAGTTCTCCATAAAAGTCACCCCCTTAAATTGACCCTCGACCTTTCGGGGGTGGGATATCTGGCCCCCGACCTCAAATGAGTTTGAGACCCCTGGCATAGGTTATCTAGGAGATGTTGCTAGGAGCGGGAAGGATGGGGAAAGAAAAGTAGGGGGAAGGGAGGAGGCATGGGGGTTAGAGAATTGGCGTGTCACGTGTCTTATATTTCCCCGCTAAATTTAGCGGGGAAACTGCATGGTGTATAGGTCACGTGACGTCAGGTCACGTGAGTCAATTTCCCCCGCTAAATTTAGCGGCGAAACTTTATTTTGGTGTTTACGTCACAGGACGTGAATTTCCCCGATAGATTTAGTGGGTAACAAAAGTGATGTATAGGTGGCGTGTCAATTCCCAGCTAAATTTAGCGGAATAACTGAACTGATGGTTTGGCCATTCGACATTAATTTCCCCGCTAAATTGAGTGGGCAAACGGAGTTGACGTACAGGTCATGTGCCGTGAATTTCTACAAGGTCACGCGACGCCACTTTTCTCGCTGAAAGTAGCGAACTGATGGACGCAAAAAAGTGTGGCATTGAGGGTACCGTGAAAAAGCATTTCATATGCTTTAAAAGTCCATCTAAACCCGGGTTCTCTTGCCATATTATTTACTGCTCATTGTCATCACCAACATTACACACTCGTAGTTCCCTGCTTCATGTCTGCGGAACATAGGAAACAATCCCTCTCTTTCTCTGTATATCGTGCTTAGCGCCATAACTTTTGCATTCTACGTCATCAGATCGACCATTCTAGTTAGCCCTCTGCTCAGTGTGAATATGCCAAAATTCCATGCACTTCCATTTATGTCCAGTGAGTTATCTGGGTCACAATTATTTTGTAATTTCAATATCATCATATTTTGGTTAAACAAATGAACTCTACATATTCACCCACCTTTCATTCCTTTTTTGAATTATTGATCTAGCGTGAATTTTTTGTTTTTAAATTCTTATTTAGGAATATTTACCTAATATTTCCTCGTTTACATTGTAGTATTTCCTTTCCAGCCCTCTAGACTGCGTCATGTCTTCAATCAGGCCTGTCAGCCAAAACGTTTGGAGACCTTTTTGAGAACCACTTACATCTACCAGAAAGATTGGCATTGCTAGAATGGGACCATTGGTAATTTTTCCGTAATTTAGATCAATTAACCGATACTAATGTTTCCAAACATTCCAGACGAAAAAAGAGGGGTCAGAAGCACTGTTGTATTACCAATAAAACTGACGCTTCATTAAAAAATGAAAACATTTGTGCAGCGGGTAGGGTTAGGAGGGACATCGTTGAGATTCCATCCGCCATCGCTGAGCCCCTGGTGGCTAATCACGGAAGCCCCTACGCCTGGTGGTACGGACAGCTCATGAGATACATACTCAGGCTCCAAGCCACCACATTGAAAAGAATCTCGGACTTCAAGATGTCCAGGGGGTACAAGCACCCTATCGTCGGGTAAGGATCAATGTTATTTTCATATATACTAGGGTTTCTGAAAAGCAGCGTAAAGTAAAACTCGATAAAGAAATGCACGCTGATCTATAACCCTATCTCAAAATTCACGAAAAATGCCGCAAACAAACAAACAAAAAAAACAAACAAACAAACAAACACCGATTGAATGTTTTGATTTGACTTGTCAGAACTAAAACCAACAAACACATTTCGATTTTACTTTGTGTTTTTCGGTGTCAAACAACATCGAAGTTTATCAGGGTTGCTTGTGAAGAAAAAGATACGAGGTATGTGGTTCCGAACAAGGAAGTTACGCCGAGCTTCTTATTTAAGGACAGATAAAAATCAAAAGTTTTTTGGTTTTCCATGATTTTTACAAAACGGACTCGGGGGTGAATTCTCGCGGCTTATCTGTATTTACAAAAAACACGAAACCTTACATATATAGACTTCCTTTGTTGCTAAGCGATCGGGGCTGGGGAGGCTGCGCGCTGGCCGGACCAACTGTTTCGCCCCACTTTTACATCGCCTGTCACTGTTCTCAGCACGTAAGTATTTGAGCAGAGAGTGATTCAAGACTGAAGGTCTACCAGTGTTTCCAGTTTAGCGGTCTTCCCGCTAAACGTAGCGGTTCTGTTTAGCGGGATAGATTATTGTCTGGCGGGCGGCGGGATTTTTAACCGGTTTTATGTAATCTTGGCGGTTTTTTAGAGATATAGAAGTTTTATATCGATTTACTGTCAACTATGCACCTGTCATTTCCATAATCAGCTACAGTCGTCTTTGCTTACTCTCAGTAAGGTCATGGTTTGCGACACTGACGTCTGTGACGTCATCAAAGCATTAAGGCGTCGAATATCAGAGCATGCTTCCCTGTTTTGTGCGCGCACGTTTGAACTGCAGTGCATGAATGTTCCTTTGACGTTTTCGTCACTGCTTCGGGAAATGGGCCCGGTGAAGTACGCTCAAAAAAGTTGAGGAAAGACTAGCTACAAGACCCCAGACTTTAAGACTGGCTACTGGAGGTTCCTGGTGATAGCAGACGAGCCAGGTGCCGCTATTGCAGAACGGAACTATCTGCGAAACACGTGGATTTGGTCGCGCACGCTGCAGGAGTGTTGGCGGCAAGGCGTTACAAGCAGCAACGTTACATGTAACGAGTTCTTTTTTTTTTGGTGACGTGTAACGCACTCGTTACTTTTTCAAAATAGTAACGGGTAACATATTTACGTTACTTATATCGTGTAACGGGTAAAGGAGTTTCGTTACTCCCATCGCATTTCCTTCCCAAAACTTAAAAAAAAATGTTATCCTGGAATTTCTTTCTGCATCTAGGCGCCAAGCCATACGTGATGTGTCGAGTTTTTTTTTCCCCCTTTTTTGTGAATAATTAGGTGAAACCGTAAAAATTATAATTTAATTATGTTCAGTTTGTGCATGAACCAAATGTTTCTTGAATGCTTATGATTACCTGTAACATCAGAACAGTCAAACGTTAATTCATAATTAAAAAAAAAGTAACGCAATGGTAACGTTCGTTACTTTTTATCAATAACGGTAACGCGTTCCTTTTATTTTGAGGCAACGTAGGACGGTAACGTGTTTCTTTATTTTCCAAGCTACAAGTAACGCATTTCGTTACTTCGTTTCGGTAACGCCTACAACACTGCGCTGCAACGAAAAAGGATGTTTGGGCCGCTGCACCTTTCTCCTCTGGCAGGCAGATGACTCTATCAGTTCAACTGGAGTCTGACCAGTTATGAACTGCTGAAGGGTCTCTTGCCTTGTTCGTATACGCTGACACAGCAATTTTCGCTTCGGATCACCTGGGTGAACTGTGGCGTGGCGTGACAGATTTCTAGTCAAACGACAAGGAAATTCCCCGTTTAGATGACATTGATACGACCTATAGTCTACACTATTATTATACCTATGGACACGAATTAGAGCAAAATAAAAATTGTTATAAAGTCTTCTCTGCGCGGTGTTTTGGATTTAGCGGTTTTTAGCTGCTTTCGGAATTCCGACTGCGGGTTTTTAACTTTTGAGTTTCAACACTGGGGTCCACCTGTCCAACGACGAGCATGCAGCTTCTAGAGCCGTGTTAGGCCTCATTCACACAGCCGTTTTTTTCCCCGTCCCGGCGATAGCGCCGGCGGCGTTTCCGCCGGGGGAGAGGGTTTTCGGACCGGTTTGAGGCCCAATCGCTCTGCCGGAGCCGAAATGAGCCGAAAGACGGTGTTGTACGTCCCCGGCGCCGACGGGAGACGGGGAATGCCAGCGCCCCGCCCCAGTGAGGGACGGCTAGTCACAAAATAGGAAACTTTCGCTCAATCTGGCGGATTCTCAAAAGTCGGATGACCATGGGCATGGCCGCGGGATAGAGGATTGACCGTACTATCCACGTCGCCGGCACTCTCACCGGGAGGGGGAAAAAAACGGCTGTGTGAATGAGACCTTAGCCTAGCAGTGGTCGGAAGATAGCTCAGGCATCGGTTATCGTGTCTTTGGAGATAATACGGGATCAGAAATTGTACAAGCAAGCGAACGAGGAAAGATCTGTTTGAGACACGGTGTCGCGTTTGCACGACTGCGATACAGGGCTCCCGCGTTGCCCAGGGGGCGTTGCGAGAAGGGACTCGTTAGGACTTGTTTAGGGTAGTGCACTGGTGAGCGTCTCGCACATGTAGAAGCGTGCCTGCCCTGCTGCGGAACGTGATCACGAGAAAAATACAAAGAAACAAGGAACATTTGAGTGCCGTCGAAGCACACGTCAAAACTAAGAGCGTGAGCCAAGAAACGCCGTTTTATGTAATCATAAGTAAAAAAACAAAACAAAAAAACATCGGTACGCTAGATGTTTTGACAGCACAACCAATTGAAATAGAGAGGCGTACCCTAGCTGTGGTGTCATGAATCTGGCACTTTCGATTGCTTTTCAGCGTTGAATCTAGCCGATTTCGGACGGCGAAGGAAAAGTTTTCTTTTCTTTTTTTTTTTTTCCGTTCTTCAGCATTACACAGAAAGAAAATCGCTCAGTGAAAGTGCCACAAAGTTGGGCGAGGCCCAATCTGGTGGCTTTGTACTACCCGAAATGAGGGCGCTAGAGTTTGTTCAAAGCTTCGGGAGGCGTATAAACCCCTACGAGTCAGGCTTTATCCCATCAAAAAGGGACACCAAGACGATTCGTTGGTGATCTTTTTTATGATTAATTGCTCCAGCAACACCGCAAAAACGTCCTACGGCATAATGTTTTATACTTTGTTTAACCATAGTCCAGGCGCAGTTGACGCCACGAGCTGTGTTCGTCACGTTTCTGTAGACGTGTTCTTTCATCACTGAACCAATCATAAATAGAAAAAAAGCCTGGTGTCTTGCACTTTTGAAGCCTGTTTATTTGAACCCATTACATCGTAGCGTCGGCTTCGTTTTGAAGCATACAGGCCGAAACGAAACTCGTATAGGTCACCTATACTGACAACCAGCGCACGCCACATATTGAATACGAGCGCTGTGTCAGTGTTTGGCATGGACTCGTGTTCGACCGATTGAAACCTAGTTTTAGCCGTACGCTCGCGTAGCCTGTCCAATACATGCCCCACGCTGATGATTCAATAGTCGAGGTATAAAATTCAGGACTGTAGCTTTCTAAAGAGCTATCTGAGTGTAGAAATTTCCACAGAGTGCATATCAGGAGGAAGGACAAGATATACGTGGAAGCAGCCCGTCACGACGTCCAAGAGTACATGGTCCACGTGGAAGATTACTACGCCAAGCTTTCCCTTACAACACACGTCGAAACGAAGAGGGTGTTTGTGGCGACGGACGAACCCAGTGTCGTCGACGAGATCCGGAAAAAGTAAGTCAGCTCACGATCTCTGTGCGGGCAGAAAAGGAAGAACAGGAGGAGACAAGAGCGTACGGGGTCGTCAGGAACGATCAGAGGGTAGACTAAAAGGCCTTTGTCTCCGGGGCTCTCGTCGAACTCGTTAACGCTCCTTCACACAGTGCGTGGACCGCATTGCGCTGCGTTGTGTCGTGCAGCTCAGCGCCTCCCCATTGGCTCGTCGCAAGGGTCGCCATAGCAGCAGTTCGACGAAAACAGTCTTAACGCAGTCAGACGCCGCTGTGTGAACGAGCCTTTAAAACAGGGAACGCCGGACGCCAGCATGCCGCATTCCATAAAGGGATGTCCAACCAGCTAGGATATTTCAGAACACGTGAAGCAACACTTGTCCGCCATATGGAGTGGAAGTTGGAGTCCGGCAGTCCGTCTTCTGTGTGGACATTCACAAGAGAAAACATGACGGCTTTCTGCCTCGCCTCATCTGCTTTTCTTTAATGTCGGTGTTCGTCAGACTTGGCATCAGAGGCCACCTGCCTATGGTGTGTCTGTTGCCAGTCCATCTGTTCTGCCGTGGTTTGCGACCTCGCTACCGCCGTCACCACGGCAGGAAGGCCGACGAGGTCCGGGTCGAGGTGGATTTGGTAGATTCCTGCGTCGAAGCGCGCGCCTTTCGCCAACACCGCCGGGAGGACAAAGCCGTAGTGCTCCTCCAGTGACGTCACGGACGTTGGCCGACGGACGCCGCGGAACGGCAGGGAAGTAAGGGAATCGCGCGTGCAGTTTCTGTAGGAGACACACATTTTAGTAAACAAAAACGCTCCTCACGAGCTAAAAGTCAGTCTATAGAAACATATTTTCCTGCGCAGAAGGCGATCGAGCGCCTCGTGGTACGGCAAAAAAAACGTCTTCCAGCGTGGACGAACCATCGTAAAGACGTTCGATATGCTAGCTATAAACAATTCTTTAAATAGAAATATTTTTTAACGGCACGCAGTAATATATTACTGTGCGAGATTATGGTTATCATTGATAATTAGGAATAAAAAAAAAATAAAAATACAGGATCCTTTCCACTCTGTGAGGGTAGATGACCACGAAGCTGTTCAGCACACGACACAACCATGACAATGCATTTTTTTTTATGCCTTCTCTTTCCCCGACGTTCGTCGTCTTGTCTGGCACGATCTTCATCGGTGGTGTTTGCCGCCCGCCGCTGCCGCTGACATTCTCGGTGGCGTTCCCGCCGTTGCTCTTTGTAGACGCCTTGCTTTTCGGGAGTTATACGCTGCCTTCTCATTAGGACGAGACTAGAGAAGTGAAATAGACCTATTGCTGAATTACCCAAGCATCAAGGAGTATGCAGAAAATGGCGTTCCACGCGCCGCTCTGGCTGGCGTCTGCAGCAATCACTGTTCTGAAGCAAAAGACTAAACAAATGGCATCTTGCACGCGCGTTCGTCAACGCGTTATTTTGGTTCTTTACTCCGAATCGTTTATACAGGGAAGGCGTGCTCGTGCGGCGCGTGCGGTGGTGCGAGCGCGGAGTTTTGGTCACGCACACGAAAAATCCGCGGAACCCTAGCCATAAACAGCTTCGCTGTAAAAAGATGCAACACGAAAGTGCGGATGTCGTGACTTCTCGAGAAAGGTATGAGTGGTTTGTTTAAACGGTAATGTGGTATAATTATCGCTGCAAATGTTAAAGTAATTATGACCTTAGCCCGAAACGGGAGCAGAAGAAGGAAACATTTTTTACGGTTGTAGAACAAATAAATAGGGACAAACACGTCTCTAACCCAGCTAAATGATTTCATTGAAACGCCTTCCTTGTATACGAAACCGCTAAGCCGCAGATTTCATAAATCAAAGAGATAAAATTCCACCAACTCGCCTGGTAGCGTCCAGACCGCGTTGTTACCGACGCCATCTCTCTCCTTTCCCCCTAGATTATGGCCAATAAACGCATTAAGAACTGAACTGCGCACTATCCCGCGCGCCTTCTTCTCTTCCTCTTTCTCGATTTCTAACTAAATTGATCTGTTGCCAGCCATGATTATAGAATTAAAGGAGATTACTACAGGGTGTCACAAAAAAAAAGAAAAAAAATTACACGGTCTTTTTTACCGCAAAAATGAACTAGGCATCGCCGAACGCTCATTCTCCGCCCAAAGGTAGCGCTAGAGGTCACAGCAAGATGCCAAAGTCTCAGCCCCATACGATAATGTAATCAAAAGTTATAAGTGATTTCCTGAAAGTTTCAATGGGAAAATGGAGCCCATTTTTACCCGTTTTCGGTTTCTGGTGCCATAGAGCCCCATGTGTCTGAAAACTCCGTCGGCCGCCACTTTCCCATTGAAATTTTCAGAAAATAACTTATAACATTTGATTAAGTTATCGGATCGGGCTGAAACTTTGGCACCTAGTTGTGACCTCTAGCGCTACCTTTGGGCGGAGAATGAGCGTTCGGCGATGCCTAGTTTATTTTTGCGGTAAAATAGACCGTGTAAATTTTCTTTTGTGACACCCTGTATAATTAAAGGAGATTACTTTATAGGGTCTTTCATCTTCAAAGTCCTATAGACGATTGCAAGCTAGGCGACTGGCCGCCGCCATATGTCTGCTCAAGCATGCACGCCCGTGCGATTACGAGCTTGCCAAAGCTACGTTCAGCCGCGCGTTGCACGCGCTTGCACGCATGGGGCACCAGTTGTGGCACCATGCTTGCAATTGTCTATATGACGCATGGAATGTTGTATTTAAGGAGCCCATTTAAAGTTGTTCACAAGACATTGAACAGTCGTTTTGGGGAGTGAATTGACACCACTAATTCAAGTTTAGATGTACATTGACACAATGACGTCACGAGACCCGGTTTAATACGACGTCAAGCCACGTAACCCCGTAACGTCATGTCAGGTGACGCGGCGTTCCGCGCTGTGTCGCAAACACAAACAAATCAATTATGTGGCTGCCTTATCGCGAGTTAGGTTCTCAACTTGGCCACTAGAGGCGCGACGGTTGAATGTCGTCCCCAATACCGCGAGCAAGCGACATGATGCGACATGCTCTTCTGTTGCCACAGATATCCTCAGTACAAAGTGATCAACAACGAGGTGGCTTCCCTCCAGGCAAGTACCAGGAACACCAGTCGAAACAACTCCGCGCTCTTCGGTGTAATGCTCGACATCACTCTGCTGGCCGAGTCAGACTTTGTAGTCTGCACATTGTCCTCTGGGGTGAGTGAACCGTGTTCGATACGTATTGCTGCTCTTGCTCTCATCGTCGTTTATCTGAATATTGCTGCCAAGTTCGAATTTCGTTAAATACCGCTGGCATATTTCTTTAATTAGTTGAGACACCCAAGTCCGCCCGCAACCGACGCTATACGGCCCAATCAAGCCAATCAAGCACTTCCGAAAGTGCATCGTCACGGCTATCGTCGCCCTTGCATGGAATAATATCGTGGTGCGTAAAAAGTGGCCACTAAAGCCCTATCGCGGCCCGGCTGTTAGGATTCAAGCACCCGCTAACCGGCGCAGGGGTGTTTACTCATTTATACATTCGTTATATGTGTACAACGAGGAAATAATTCTACTTTCATTTACATGGTTCTATTAGTAGCTTCGAACTTTTTTTAGAAAGGTTACGACTGCGACTAGGGTTTTGGCGAGACGCACTACCCGCCATAACAGCAGCCAATGTAGTGTGGTGCGGATGCGACGCGCTGTTGCTGTCATCGTGTGGAGTTCTCGACGTTCTTTCTCTGTGGCGAAGGTAAGACGGTTAGAGCGCAACCATGTCGAGAGTGTTTCGAGCGTCTCTTTGATCGTCAGCTGTGTCGGCGTAAAGCTCTTTTCTGTTTTCCACAAAATCAAGCGAGCTGACGCTGTAGGGAGTATCTGACGGTCATGGCTCTGTGCGCGGCTGCTGAGCACGTGCTGACGGCGAGCGTCCACAGTTCTTTTGCAACTTACATTCGGCACCATCGATATTTCCGCTCTTAGCAGGCTAATTACGTGAGATCGTTCGGAGCATGGGCTCTAAACACTGCCCTCAAATATGGCGTCCAGCGAATACTCGCAGCGAGAGGTTTGGGTATCGCCTCCTGGTGGAATTTTTCCACAGCCGAGAGTTGGAATACTCCAACTTCCTCTGCTGGGGCAAGCACGTGCAATGCCAAGCTTCTAAGCGCTATGACAATACAAACATAACCACGTGTGTAGCACATGCATTACCATAGCCTCCTCTATAGTGGCAAAGACTGACAGATCGCCACGAAAATCGGCCGCCGAAATTGAACAGGTAGAGCGGCAGAGAACGGATGAGAAGAGAGCCACGTGACAGGCGCCCCGCTGCGGCGAGACGCTGAAACACACTTCTCCTGGGCGATGGAATGTTCGCTGGTCCTCCTCGCGTTCCTCGCGCTACCGCTTGTTTTCTCGTCGGGTTTAAAAACCATGTTTCGAGTCCTCGCCACTGGCGACGACTCGACACTTTAGCGAACAAGGCGGGCTTCGTTTGCTAAAACGTCGTTCGATCAAGTCAGTGCCTACCAGGTAGTACCCAACTTAACCTTAATCATGGCACATGGTAGTGCGTTCACTCTTAAAGATTTATAGTTTCTACCATTTTGACGAAGTGAATAAAAAAGTACCTGTAAAAAGTCACTTCACTTTGTTACAACTTACTGGAAGATGTACTTAAGATACAGATACGGATACCGAGAAATGGAAGTACCTAGGTTTGTACCTCAGGTAAAACAAAACTACCTAGATACCGATCTCAATTTACTTGTACGAGGTACTTTACAACCCTGGTCGAAAGCATGATAGTTCCGCGGGAGAAATTGAATTGAATATACTTTATTAAGACAAACGTCTTGGAGGATAGAGCTTTTCGAGTAATGTCTCTACACGTATTTAAGTTTAAGACGACGTATAGGATGACGTCAAGGACGAAGTTCTAGAGATCGGCGCCAAGTACGGCGTCTAGGACGACCTCTAGAATGACGCCGAGGACGGCGTCAAGGGCTTCGTCTAGGACGACACCGAGGTCGGTCTCTCAGACGACCATAAAGACGACGTCAAAAACGACGTCAAGAACGGCGTCTAGGACGACGTCGAGGATGACGTCGTAGAGGACGACGTCCAGAACGACGTCTAGGACGACGTATAGGACGACCTTAAGGATGACATCTAGGATGAAGTCGAGAAGGACGCCTAGAGGAGGACACTTAAAAAGGCTATTAGCGTATTTGCGTGGGCGACCACCTTGGCCTGCGGAAGCCGCCGTAGATGTAGACGCTGCTGCCGATGTCGAGGCTGAAGATGTAGACGCGGTCGCCTCACAGTCCATCGCACGAAGCACGCAACGAGCACAAATGAAGTCCGAAGCGCACCTTTTGTTCACAACGCCCCGGCGGTGAAATCACGCTCCCGCACTTGAGCTTGAGCGGCGTGTGCTTGATGAGGTAATTTTATGACCATCTTTCGGGCACAACGACGCCGCTTTCGCGCGTAATGGGGCAAGTAAGGTCGTTCTAGGGCGACCTCTAGGACGACATCAAGGACGACCTCAAGCACAGCGTCGTCATTGAGCATACTCGTTGCGTGCCGGTGGCACCGGCGACCAAAAAAGCGCCAGAGGTGGACCACGTTACCCTCTCCACCCGAACACAGAGCGCCGGCAACTGGCGTTTTTTAGGGCGAAAGCATTACTTGTCCCAGTAAGCGAAAAGTTGTCGTAGATGGCCATAAAATAACGATTGAGCGTGCCAGTCAAACGTTATTTTATGGCCATGTACGCCAGCTTTTCGCTTACTGGGACAAGTAAGGCTTTCGCCCTAAAAAACGCCAGTTGCCGGCGCTCTGTGTTCGGGTGGAGAGGGTAACGTGGTCCACCTCTGGCGCGTTTTTGGTCGCCGGTGGCACCGGCAAGGGCTCGCCGCTGATTGGGCACCTGACTTCGCCATTATTGTGCATAGTGTGCTCTGGAATTTAGAATTAACGCGAACATTTAAGCAATCGATTCGTACCTAAATTAAAAATTATAGTTAGTCATGGCAGACTAGGTGGCGCAACGGAACCAGTAATAGTTGCCCACTCTCTTAGATAGCAGCTATCAATGTCTCCAGCCATGTAGCGAACGGAAGCTCCTAAACAGAAATCCAAGACCAGCTTCACAACAAGTGCGCGGACAGTCGAGTGAGCCGCTGTGGCGTATGGGATCGGTCACTCCTTAAGGTTACATTATATATTACTCTATGCCCTTCGTGAGTTTTCTATCAGTGGATAAACAAATCACGCACCGGAAAAGCGCAGGATTATTGCGACAAAAGCGACGAGCGCCCTGACAATGCGCTTTTTGAGCTGCTCCATTAGCTCCACGGGAATGCAGCGTCGACTTTGCTCGAACTTACTGTGAAACGCAGTATAAAATGCGATATTTCATTCATGGCACAGGGCGGCAGCTTGGTGTATCTATCCTAGATAATAGTCACGCTGAACGTTATTGCCTCTTTTTTTGAGTAGATCTCTAAGGGGACAGCGCGACGCGGCTGTGTTCTCTCAGACGCACTCTGTCCACGCCGTTAGGGGAGGATTTTGTGCGAACAGGTGCGCCATCTACTGGAAATGAGGGTAGAAGAATATATTCTCAGTGAAATGGTGTCTCCGTCTCTTTTTCCAGTTTTGCCGGGTAGCCTACGAGCTGATGCAAACCCGACATCCCGATGCCTCGCTGAGGGTGACTTCTCTGGACGTGGAGTACTTCTACGCATACAACTCCTTCCCACCGATGAAGGCGCTCTACGGCAACCGACCGGCGTCAGCGAGAGAACTTGGCTGGCCAGGGGCCGGCGTGCTGATTAAGAGACCCGGGGCCGGCTGGGCGATCGCGACGGCGTTGTTCAAGAGGTACAACGACGGCTTCAACCCAGGTCGCCTATTGAGCGCCTCCAAGAGAAGCAAATCCAAACAGTATCCGAGGTTCAAAACCACGCAGACGTACTTTGTTACAAATTTCAAGGCTTTTACCGCGCCCTTACGTTAAACAGCTTTTGCAAGAACAAAGAGAAGCGTCATCCGGGTTTGAAGGTTTTCTGCAAAGCTTGCAGCGCCACCCGCTGCGCCGAAAGGAATCCCGGGAACAACCTGTATACAGAACCGGCTGTAGCAGACGCCGGGGGCGACCTTGGGGGTGACAGAGGACACTCATGCGAGCAATTTCGCTCCCTCCCCCCCCCCCCCCCCTCTCCCTGTCTCTACTCAGTGTCACGTGCTGCGTACAGGACTTTTCCCCGGTTTGTTGCGGGCTTCGCACACGGCATTTTGAGATTTATGAAAAAATGTACATTAATGTTCGCGGCACTCGTGCTCACATTGGTTATCGTTGTTTGACTTACTCTATGCGTGTGCTGTGCGATAGTGCGAAATACGCAAAAGGTTGATTATCCCCCATCAAGCGGTACACATAGAGGCAAAGCTACGGGCTGGCTGGTCCAACCTAGTCCAACCAGGAGCCAATTCGAAACCTCGTGGGAGATGACCCCGACACGCGTGCTTCTTACCACTCTGGTACGCACGCCAGAGCTGTATATGTCGCGTGTTTTCTAACTGGCTCCTGACCGGGCCTGGAGGCTCGCAGCTTCGAAGGTAGTCCATCGGAGGGTGAGCTTTCAAACCGGTTTTAGTCGATCGGGACGCAAGAGCCACAATTTCATATATATCTATATTTACGTTTGGATGTGGAATAAATAACGATTTCTATGGAACTTAGGATTTTTGCCGATCTCTCTTTGCGGTTGTTTCAACTCAGTCGCTGACCTCCCGTGACGGGCGGAGAGACATGGCGGTGAGTCCAACCTGACATGCCTTTGTTGTCGTCGTCACCTATTGTTATAAGGTGGAGCGCGTCTGTAGCGGGACCTGGAGAGTTATAACTTGTTTACAATGTTAATTATGAGCATTGTTTTATGATAAGAAAAAAAAAAAAAAGCGGCCCTTGACCGCTTGTGAACTTTACGAACGGCCCCCTCCCTGTTTCGCATTTACGCGACAAGCATCCGCGAACATGCCGGCCATCACCATCACTGATACAATTGAAACGCTTCTTGACCTTGCGATAATTACCGGCTGCTCGTACTTCCTGTAACCCTCCAACAGTTTTTTTTTTTTTGCGTGTCAGCGAGGGAAGTTGACCGTCTGTTCGCCTCAATTTTAGATAAAAACTCACCGGACACACGCTCACCGGAAGTGCGTGCACCGCAAGTAAGCTTATGAAACTTAAGTTCACCGGAAGTAAACTCATGGATGGTGGGCTCACCCAACATAAGCTCCCGAACTGATGTCGCGGGGCATAAAAATTGAACGGACATGAGCGCTTACAGGGCAAAAAATTCGCCCATCTCGGTTGAGCTTTCGTCCGATTTCGTTCACCGGAACGAGTCCGGGGTCGGAGCGCGCACCTGTAAAGCAGTGTGACGTACTTGGCTTCGAGGCTCTGATTGGCTCTTCTGATATAGCAATTCTGTTACTCTCACGTTAGTATGGACGAAAGTTAAGTTTAATCATAATATAGGAGAACAAAAAAATGCCGACATATTTAGGGCACAAAATGAGAAACAAACACGAATCAGATTATCGACATGTTCATTTACGAGCCCCAAACAGGTAATACGCCTCGCAACATGAAGAGCAAACCAAGAACCTCGGTTCGCAACCAAGAACATTGTTTTACTAGCGGATATAACCTTGAAGGGTCAATTTCGAATCAAAAAGCGTGAACATAGTAAAACACGCCTTGATGTGGGCTATTCGTAGTAATTATACTAGCAACGTGTCTGCGATTTTATGTACGGAAAAACCAGCAACGTACATTTTGCGACTAATTATTTACCGGCTCCTATTAAGATAAAACATTAAAAAAAATTTTCTGGTTATCCTTACGTATCCGTTTTAACTATTCATTAGATCGTACAGGTATACAGATTGATGGTCCGTTTTTAATTAGAAACAAAGAAATAGTGAATCTTGCAGTTCTGAGAGAGCATATATTTCCTTTCCAACTCGTTCGGCGGAACTGTGGACTGCGCCACTTTGCCTAAATAATTATTATATGCAATCACTACAGTACACACGCCCTACTGCGCTTAGTGCTCACCTAAACAATACCATCGAATTTTTCTTAATTCGAATCACAATGGAAGATTTGCGCGATGATTAATACAGAAATAAGTAAATAAATTATCAAGAAGGCGGTTTATTTTGAATTGTGCTCTATGTTGAGTACGCTGTTGGCTGCGTATAATTTATTGCAGTCGGTGTTATATGAAACTACAAGGGAGCAAAGTGCTCCGTCAAGCTGTTATATTGGTTCTTTTTCTTCTTTGCTTCCGTCATTCATGTAGCAGAATGGAAAATAAAGTTATTTATGACTACAAGACCAAGCAAATATATAGGCAGTCAATATCCAAAGTATATTCGGGTATTCTAGTATTAAATTTTTGCTTTTCGTAGATTTTCTGTTCAACGAAGATTTTCTGAGGTACCTAGAAAAAAGAAACCGAATTGAAGTGTCTGGAATTCGAAAATGTTTGTCGAGAATGCTGTCAACAAAGCGAAGTTCATCGCAGAATGCGTCAACGACATGAAGAGCTGGGGGAAAAGAAACGCGCCCTTTGCTCAGTTAGAGCAGAGCAGCCGCAGCTGCCTATTCGCTCAAAGAAAAAAAAAGTGTAATGACGTAATGGTGCTAATTTGTTCGCGGCTGGAACTCGGTGATACGTCCCTGCACCTTCTTCAGACTTCCCCAGTGGCGCAATAGGTTAGCGCACGGTACTTATAAGTCAGTGCTTGTGAGCTATGCCGGGGTTGTGAGTTCGAGCCTCACCTGGGGAAAGCAGTGTTTTTACTTTTTTATTGTCGTTTTTTAGCAAAAACAAACCACGTCAGGTTTCACCTGAGACTGTTTCATTTTTTTTCTGTTCATTCCGCTTCTGAAACTTTATCTTGCCGTGCCCCAGTGACAGGTTTGTTTACATCCTGGTGAGCGTCCAACAGTTCACCTGTACTCCTTCGTTATAAGTTGTTTTCTTTTTACGTATAATTGAAGCAATCAAAAAATAAGTTATTCTGGCAAACAAATGACGGAAAAAAGGGCAAAAAAAAAATGAAAGCCGTTTACAACTCCCTGTAACGCCGCATTAGAGCGCAGCTCTTGAGGAGGAGGAGGGAAGGGTACGGAGGGTCACGTGTTCTCGGGGGGGGGGGGGGGGGGCGGGGGCCGCGTTACCTTGAAAGGCGATCACGTGACCTCGGGGGGGGGGGGGTGGGGGGGGGGTTACGTGACCTGGTTTCCGCTAGATTTAGTGGGGAAACTTTTCCTCTAGATTTAGCGGGGAAATTTTTGCGCTAGATTTAGCGGGGAAATTTTTCCGCTAAATTTAGTGGGGAAATTCACCCATAATGCACCGTGCGGTTACGCCGACGGCGACGCTGACGCCGCTCAAGCCGGAAACGGGCGCCTAAGAGCTGCGCTCTAAAAAAAGCTCTTTAACGTGTTGACGGAACCCTTTGCTTCCTTGTAGCTTTGCGTATATAACATCAAATTATGCGCATCAACAGCATTGAAGCTCAACATAGCACATAATACAAAATAAATTGTTTATTACGTTTACGTCGTCTCGTTTAGGTATTACGTTTAGGTCGGCTGGTTTAGGTATTACGTTTAGCTCGGCTCGTAAGCGCGAGGCTTCGCAGCCTCCGCAGGCCCCAATACCCGCCAGGGAGGAGACACCCATGGAGGTTCCCGTCGAGGCGCCCTCCGAGGCGCCTACGGCCAAAAAGGAAGCCCTAACGAAGCCCGTTGGCGATAAGAGACTAATGGAATTTCAGGCAGAAATGAGGCGTTACGCTTAAATCACTCAGCGAAGCGGTTGCGATGCTTAACAGGTTTGACGTCATTGACAGCAAGTTCAACGCGCTAGAGGCCAGGGTGGGCACATTGGAGGCGAGGAGACGGACGATGGAGTTTTGTGTTCTTCCGAACAATGAGCCTTCTCCGACCGGAACCCCGGCATATTTTGGTGCCCAACGCCTCCAAGCGGCCACACCTTGTAGCACTGTAGAAGATTATACTGGAAGATCCAATCATGAAGGCTCATCCTGGAATCTGATAATGGAATTGCTGGAGTTTTCAGAGCAAGAGGGCTGTGCTCCGGCAGTTTATTAGATCCCACCCGGTGACGGCACACGCCATTCTACTTAAGGAAACACTTTCTGACGCGGTCACGTTACCGGGTTACAAATCGCACGTCGTTTACGGTGAAGGAAAGAGAGGCATCTGTACACTCGACTCCAAAGGATGCACTTCCGTTAAGCATGATATTTTTTTAGACTCCAGCAAGGTTCAGCACTCCTTTGTTGAAATCATTCCGAGTGTAGCATCTCTATATTCCACATCTACAGCTCACCTAAGGATCTAAAACAGAGGTTCATACCGCTCTTTAGCAGGGCAGCCGGTAAAGCCGGTGGTTCCCCGCTCATCGTTGCCGGCGTCTTCAACGCCCCGCACCGGGCGTGGGGTTACTCGTGAGCAACGCGCAAGGGAGACGGCCTGTGGCAGTTGGCGGCTGATCACGACCTCACGCTCGTCACTTACCCGGCGTTCCTGACCAAGATTGGCAACTCATGTTCGAGGGACACCATGCCCGATTTGATCTTTGTCCAGAACGTCGGGGCTGTGTCTTGGCACAACCTGAATGAGGATTTAGGCAGTGATGACAACTTACTCGCCACTTGCATCAATGTGAAGAGCAGACCGCTTAAGGAATTTACCATCACGGACTGGGATCAGTTTCGCAAGAGCAGAAAAAAGCGGGCACTGATCCAGGACTCGTCTATTGACCTAGAGCGCTGGGCGACGCAGCTCAAAGGAGACGTCAAATCAGTTACAAAGACGGTCCAGATGGGCCAGAGATCGATAGAATGGGTAGCCGCCTCGCACACCTTACAGCGACTCAACCTCAGGCTCCGCAAGAAGATGCGGAGCACAACCGAACTATCGAAGACCACTGCAAATCCCCCACCAGACAGCAATGGGACGAGGTGTGCAACTCGTTCGACGGTCAAATGCGAGTCGGCGGTAAGTGGAATGTACTCAAGCACCTGCGAAACGAGTCCAACTCCAACTCCGATCAGAGTCAGGTCATTAGCAGTGTCCTCGATGAGGCCAGGCAGTCCGAGACGGAAGACGCCATGTTGGACGGGCTGACAAACGAATACCTACCTATCGGTACCTCGAGCCCGGCTGATTACCCGTCCTATGAAGAGCCCCCCTGCCTGGAGCTCAACGAGCCTTTCAACGTCAACAAGGTCAGGAAAGTTCTCCAGAACCTCAACGGTAGATCGGCCCCGGGCCCCGATGGCATCTCCAACAGGGTGCTTCAAAACCTGCAAGACGGCTCCATTGAATTTCTCACTGACGAAATCAACCGTATTGGGGAGCAGGGATCCGTCTCAGAGTCCTGGATGACGGCGACGGTCGTCCTGATCCCCAAGCCGGGTCGGCCTCCGGGGCTGGCTAGCCTCAGACCCATCTTCCTCACGTCCTGCGTGGGCAAGGTGGCGGAGCACGTTATACACAATCTCATGTCAAAGCACATCGAGGGGAAGAATCTCTTCCCGTACAACATGATTGGTTTCCGCCCGTCCCTGTCGACGCAGGACGCGATAAAACTACTCAAGCACCAAATTTTTGACAAAAACCAAGGGATGTCAGGGCCATCCTAGGAGTCAATTTAGAAAGAGCTTTCGACACATCACCCACGCGCACATCCTGGACTATATTCCGGGACTCGGGCTGAGCGACACGTTTCACAAGTTTGTCAGTTCGTTTCTACGATCCAGGAAAGCCACGCTCAAGATTGGCGATCTCAAGTCCGACCCGGGGAGCTGGTACCGAAAAGTACGCCGCAAGGTGAGGTAATCTCCCCACTTTTATTCAACATTCCCATGTGCAAGCTAGTATCTAAACTACTCTCCATAGTTGAAGGGATCAACCAGACTCTCTACGCCGACGACATCACCATCTGGTGTGTCGACGGTAGCGAGGGCGAAGTCGAAACGGCACTTCGGGAAGCCCTTGACCAAACAGAACACTTTCTCACCAACACCGGCCTTAAAGAGGCCCAGCAAGGACTTTTTTACTGGTTTTTAATTTGCACCGAACCTGAGCGCACTGAATGTAGTAACTTAATAAAACTTCTATTTCCACAAATCAAGCTTTATTTTAAAAGTTACAGGCAAATTAAAATTAAAAAAAAAAACAGACCTCCTTCCTGACTGACGTCCATGGCCGATCGAGTAGCCGTGAACTAAAGAAGGGGTAATGAGCTGAGCGAGTGCTCCCGGCTGCCGCACTCTGTGTCGACGGCTCGAGGGGGCGCCACTGAAGCATGCTCTGGATAGGCTGTATAAAGCGGGTAGCCAGGGCGGCTTGCATTGCATTTGCTGCGTGATTAAAGAGTAATTCGGCATGACTCTTCATTGGCCACAAACGACAGCAAACACGGGGTAAAGATCAGTTCAGAACGAGAGTCTCTTCGCGGTGCCATACCGCCTAACCGCAAGCCAATCCTGCTCGCCGAAGTCCTTCGGAACGCTCGGAACCAGTCGGATCCTGGAGCCGGTATACGACTGCAGCGCCGCCGCGTACATCCGGGACCTTTCTACGCTCGCCGCTCGTTGGTGCCTGATCCCACTAACCCTTTCTAGTATGCGCCACGCTTGGTGGCGGGTATGGCGACGGGTCATTTCTTGTTTCCGTACTTTATAAACTGCATTCGATTTTTTTATTATCTAAAACACTGAATGAAAACTACTTTCATAAATAATTAAAACGGTTCGCGCCACTTATATTTTGTATTTCGACTAAAAAGAAGCTTTTAGCAGCTCCGACCAGTAGTAAGCCCAGGACCAAAGACTTCACATTTCGCGCGGTTTCGGCACCGCGGGGCGCCCCCGTATCGAGGAGGTTTCCACGTCGTCCGAATAAAATATGACGCACTGATATTTAGTTACTTCCTCCGTGCTTGCTGGCTTGCCCGAACCCCAAGAGACGTGGAAACCACAAAAAAGGTAGGCGCTTAAATATGATTGCAGGGCCCTTGTAAGTGCTCTTCGAGCAAGTCGGAGCTTCTCCTATACAGGCCTGTCAGGAGGGGGCCCGAACCAAAGGGCTTGATGCCGCTGTCCGAAGTTGACACAACGATCCGCACGAGTACCGGTAATCCCATTCCCAAGGTGGACGTCCTTAGAGTTCTCGGCACGCTGATAGAGCCGAATGGCTGTAACGGTCGAACGAATTACAAAAATCACCACGAAGACGGAGAACATGATCAGATTAATCAACAGAGTCTCCAACAGGCGGGGAGGTCTCAGAGAAGACAGCCTCCTGAAATTCTTTTACTCTTTCCTCGTGAGCCACATCACGTACGAGCCGGCCATGCGCTGCTGGCAAGGCCACGCTAAATAAAACACTTTCTGAAGCCGCAGTTAATGAATATACCATAAACGGAAGTACTTTGACATACCTTAATTGAGTTCCCTTGTCTTGTGACTTCACAACAGATAAAGTGCAGTGTTGCAGCACCGCAAATCCAAACCGGATCCCGCAATGATCGGAGACGAGCAGCTTCTTAGTTCTGACGAAGGCTATACTAAAAACAGGTCCTTCTCAAACAAGGACCCCTTCCCATTTTCCCGACGGACCCTGTGCTCCATCTGGCCGAACCCCCGCGTGAGCGAGGAATGCGGGGTAGGGGGTTGGTGGGAGGGGGAAGGGCGCGTACACGGAAATCTCTTTTCCCTCTCCCACTACACACGACACACGGACACACGGACGCTCCCAAGGACGGGAGAAGGTCGAAGGTCGACATTTTCAACACGCCGGTCAAGTGACGTACAAGCAAACACTTTTTTTTTTCTCTTTTTCTCTTTTCAGTTTTCTCGGGGGCCTTTTTCTTTTTTAAGTTCGCTTTCTCGCACTTGTTTTGTATTAGCAGGGTGTTGCCATGGATGACGATCCGGGCGCGGTGCGTTCTTCGTTGTTCATCTTATCTGAAACAGCGACGACGATTGTATGAGGGCGTCTAGATACTGCCCCTGAATGTGCTTTTTAAGTGGAACGTGCCGTGCATCAAGTGTGTCGTTGCGGATTTTGAGTTCGACATTGGACTACCCAGAAAGGTTGGTTACGGGGAGACGCAGAGACGAGGCTCGACTTTTTCTCAGTTACTCCGTTTTAGCGATTAAGTGACCATTTATTCTGACTGCGAGACTCCGGTGTTGAAAGCGCGTCTTCTACAAACTCTTAAGTTTCATTTAAGAAAAAAAGTGTTAGTATTTGGACGTGTTGCGTTTGGATAAACGCTCATTTTTTGCGCGAAGGCAAATTACGTGAATGGGACTTCTGAAATGTCAACAGATCATTTTTGACGAGATAGTTAAGTGAAGTAGAGTCAACAGATTCGTTAACTTACATTCGCACAAAGCGCGAAGCTCTACCATGTAATGTCTGAACGTTCGTGGCACATTAAACGAATTCGCCAGTTTTGTCCGAGTTTTGTCAACACTTTCAGCCGTGCTGGGCTGAGTCTCGCCGATCCCCAAGACACGCGAAATATCATCCGTCCTCTTGGCGAATATTCCGTTTGCCTTCGGGGACTAAATCATACAGATGCACCCTGTCTGAGGGGGACTAATGGCTGCTTTTGCTCGTGCACGCCTATCGGTCAGTCCCAGTCGAGCGCAGTTAGTCCCAGCTTTTGCGCACGGTACCTAGCTTGAACCAAATGGTCCTTTCGGGGAGCAACTGGGAGTTCAGAGGACAAAATGCTGCCGTTAGTCCCTTGAGGCCAACTTTTTTCTTAGACTGTAGTTGTCCTAGAGAGGGCACACGGAGTGACAAGATCGTTTACTATATGCCTCATCGAGGAGCGGTGCGAGCGAACTCAACATCAACTAACCTCCGAGTGGTTTTTGACGCCTCGGCTCACGCCCCCGGTTCGGGATCCCTGAATGACCACCTTGAGAAGGGACCCAAGACAAACACGGAGCTCCTGTCGGTACTGCTCCAGTTCCGAATGCACAAGGTGGCTGTTACAGCCTATATCCCGAAGGCGTTCCTGCAGATATCCATCGCCGACGCTGACAGAGATGCCCTTCGCTTTCTATGGTTCTCGCGTGCACCCACGCTTGACGAGGCATTGCCTGCCATAGAGGAATGGCGGATGACGAGAGTACCGTTCGGAGGTACTGCTAGCCCCTTCCTGCTAGGAGCGACGCTACGCCACCGTTTGGAGAGCGTGAAAGCACAGGACGAAGCAATCGCCGCCATCCTACGTCGCTCCTTCTACGTAGACGACCTGCTGACAGGAGTGTCGAACGTTGATGAAGCCGAACAACTCGCAGGTGGTGCGCAGGAGATCTTCCGAGCTGCCGGAATGGAACTTTGCAAGTGGAGTACAAACTCCCCCGGCCTACAACGGATCCTTGATCGAAGAGAAGTGAAGGTCGAGAAAACACCCACCACCACGCCTATTGGGTCACCTGAACTCACCAAGGTACTGGGGCTGATGTGGGACAAGACGGCAGACGCCTTCAGATTTTCCGGTGAGCACTTGCTTGACATACTCTCGTCCAACCGGAACACAAAGCGGTCCGTGCTGCAAGCCTCTGCCCGGATTTTCGACCCTCTCGGATTTCTTGCGCCGTATGTCATCCGCGTGAAGATGCTATTCCAGCGCATGTGGCAGCAGGGACTGGGCTGGGATGAAGAGCTGCCAGATGAGCTTCGCGAAGAATGGGCAGCATGGTGCTCTGAGTTGGTGGACCTGCGGATGGTAATATCTCCAAGGTGTCTCCTGCGGGTGGATGGGGACCTGACTGAGCTGCAGCTACGTGTTTTTAGTGACGCCAGCCCTCAGGCATACGGGGCCTGTGCCTACCTCCGCGCCGTGAACAGCGCAGGAGATGTCAGCGTGAATCTGATAGTCGCCAAGGCCAGGGTTGCCCCGCTCAAGACACTGTCTCTGCCACGCCTCGAACTAATGGGAGCGCCTATGGGAGCGCGCCTTGCTGCATTCTTGCGTGCGTCTGTGTTTGATGGTGACATCGAGGTGTCCTACTGGTCAGATTCAATGATTACGCTGGGTTGGATCAAGGGGACTACCGTCAAATGGAAACCATTCGTATGCAACCGGGTGACTGAGATCCAAGCATCGAGCGATCGATCCAGCTGGCATCACTGTCCGGGAAACTTGAATCCAGCTGACCTAATGACAAGAGGGAAGACTGTGGTGCAGCTCAGTGCTCACAAAGGGTGGTGGTTTGGGCCCAACTGGCTTGTCGGTGACCGGCGCGATTGGCCTGTAGCGATGTCAGACTGCGGCCTGCCCGGCGACATTGAAGTCGAACGCCGACAAAAGGTGGACATTTTGCTGACCGCAGCAATTGCGCCAACGCTGCTTTTGACGGTGGAGAGCTTCGGAAGCTACAAAAGACTGCTGCAAGTCACCGCCTGGATCTTGCGCTTTGTAAGGAATGGTCGAGGGTCAACCAGATCTCAAGAGCTATCTTGTCGGCAGCGGAAATGAGAGACGCAGAGAGCTTGTGGATCAAGCAGGCTCAGCATGAGTACTTTGCCCCTGAGATTCAGGCATTGTCCCGAGGTGGAGACATTGCTGACGGATCGAAGATAAAGGACCTCCATCCTTGCCTTGACAACACCGTTCTCCTGCGGATCTGTGGCCGACTGCAGCAGACCTCTCTTCCGGAGGATCTGAGGCATCCCATTCTTCTTCCAAAAGAACACTATCTGAGCAAGCTGGTAGTCGCCGCAGCTCATCAGCAGACCTCGCACGGAGGAGTCCAGAAAACAATGACGGAAATACGGGAAAGATTTTGGTTGCTGAGTTCTCGAAGAACGGTCAAGGCGGTGATTGGCCAGTGTCGTGTCTGCCAGCGTTTTTCCGCCAAGCCGGCCAGCGTCCCAGTCAGGCCACTGCCACGAGACCGAGTTCACGAGGGTCGTCCCTTTCAGGTTGTGGGTATTGATTTTGCCTGGCCTTTGTTGGTTCAGACCGCCGGCTGCGTCGAAAAGGCCTATATTGCTTTGTTCACCTGCGCGACTACCCGAGCGGTTCACCTCGAGCTCGTCTCATCCGTAGCTATAAGTGCCTTTCTCTCAACCCTGCGACGTTTTGTGGCTCGAAGGGGACTCTCAAGCACGATCTACAGCGACGACGCCCTTACGTTTAAGAGAGCCGCGAGAGACCCGAAGGCCCTGTGGGAGGTAGTTCGCAGTCCCGAAGCGCAGGATTACTGCAGTGCCCAGCTGATCTCGTGGAAGTTTATCGTCGAACGGGCAGCGTGGTGGGGCGGCTGGTGAGAAAGACATGTGCGCTCAGTAAAAGTCTGTCTCCGAAAGATTCTCGGACGTCAGAGCCTTACATTCGAGGAGCTGACAACTACCTTGATAGACGTTGAGGCAGCGTTGAACTCGCGGCCACTGACATACCTCCACGCGGAATCTAGCGAACCAGCAGATTCCGCGGAGGCGACTGACGACCCTTCCGGAAGTTGAGCCACCGCAGGCGTCATCTAGGGAAGCTCTCTCCCGCCGCTGGAGATATCGCCAAGGGCTCATGCAGCGATTCTGGAGGCGTTGGCAGCGAGAATATCTACTGGAGCTTCGATCGGCAGCTGCCCACCGAGGGTTGGGGACCTGGCTCTGCTGCGCGAGGATAACGCTCTACGTCACCTGTGGACAACCGTCCGTATCACGGATGTCTTCAGGGGAAGAGACGGGCACGTGCGTGCCTGCGCCATCAGGCTTCCATCGGGAGCCTCCACGCGACGACCAGTGCAGCTGCTCTATCCAGTGGAGGCAATATGATTGAATGAGCTGGGGGCTCATTTTCGGGGGGAAGATGTTGGAAAACACGCTGCGATGTGAACTTGAATTCGCCCCCTAATAGTGCGTGTGTGTGTGTGTGCGTGTGTGTGCGTGCGTCGCAGATCCTGCGGCGCCCAGAGAACCGCCAGCTGGGGCGCGTGCCCTTGCCGCGGGAATCGGAGCCTGCGCAACGAAGTTATGTGAGTCCGTTCCCAGACGGAGCGACTCGCTCCACCAAGCGGACAGAAGATCGGGGGAGAGGAAGAGCGTCGGCTTTCCGGTGCTTCAGAACTACCGAGGCAGTCTAATAAACCATCATCACGAGACAGCTGGTCGCCTCCTGTCTACCTAAAACGAGCGCCGTTAATGCGCAACACCAGCCCTAAGACGGCGTCGCCTGCTTTCTACCGAGTTCCGTCGCCTTGTTAGTTGCGAACGACGAGTTCGACGGTGCACGCAAAGCGGACCATAACACACTGCACAAGTTCTGTGATCAGGAGCAAGAACGCCCAAGTTGATATTCCGAGAATATTCGTACTTGCGTGGGCAAAAATAAAATAAATCATACCGAACAAAATATATTGGGTTCTTAACCATTCGTGAAATGAAATCTTTTGAGCCCATTCGTCAACAGTGCTAGAAATGGTTTATTTTTTTCTTTTTTTAATAGCAGTAAAGCCTTGAATGAAGCGACATTATAGGTCTCGAACTCGGGAAGAATAATGTAGCACTAACTCATTCGAGCATACTATAATCCTCTCAAATTTTCTGATTCACGAAAGCACGACCTACTGTAATCCTGATCAGCCCACGAAATGGCTTTATGCGGAAGACGCTTTCGCCGATAAAGTGTCTCGCTTTGCCATTGGGGGTGCTCGGTAAAGGCTTTTATTCGACCCGAACGCGATTCGCAGCCTCTCTAGAGTTCGGTCAGCACGGCGCACCGCTGGTGATATCTGTTTCTCGGGAACACCTACCGTAGCGTCGCGCCAGCAGGCTGCAGTAACAGTAGCACGTTACAGGGTACATCGCCCTCATGTTTGCTTGGATCGAAGGAGCGCGTTTCTTAGGCAGGGAAGTGCAAGGGCGTTCTAACGCGATAGCTTGTCGGGCGACACTTTGCAGAGATTTTGAGATCGTGGGCTATCGTCGCCACTATATAAAAAAAAATTCTTCTCTCCCCTCTTGGTAGGATGAGAAGGAAAGAGAAACCCTTTTTTGCTTCCCTCTTGGCTCCAGGAGGGAAAAGTCGGGTTTTCCCGTCGGCCGCGCGAAGCGGATAAAAAAAAAAGAAAAAAGAGGGGAGCCCAGAATGCTTCTTAAGCCTGTTCACGTCCTTCCTCCACAGTAACGACACGACGAAGGGAGGGTTTTCCTGTCGTCTGCTTCAAACACTTGTTTTCAAACATTCCTCGCGTTACACGAAATCCCACTTTGGCAGTATCCAGTTGCTACGCGTAATGTTGGATGGTTTAGGAACTTCCATCGCGCTTACCCACTTGATGGATCACTGGTGACAGTTATTTGTGGCCTCCCCGACGCCAATTACGAGGGCTATGAGAATAGACCCCTTGCAGAAAGCCCGGTAACAGTGTATCTCGGCATAGTAACTATGGAAACAGCGAGGCGGTCAGCAGCTGCGTGACATGGTGAAGGAAAGCAGGTCGCAACCTCGCTGTGCGCCAACCGAGCTTTAGGTGCTTCATATGTTGTTTTAAGGACAGTTTACGCTCTCCAGAGTATCAGTGAAGGCGCCAACACAGTGATGTGTCCCGGTCTGCACGTAATATGGATACACTGACACATTCGGACGGAAGGGAGTACTTATATATGCCTATTGGACCGTCCACCGCCGCGACCATTTGGCTAATCTCACGAATTCGCATGCATTTGTTTAATGAGGGTAATATATTGGTTCTGCATTATACTGGCTTTGCGTTTTCTTCACAATTGCTGTTAGCCAGGTATATGTTTGACATGGATAAACGAGCGTCGGTTTTACCCGAAGGATCTGTTGCCTTCCGGCCGGCCTCACTATTTTGCATGCAGTTGCTTCGTACATTATGTTGTTATTTCACCGCACATTTATTTAATGATGCTCAGTAGACTGATACCATTGGCAAGGCTAAACAAGCAGTCGAATTCTCGTATCAGTCCAGCGAACATTTTCTATACTTTAACAATAAACACACGAAAAAAACAACAAAAAAACCTTTTATCTTATGTTATTGAGGCATCCACTAACACTTTATGCTTCCATGCAGAATTGGGACAGCACCGGATTAGGTTCCCCTTGAGGGCATCCTTTTCTGCAAGTTTCGGCCACATCATGATTTGTCATATTTGTCATGATTTGTCATCATCTCACCATCTTTGTTTTCAGCTTTCATACCTAGCAAGCCAGCTAGCAAGGTTATTTTTCCAGCCGGCGGCGGAAAACAGCCGCGTTACTTCATTTGCCCTGCCACTTTTTCACGCAGAGCCAGCCGGGCCGAAGAAAAACATTCCTTCACCATGGAGAGCGCGCACACTGTTGCCCGAGGCGCACAGAGCTGTCACACTTTTGAAAGGGGTCTATTAACCACGTTGCACTTCCGTCCTGAGGTACGTGATGGCACCATTCACCCGCATTGCGCGACCGTGCTACACCTATCACTTTTTTTTTCTTCGCACGTTATGGGCGAAAAATGCGAGTTTCTTTCGCCTGTCTGCTCTTAAGGCTGCGGTCCCACGGCAGCCATCTTGAACAAGGCGTTAGTTCAACCAATAGATGGCGACACGCACCCGTTGGGTGGCCGAAACATTGGTTCACAGTGGGATGGCTCGAGCACCATCACGTTCCCCTCGTGGCCTTCCTCGCGCCGCTGCCAGCTGTGCTCATCATGCTCAAGTAGCGTGGCCCAGCAAGCTCATGTATGCGAGAATGTCAGGCTGGGTATAAATTTTTCCCTGATATAGGGAGATGCGGTTCGGCGGTTGTAACGGGCTTTCGCAATAAATCTTACCAAGAAGGAATCCAATGTTGATTGACGTGTCAATATCCTATCAGTGAAAATTTCTTATGCAGGAATGCACGCTCAGTAGACTCACCGCTGAATTCAGAAACCTCACTCAAACTACACTACTATATTGTGTTTCACGGGGTCCGGAAGATGTTGTAAAGGTTGTTACATTATAGTTCCCAGAAACTTTCTGGAAAGATTTGAAGTCTTCCTTGAGTCCAACGCCATCATGAACAGTAACTGAAAACGATCCACTATTCAGTCGGTGGGTGGCAAAGCGTATCCGCATCTGCGGAGTCATGGTCGATGCGTACTCTAAGTGGCTGGACGTTTGCACGATGCCTGCCACGACGTCCAAACACGTCATTGACGTTCTACGGTCTCTTTTACCTACTTTTGCCCTACCGAAAATACTTTTCTTTGATAACGCGCCAAATCCTGCTTTAAATAAAATAAACAAGTTTTTTAAGAAAAAAAAAAAAAAAAACGGCATCAAGCATCAGATTAGTGCACCATACCATTGCAACTAACGAGCAAGCAGAACAGATGGTGTGCGAAACGAAAAAAAAGCCCTTTTGAAGCTTACGGAAGAAGCAGTACAGTGAAAAATCGCCAGGTTTTTGTTCCAGCAGCACGTGACGGTCTCATATTACACGGTAAAAACACCCGCCGAAACAATATTCGGCGGACGAAGAGCCACACCCCTCGATCTCATGATACTATGGCCTACGAACGAAGATTGAGAGATTCCCAGATCGGGAGTAATGGCAGTTTATTCGGTCGGACAACTCGTATACGTGAGGAATTTCAGCGGAAGTCGGGCCATCCATGCAAAACTTGAGTAGAAAAGGCTCTATGTTGGTTGACCAGAAGGTGTCATCCCTCTGAATACGTTGGATATCAATGCCCTTGAGTGTAAATATAACTAAATCACAAAACTCTCTTTGTGTATTGTGTAACTGCCCTTGTATTTGATAGTAGAAGCTATGGTGGTGATATGGACCTTTCACACCAGGCTGCTTTTTCTTATTTTTGGCCTCATACTCCTTTGCGGTTTAAGTATGCTACAAAAATCTTTTGGAACGGGGACACTTTACGTCAACGAGGCCATTTGTTCCAAGTAGTCAATCAGGGAATGCTGCTAGAAATGCGTCCATCATATTAACAAATAAACCGCACTTCTGCACAGTGCAGTTTTCCTGTTCCACGTACAGTTGTAAAGCAGCATCTTTATTGATTCTACCATATTTACCTCATATTGCTCTTCATCAACAGTAAGTACATTAGGCTACCGCCATAATACAATCCAAGAATTGAAAAATTGGGTCGTTCACTCCTTCAACAAATTTATTATTTATATAATGTTATTACGCTACATTAAGTCGAGACGATCGACGTCCATCGTCGATCTTCAAATACTACCTGTATATAAATTAGACGCACAAGGGGGGGGGGGGGGGGGTCCGTGGCCGAGTGCATGGTCTACAGCACACCAGCTCGGAGCACTATGGAGCGAAAGCTCACGCTGCAGAACCCACCCCGCCCCTGCCCGTTTCAATCTGGAAGAGCATCGTACCGGCGTGCGGTCGTGTATCACTACTGCGTGGTGCACGTTAAAGACCCCAGGTTTGCGGTTGTACCGCACTGGCTAAATTGCTCATCCACAGCTGAGACACCAGACGCCCACTAAGGCAGACTAGCTTCCGACTGTATACATACACAAAACAATTTGCAATTAGACGCATAATAACAAAGAACACAGCGTGCCGCCTCTTTTCTTTGGGTGCCTTTTTTAAACCAGCGAAAGCTCGCGCGTTCTTTCTTTTGAGACGGTTAGAACGGTCGCACATAAAACCCGCGTTTCTCCTACCCGGCCGCTTCTTCCTCTCATTATGTGTAGTTGGCTATAACTAAATAAGCTATAATAATGGTGTATTATTTATATTTACTTTCAGTTTCACTCAGGGTAAAGGAGTTTCGCGGGAGCTAGAACCAATAAATGAGCTGCGCCTAGAGTATCGGCACTCTCTTCCCCGACAGTGTTGTGAACGCCGCCATTTTGGTGCTTGTGCAGAGTAGGCGCAACTGCCGATCGTCATCATTCAAAAGTGCGACACACTCAGCAGTAGATTCGGTGTTAGGAAGTTCACGTAATGTTGATTTGCTTTGTCGCAAACTGTTTAAAATGGAGGAAGGAAAAGCGTTTCTTGCGATTTCAGATAAAGCTTCAAATAACTGGCAACCATGATTTTAAGCCACAATATGGCCAAGTGTCGCTACTCTTAAGAGTAGCTTATTTAATGACACTATTCGTGCTCTTGTTCAAAAGGCTTGTAATACCTGGAGGCGCCATGACGTAAGCCTTGTGGATTCCACAAGCCACTACCTTTTGACACCTGCCTCTTCCTCATTGTTCCCGCTTGTGCCACTAAATATAGCTGCGGTTCAGAGTAAAGACACTTGGCCATATTGCGGCTTAAAATCAGGGTTGCCAGTTATCTGAAGTTTTATCTAAAATCACAGGAAACGCTTTTCCGTCCCCCACAAATGTTTATGCAACCCGCGACAGAGCATTGCAATATTGCATCAGCTTCCTAGCACCGCATCTAATGCTGAGGAAGTCGTATACCTCTGGATCATGACGATCGGCAGTTGCGTTTGCTCTGATCAAGACCCAAAATGGTGGCGCCCAAAACAATTTTGGGGAACGGAGGGCCGATACATTAAAGGGGCCATGAAACAAACTTTGGGTTGGGATGAATGACTTTAAATTGGGACTTCACTAATCGCATATCGTTTAGTTGGCCAAAAGAAAGAGGCTAGAAAGTCAAAAGCCAGCTTTTCGGTATGAACATTTGAAAACATAGCGGACTATTTTGTACCTTCTTGCCTTCGAAAGCTCTCCGCCTTTTCACTATGATACATCCTCGGTTCCAAAAGCGCGTCACCGGCGCCAAACTGACGTCAGCGGAGCCCAGCTCACGCATTGGACACGAGAACTACGTCACTCGGACGTATGCGCTCGTAAACAATCAGTCCGTCGACGAATATTTGGGTTCGCGTTCGTGGCCGATGAGTGCCCTGACGGAATCTATTGTCACTGGGGAATGACAAGTTCTATGGTGTGCATAAAAAGCACGGTGGAACCTAGGAGTCATCGCACCGGTGCCGAAGGAATGTCACGACCACGTGATTTCACCATTCGCATTTGAGTTGAGGATTAAAGCTAAGGAGGAAGAAGTAGGAAAATCGTTTCATGACCCCTTTAAAGCTCATTTAGTGACTCTAGGCATGAAGTGAACTCGGGTGTATTCTTTTCCTCTTCGTCTTTATTGTTTATTGATTTCAATAAATCGAATAATGAACACATTATATCACGCTACGCTTGTGTAATTATTTGTCTTAGATTTATTAACATGACCCAGTACTTAAACCATTCATTTATCAATAGTAAATTTTCCAATATATTTTTTAAATGTGAAGGTAAAAAGACACGGAGATTGATGATGATACAGACGCCAACGCCGCCCTCGGAAATTTTTTGAACATTAGAAATCAGCAGTTTGTCTGCCATCCGCCAGGTAGCGCAACAAAACACCCAAACAGTTTTTAATTGTTTTTAAAATTAGCTAAGCTCTACACCTATTAAAAAACCAAAGCAAGATCACTGTGAAAATTTAATACATCGCAATGTATATCTATTCTAAACAATAAATGTTATTAGATGCCAATAAGTCTGTTTGATGTCCAAAAAAGATATGCGTCAAAAACAGGTAAGTTCGAAGGGCTCCTGGAGCGTTATGACTTTGAAAATAAAAAAAAAGCCATCGTCCACCTCTTGGGCAACCATTGTAGCTCTAAATGTTATAAAAGATTTTATCATAGTTTATTTATTTCCTCAGCGGCATTTGAAGTACCATGACTCGAAGCACAAAAAAGTGCTACGTTTGATATAAAACATCTAAACGAAAAAATTTTACATAATATTAAATTTTTTTTGCATATTACCAATGATGAGCACTACATCTGTAGCTAATTTCATTGTCCTAGCGCTTGTCATTAAAAACATATTTGTGCTGAAAAATGTCAATTTTAGGGCAATATTTGGAGGGATGAAAAAAATAAAGTAGTGCAAATACCAAAAAAGTGTACAGTTACATTCTGCTCCGACAACACGGTTCCAATAGAGCAGTTTTGTTAAGATGATGTCGGAGCAGAATGTGACGATACACTTTTTTGTTATTTGCAATACTTTGTTTTTTTTCATCCCTCCAAATATTGCCCTAAAATTGACATTTTTCAGCACAAATATGTTTTTAATGACACACGCTAGGGCAATGAAATTAGCTACAGATGTAGTGATTATAATTGGTAATATGCAGAAAAATATTTAATTTCGTGTAAAATTTTTTTGTTTAGATATTTTATATCAAACGTTGCACCTTCTTTGTGCTTTGAGTCATGGTACTTCAAATGCCGCTGAGGAAATAATTAAACTATGATAAAATCTTTTATAACATTTAAAGCTACAATGGTTGCCCAAGAGGTGGACGATGGCTTTTTTTCATTTTCAAAGTCATAACGCTCCAGGAGCGTTTCAAACTTACCTGTTTTGATGCATATCTTTTTTGGACATCAAACAGATTTATTGGCATCTAATAATATTTATTGTTTGGAATAGATATACATTACGATGTATTAAATTTTCACAATGATCTTGCTTCGGTTTCTTAATAGGTGTAGAGCTTAGCTAATTTTAAAAACAATTAAAAACTGTTTGGGTGTTTTGCTACACTACCTGGCGGATGGCAGACAAACTGCGGATTTCTAATGTTCAAAAAATTTCCGAGGGCGGCGTTGGCGTCTGTATCATCATCAATCTCCGTGTCTTTTTACCCTCACATTTAAAAAATATATTGGAAGATTTCCTATTAATAACGGAATGGTTTAAGTACTGGGTCAGGCTAATAAATCTAAGACAAATAATTACACAAGCGTAGCGTGATATAATGTGTTCATTATTCGATATGATTGAAATCAATAAACAATGAAGACGAAGAGGAAAACAATACACCCGAGTTCAGTTCATGCCTAGAGTCACTAAATGAGCTTTAAAGTATCGGCACTCTGTTCCCCAAAATTGTTTTGGGCGCCGCCATTTCGGGTCTTGCTCAGAGCAAACGTAACTGCCGATCATCATGATTCAAAAGTACGACTTCCTCCGCATTAGATGCGGTGCTAGGAAGCTGATGCAATATTGCAATGCTCTGTCGCGGGTTGTTAAACATTTGTGAGGGACGGAAAAGCGTTCCCTGTGATTTTAGATAAAGCTTCATATAACTGGCAACCATGATTTTAAGCCACAATATGGCCAAGTGTCGTTACTCTGAACCGTAGCTAATTTACTGGCGCAAGCGAGAACAATGAAGAAGAGGCAGGTGTCAAAAGGTAGTAGCTTATGGAATCCACGGGGCTTACGTCATGGCCCCCCCCAGCTATTAGAAGCCTGTTGAACAAGAGCATGAATAGTGTCATTAAATAAGCTACGCTTCAGAGTAGCGACACTTGGTCTTATTGTGGCTTAAAATCATGGTTGCCAGTTATTTGAAGCTTTATCTGGAATCACAAGAAACGCTTTTCCATCCTCCACTTGAAACAGTTTGCGACAAAGCAAAGCAACATTACATGAGCTTCCTAACACCGAATCTAATGCTGAGGATGTCGCACTTCTGAATCATGACGATCGGCGGTTGCGCCTGCTCTGCATAAGCACCAAAATGGCGGCGTTCACAACACTGTCGGGGAAGAGAGTGCCGATACTCTAAGCGCAGCTCATTTATTGGCTCTAGTTCCCGCGAAACTCCTTTTCCCTGACTGAAACTGAAAGTAAATATGAATAATACACCATTATTATAGCTTATTTAGCTATAACCAAATATACACAATGAGAGGAGGAAGCGGGCGGGTAGGAAAAACGTGGGTTTTATGTGCGACCGTTCTAACCGTCTCAAGAGAGAGAACACACGAGCTTGCGCTGGTTTAAAAAAAATAAAAAAAGGCATCCAAAGAAAAGAGGCGGCACGCCGTGTTCTTTGTTATTATGCGTCTAATTGCAAATTCTTGTGTGTATGCTTATACAGCCGGAAGTTAGTCTGCCTTAGTGGGCGTCTGGTGTCTCGGTTGTAGATGAGCAATTTAGCAAGTGCGGTACAACCGCTAGCCTGGGGTCTTTAACGTGCAACACGCAGTAGTGATACACGACCGTACGCCGGTACGATACTCTTCCAGATCGAAACGGGCAAGGGCGGGGTGGGTTCTGCAGCGCGAGCTTTCGCTGCAAGTGCTCCGAGCTGGTGTGCGCTAGACCATGCACTCGGCCACCGACCCCCCCCCCCCCCCCCCCCCTTGTGCTTCTAATTTATATACTGGTATAAGTATTTGAAGATCGACGATGGACGTCGATCGTATCGAGGTAATGTAACCTAATAACCTTATATAAAATAAACTTGTTGAAGGACTGAACGACTAAATTTTTCAATTCTTAGATTGTAATATGGCGGTAGCCTATTGTACTTAACTTTGATGAGCAATATGAGGTGACGAGGTAATGATTAAATGATGAGGCTCTATAAGGACGACGACATTAGTGGGTGTCGAACCACAACGTACAGTGCCAGACTTGTTTCAGGTATCGTGTACCCAAAGACTTTCTTCACCCGCAACAGTATATGGTAGAATCAAGGAGGATGCTGCTTTATAACTGTACGTGAAACAGGAAAACTGCACTGTACAGAAGTGCGGCTTATTCGTTAAAATGAGGGACGGATTTCTAGCAGCATTCCCTGATTGACTACTTGGAACAAATGGCCGCGTTGACGTAAAGTGTCCCCGTTCCAAAAGATTCTTGAAGCATACTTAAACCGCACAGGAGTATGAGGTGAAAAATAAGAAAAAAGGATCCTGGTGTGAAAGTTCCAAATCACCACCATAGCCTCTACTATCAAATACAAGGGCAGTTACATAATACACAAAGAGAGTTTTGTGATTTAGTTATATTTACACTTAAGGGCATTGATATCCAACATATTCAGAGAGATGACACCTCCTGGTCAACCAACATAGAGCCTTTTCTACTCAAGGTTTACATGGAAGGCCCGACTTCCGCTGAAATTCCTCACGTAGACGAGTTGTCCGACCGAATAAACTGCCATTACTCCCGATCTGGGAATCTCTCGATCTTTGTTCGTAGGCCATAGTATCATGAGATCGAGGGGTGTGGCTCTCCGTCCGCCGAATATTGCTTCGGTGGGTTTTTCTCCAAGATGGAACCGTCGCGTGCGGCCGGAACAAGAACCTGGCGATTCTTCACTGAACTGATTCTTCCGTAAGCTTCAAAAAGGGCTTGTTTTCGTTTCGCACACCATCTGTTCTGCTTGCCCGTTAGTTGCAGGATGGTATGGTGCACGTAATGTGATGCCTGATGCCGTTTTTTTTCTTCAAAAACTTGTTTATTTTATTTGAAGCAAGATTTGGCGCGTTATCAGAGAAATGTATTTTCGGTAGGGCTAAAATAGGTAAAAGAGACCGTAGAACGTCAATGACGTGTTTGGACGTCGTGGCAGGCATCGTGTAAACTTCCAACCAATTAGAATACGCATCGCCCATGACTCCGCAGATGTGGATACGTTTCGCCACCCAGCGACTGAATAGTGGATCGTTTTAAGTTACTGTTCATGATGGCGTTGGACTCAAGGAAGACTTCGAGTCTTTCCACAAAGTTAGCCCAGGTGCCAGGACTTTTGTCGAAAGCGGTAAGTGTTCGAAAAGTCGACAACGTCGGTAGCCACGTGTTGTGCTTGACACTGGACACTTACCATTCGTTGAGAAGAAACTTGCTTGTTCTTCTGCCATGAGTCGTCCGATATCAGGTCATCATCGCAACACCATCTCCCGACAAAACTGGTCTTCATTGTCCGCATGTCCATAGTTAGCAATCACGTGAACTTATAAATTCCCGAACGCTCATAACTTGCCGTCGCTAAACGCCGTTCATTCATAGCGTCTTCATTGCAAATAAACGTCTTCCTATTTCTTCTGATGATTTTCATCATATTCCTCCTAAGCTGTACTTACAACATTATGTGTGTCGGTACTTCCGAAAATATTGCAACGGCGTTTGTTTTCTGGGAACCACCCTATAATGTAACAACCTTTACAACATCTTCCGGACCCCGTGAAACATAATAATTCGTGACCTTTTTTTAGTCGCCATAAAAATGGTCAGGTAAGTACCGTAAATCGCGAAGCAGTTTACTTGACGTCCGCTTCCACTGGTGTCTTGGAAGATTGAGTCTACTGAGCGTGCATTCCTGCAGAGGAAATTTTCATTGATAGAATATTGACACGTCAATCAACATTTGATTCCTTCTTGGTAAGATTTATTGCGAAAGCCTGTTACAACCGCCGAAGCGCATGTCCCTATATCAGAGAACAATTTATTTCCAGCCTGACATTCTCGCATACATTCGTTTGATGGGCCACGTTACTTGAGCTAGCTGAGCACAGCTGGCAGTGGCGCGAGCAAGGCCACGAGGGGTACGTGATGGTGTTCGAGCCATCCCACTGTGAACCAATGTTTCGGCCACCCCACGGGTGCGTGTCGCCATCTATTGGTTGAACTAACGCCTTGTTCAAGATGGCTGCCGTGGGACCGCAGCCTTAAAGGGGCCCTGCAAGGACTTTTTTTTACTGGTTTTTAATCTGCACCGAACCTGAGCGCACTGAACGTAGTAACTTGAAGAAACTTTTCTTTTCTCGATCTTCGCTTAATTTTAAAAGTTATAGGCAAATTAAAACTACAAAAAACAAGCAAAAAATAACCTCCTTCATGACGTCCTTGGTTGGTTGGGTGGCCGTGAAGTAGAGCAGGGGTAGTGGGCTCAGCGAGCGCTTACAGATGTCGCAGTCCGTGTCGACGGCGCGAGAAGGCGCCACTAAAGCATGTTCTGGATAGGCTGTATGCAGCGGGCAACCAGAGCGGCTCTCATTGCATTTGCTGCACGATTAAACACTAATTCGGCATGACACTTCATTGGCCACAAACGACAGCAAACACGGCGTAACGATCAGTTCAGGATGGGAGCCACTTCGCGCTGCCATACCGCGAAATGGCCAAACCGCAATACAAAGCTTCTCGCCGAAGGCCTTCGGAACGCTCGGATCCGGTCGGATCCTCCAGTCCGTAAACAACCGCAGCGCCGCCGCGTCCGTCCAGGACCTTTCCGTGTCGGCGCCTGATCCCACTACTCCTTTCTAGTATGCGCCGCCTTTTCCACCGCTTGTGGCGGGTATGTCGATGGGTGATTTCTTGTTTCCGTACTTTACGAACTGCGTTTGTTTCTTTTCTGATCTAAAATACTGAACAAAAACTACTTTCATAAATACCTGAAACGGTTCGCGCCATTATATTTTGTATTTCGACTAAAAAGAAGCTTCTAGCGGCTCTGACCAGTAGTAAGCCCAGGACCAAAGACGTCACATATCGTGCGCGTTAGGTACCGCGGGCCGCCCCCGCCGGTGGAGGAGGTTTCCGCGTCGTCCGGTTAAAATATGATGAAGTGATATTTAATTACTCTCTCCGTGCCCGCTGGCTTGCCCGAACCCCAAGAGAAGTGGAAACCGCAAAAAAGGTAGACGCTTAAATATGATTGTAGGGCTCCTTTAAGCCATTGTCGAAATAAGACGCGTTCTCGGATCACCCATAAATAGGCTGTATACTTTCTGGTTCTAACCGAAAACACCGATAAACATCCGACGGTGTCCAAAATACAAAATTGGTTAAAACCAAAAAACACCGTTTTTTTTTTTTCATATTGCCGCGCGCAAGGCTGAGAAAGAAACGCTCGGTCACGGTCCTCCAGAAAGTTCCCGTTTATTCATGTACCGCACGTAACTTCTATCATTTATCCCTGCTTTTGTTTTCTAGAAAGTACGTGTTCATTCTCGCCCCGATCACGCGACGCTCGAACCGCTTTCGCCGAATCTTCGAGATAGCGGCGCACTCTAGATAAGAGGCCGCCCGCGACCTTGTCGAGTCAGCCTCGCCCTAGCGCTCGATTCTGCTGACACGCCGACTTCGACGCCCGCGACGCTCTGCTTTCTTCTGTCTCCTTCTTTATTTTTGGCACAAGTTCGCCACATTAAACGTTTATTTATTCCTGTTTATTTCTTGTTTATTAGTCACCACCCGTGACATTTTGGTGGAGGTGCGGGGTAACGCATGTTCGTGCAGCGCAGCCCCCCAAGTTCCCGCACTGCAAGTCCGAACCCAAGCTCCCGAGGACCCAACGAAGACCAGATCGAGACTCGATCAAGTCGCCGAACCCAAGGGCTACACCCGGAATACGGACCTTTACCACCCAGGACCAGGCAGCCGACGATGGCCAACCAGTCGCAGACCCCCGCCGCTCCTGCCGTCGTCTACCTACCCGTCGCTCCTCGGACACCGGCTCCATTCCACGGCGAGCAGTACGAAGACGTCGAAGACTGGATTGACCAGTATGAACGCGTTGCCCGCCACAATTGCTGGACAGACGAGCAGCGCCTACACAATGTCTATTTTTCACTTGAGGGGACTGCCAAGCACTGGTACGAGAATCATGAGTCCTCCCTGACGTCGTGGGACATTTTCAAGAACGAGCTCAAGGCTACCTTCATCAACCACCACCGCCGAGAGAGAGCCGAGGACCTACTGCGAACCAGAACCCAGGGCCCCAACGAGAGTGTCACCGGCTTCGTAGAGGACGTCCTGCGCCTGAGCGCCCGCGCCGACCCTCGGGCTACAGAGGAGAAGAAGCTACGAATCCTCATGCGGGGCGTGAGAGAAAACATCTTTGGTGGCCGTGTCCGCAGCCCTCCGACAACTGTCGAAGACTTTGTCGCCGAGGCAACGAACATCGAGCGTGCCCTGCAAGCCCGAGCCAGCCACTACCAGAGGCTACCCGGCGTCAGCGCGGTTCCGCCGTCCGCTTGCGACCTTGGGTCCAGCATCCCAAGCATTCGCGAGATCATTCGCGACGTCGTCCGGGAGGAGCTGCGAAAGCTACAACCCGCCGCGGACCGACCAGCTTCGCTCTCCATCGCTGAGGTCGTGCGGGAAGAGGTGCAGAGAGCCATTCAACCAGAGGCTCCCATCAGCGCAGCAGTCTCCGAAGAACCCGCGCTAACTTACGCCGCGGTGGCCCGACGGCCACCGCCTCCTCCTCGCGCCTATGTCGCGCCGCCCCGACGCCAGTCTCCTGCGCCGCAGCACGACCGACGCCACGACGACCAGCCCCAGTACGCCAGCCAGGAGCCCCGTGCACCCCGGAAGACCGATGTGTGGCGAACGCCCGACCGACGCCCTCTGTGCTTCAACTGCGGGGAGGCAGACCACACCTACCGCCGATGCCCATACCGTCGACTCGGGCTGCGCGGATTCCACCCAAGCGACCCGCGCCCCCGGTATGGTGAACGCCCTCGGGAGATCGACGAGTATCTGCGACGACCCCAGTCCCCCGAGCCTGCGTCCCGCCGAGAGTTCCGGTCGCCGTCACCGCGACGTCCAGCTTCGCCGATGCACCGACCCCGACGTGAAAGCCTGTCGCCCCTCGCTCCTCGCCGGGGAAACTAGGCGCGGCAACCCCTGGAGGTGGAGTTGCCGAAGACGACCGACGTAAAGAGCCTCCACGAACGACGGAGCGCTCCCACTCTCCCGACGATACGCATCACAACGACGCTCCTGCTTCGGTGTCCAACAACTTAAACGTTGTTATTGACGGCCTCGACTCATCGGCACTCGTGGACACCGGAGGAGCTACTCAGTCTTGAGTGGGAGGCTCTCTCGCCGCCTGCGAAAAGTCATGACGCCGTGGGATGGACCCCAAATACGAACCGCCGGAGGACATCTCATCACGCCAGTCGGGAGATGCACTGCTCGCGTCGAGATCCACGGTGAAACGTGCCCTGTGAAGTTCGTCGTTCTACAAGACTGTTCGAGGGACGTTATCCTCGGAATGGACTTTCTCTGCGAGTATGGCGCCGTCATCGACCTCGGGGCAAACCAGTTGACGCTGCGGAAACCTGTTTTACCGCCGGTAGAGACCAACACAACATCAACCGCGATCCGAGTTATCGCCGACCATGTGAACCTACCGCCGCGGTCGAGTGTTTTCGTCACCGTTATGGCCGACGCCGCCATGCACGGTGAAGCTCTTCTGGAAGGCAGCGTCCAACTGCTCCTCGAAAAAGGAATTGGCGTCGCAAGAGGCGTAACGGATCTCCAAGAAAGACGTACAACTGTTCTTGTGACGAATTTTCGAGAGGAGCCGCAGCACCTAACGAAGGGTACCACCGTGGGCCACGTCGAGGAGCTTCAAGCGCCAGCGGTGGTCACCGCAATCTCCGAGGAAACCTCGTCGCCACAGCAGAAAACCACGACGCCGCCGCCGCTCGACATTGACCCCGAGCTCCCAGCTACGAAGCGCCGGCAACTGATTGATCTCCTTGCCGAATACAGTGACTGTTTTGCCACGACATCAAAGATTCGCCAAACACCAATGGCGAAACATCGCATTGTTACCGACGACGACGCACTTCCTGTCCACCAGTCGCCGTATCGGGTCTCCTTAAAGGAAAGGGAAGTGATTCGAGATCAAGTCCAGGAGATGCTCGACGACGACATCATTCAACCCTCAAGGAGCCCATGGGCGTCCCGAGTCGTCCTTGCAAAGAAGAAGGACGGAACCCTGCGGTTCTGCGTGGACTATCGTCGACTGAACGCCGTGACAAAGAAGGACGTCTATCCGCTCCCCCGCATCGATGATACGTTAGACCGACTGCGCCACTCCCGATATTTTTCGTCGATGGACCTGAAGAGTGGTTATTGGCAGATTGAAGTCGACGAACGTGACCGGGAGAAAACTGCCTTCGTCACTCCCGACGGACTATACGAATTCAAAGTGATGCCGTTCGGACTTTGTACAGCACCAGCCACCTTCCAGCGCGTCATGGACACCGTGCTGGCAGGTCTGAAATGGCAGAGCTGCCTCGTCTACCTGGACGATGTCGTGGTATTCTCACGAGATTTCGACGAACACCTCAGACGACTTCGAGCCGTGCTTCAAGCTATCAAGACCGCCGGCCTGTCACTCAAGCCAACAAAGTGTCGGTTCGCCTATGGGGAACTAAAGTTCCTTGGCCACGTCGTGAACAACAAGGGTGTTCTACCTGACCCCGAGAAGACCCGCGCCGTAGCTGCATTTACGCCGCCGTCTGACAAGAAGGCCGTGAGAAGATTTCTCGGACTCTGTGCCTACTACAGGCGCTTTGTTCGAGACTTCGCCAAGCTATCCGCACCGCTGACACACCTCACGAAGGACGCCGTAAAGTTCGAGTGGACAGAAGAACACCAGAGGTCATTCGACGAGCTCAAACAAAGACTCCAGACGCCCCCGATTCTTGGCCATTTCGACCAGTTTGCTGAAACCGAGATCCACACCGACGCCAGTAACACCGGACTGGGTGCGGTACTAGTCCAAGTGCAGGACGGAGCGGAGCGAGTTATCGCATACGCAAGTCGGACGCTGTCTAAAGCGGAGAGGAACTATTCAACGACCGAAAAGGAGTGCCTCGCTGTCGTATGGGCAATAACAAAGTTTCGCCCATATTTGTATGGAAGTTCTTTTCGCGTAGTCACAGACCACCACTCGCTCTGCTGGCTGGCGAATCTGAAGGACCCCTCTGGACGCCTCGCTCGGTGGAGCCTACGACTGCAGGAGTTCGACATGGCCGTGGTGTACAAGCCCGGCCGGAAGCACAATGACGCCGACTGCCTGTCAAGGGCCCCAGTCGAGGCCGGTCCTGCCTGCACCAAAGAGGACGACGATGAGTGTTTCCTCGGCGCTCTGGATGTAAGCGACATGGCAGCACTCCAACGAGACGACCCTGAGCTGCGAGCACTCATCGAACACCTAGAGGGGCAAGAAAGCGCCGTTCCCCGCGGTTTTGTTCGAACACTGCCAACCTTCTCCATCCGACAAGGCGTACTGTACAAGGAGAACTTCAGCGACAGCAACACGGCGTGGCTGTTGGTGATCCCTTCCAGTCTTCGAGAAGAAATTTTTCAAGCCTGCCACGATGACCCGACGGCGGGACACCTTGGTTACAGCAGGACTCTTGCGAGGATACGCGAAAGGTACTACTGGCCCAAGCTTGCGAAGACAGTACACCACTACACCCGATCTTGCCACGAGTGTCAACGAAGGAAGAAGCCACCGACGAGACCGGCAGGACTTCTTCAGCCTATTGCGCCGCCATCTGCCCCATTCCAGCAAATCGGTATGGATTTACTCGGACCTTTCCCACCGTCGACGCAAGGAAACCGATGGATAATCGTCGCAACCGATTATCTCACGCGGTACGCCGAGACAAAAGCCCTTCCATCAGGAACGGCTGTTGAAGTCGCCAAGTTTTTCATTGAGTCCATTGTCCTTCGGCACGGCGCTCCCGAAGTCCTGATCTCAGACCGTGGATCATCATTCATGGCCCAGCTGACGCAAGAAGTCCTTCGTCTCAGCCACACCAGCCATCGTCGCACCACGGCGTACCACCCGCAGACCAACGGGCTGACGGAGAGACTCAACAAAACCATCGCCGACATGATCTCCATGTACGTCGACGTGGAGCACAAGACATGGGACGAGGTGTTGCCGTACGTCACATTTGCCTACAACACGGCCGTACAAGAGACCACCGGAGTGACACCCTTTCAACTGGTGCATGGGCGCAAAGTAACGACCATGCTGGACGCGATGCTGCCCCATGAGCCAGCTGACAGTGAGAGCGACGACGCCCAGGTGGTTGCCAACGGGCCGAAGAAGTCCGCCAGCTCGCCCGACTCAGGATTCAAGACCAGCAACGCGCCGACGCGGGCCGCTACAACCTTCGTCGCAGGGACGTTCACTTCCAGCCCGGAGACAGGGTGTGGGTTTGGACGCCCATCCGTCGCCGCGGCCTCAGTGAGAAACTGCTGAAACGGTACTTTGGACCATACAAGGTACTTCGTCGCCTCGGCGAGCTGAACTACGAGGTGATGCCCGACGGAACACGAACATCGTCACGCCGCCCACCACGACCTGAGGTCGTCCACGTCGTGCGCCTGAAGCCGTACTACGCTCGATAGGACTGTGGACCTTTTGTGCTCCAAAAGACTCTTTACTTTATCGTTCTTTTTTATTTCGATTTGTTTTACACTGCATCGGGGCGATGCACTTTTAAAGGGGGGAGTAATGCCGCGCGCAAGGCTGAGAAAGAAACGCTCGGTCATGGTCCTCCAGAAAGTTCCCGTTTATTCATGTACCGCACGTAACTTCTATCATTTGTCCCTGCTTTTGTTTTCTAGAAAGTACGTGTTCATTCTCGCCCCGATCACGCGACGCTCGAACCGCTTTCGCCGAATCTTCGAGATAGCGGCGCACTCTAGATAAGAGGCCGCCCGCGACCTTGTCGAGTCAGTCTCGCCCTAGCGCTCGATTCTGCTGACACGCCGACTTCGACGCCCGCGACGCTCTGCTTTCTTCTGTCTCCTTCTTTATTTTTGGCACAAGTTCGCCACATTAAACGTTTATTTATTCCTGTTTATTTCTTGTTTATTAGTCACCACCCGTGACAATATTTTCGAGCAAGCACTGTTTTTTTTTCATCGAAAAAGTCCTGCATACTTCCCAGTTTTAAAAGATAAACACCAATAAACACTCGCCGGTGACGGAAATAAAAATAGTTAAAAAAAGCAACGTTTCTTTTTTGTTTCACAGAAAAGGTTTTCCGCAAACTTCAGTTAAACACATGATCTTACCCGGAATAATGCACTTTCCCTGTCCTTCTTTTGTCGCCTACGCGATCTTGGAGCCTCGGAGGACAGTAGCTTTGTTCCACTGTTCTCCAAGGTCAGCGGTCCTCCTGGGCCGCCGAGCTAGAAGATCACTATCAGTGGCCCGAGAGGCGAGTCAAAGGTGACCAGTTCTGTCCCAAGCCTCGCGCGACGTTTTGGGACTTCGCGTGTCCAGTGCAAATGTTGAGCGGGCATTCCGTCAACAGGAAGGAGCGGGCGTCAGTGACAGACACGAGCCTAGGAATGTATGCATGCATATACTGCAATAATGAAGTGTGTAAGAGGTTGTGTAAAAGATGTAAATTAAATTTGGACTGTTTTTCGTCTTGATCGGTGGTTTACATTCGCAATTTTCCCCCGATAATCACCGTTTTTACCGTCTTCATGAGAGAATTCACCGAAAAGCACCGGTTTTGGTGAAATAAATAAACACCGATGAACATCCGCCGATTTTTGTTATAAATAAACACCGGAAAGTATGCACTCTACCCATAAAAGCCACTGTGTTGGCAGCCGGCGCTTCTGGTGCCGAATGTGTCACGCGACCACCGACTGACGAGATCAGACGAGGCCCGTGAGGAGAGCAGATCAGGACCAGATAAGGCCGCCCACCGCCGCGCCTTGCGCGCCTTTGATTAATATACGGACACCATAGGAAACACAAGAACCTTTGTGCAGTGCCGCGGAATCCTAGCGTGACGAAACGCTGTTGCCGCGGCCATGTACTACGAAGTGCGCCCTGGTACATTTTTCTGTGGCAGGTCAGGACTACAGTAGGTTGTGCGCGAAAACACACCTTTAGAGTTTAGTGCACCGAACAAATTCTTTAGCGCATTCTTTTCTTGTGCCGACGTATTGTCGACGAGTCCGAAGAAGACGAAGCGTGGTAGCCAGCCACAAGGAGACAACACGTGGCAGAATCAAAGAAGCGGAAGACGAAGTCACCGACGTGAATACCACGGCCGGTAAGACTCAGTGACCGGGGCCCCTTCAACACCTCCAAGCCTCCAAGATCCCTCCGACGCGTTACCCCAATGGCCGAGAAGGAACCGCTTTATTCGCCCTTCTTCGGCGTCATGGGCGTCGTCGGGGCCATGGCGTTCAGCGCGCTGGGAGCCGCGTACGGCACAGCCAAGTCCGGAGCGGGCATCGCCGCCATGGCCGTCATGCGTCCAGAACTCATCATGAAGTCTATCATCCCGGTCGTCATGGCGGGTATCATAGCAATCTACGGCCTGGTGGTGTCCGTGCTCATCGCCAGCGACATCAAGGAAGGCTACAGCCTGTTCAAGTCCTTTCTGCACATGGGAGCGGGGCTCAGTGTCGGTCTCAGTGGGCTCTCGGCGGGATTCGCCATCGGAGTCGTGGGTGACGCTGGCGTTCGCGGAACAGCGCAGCAGCCCAGGCTGTTTGTGGGCATGATCTTGATTCTCATCTTCGCCGAGGTCCTTGGTTTGTACGGTCTCATTGTGGCCCTCATCATGTACTCTCGGGGTAGCAGCTGAGTGAAATTCTGTGTGATCGTACTAGGTGTACCCTTTCTTTGTTTTAATGTGTCCCGAGAGCAGGCCACGAGAATGCAAGGTGTAACATCGATAAAACTTGTTGTTCATGTTTCCACGTGAGGCATTCACGGTATTCTGTTTGGGTTTGAAGACCCTGCTATCCAGGTGATGTCTCGGGGGCTTGGATAGGCTTCATTTCTGTTTTTCTTTTCTCAAAATAATCTAAACGAGACCTTTCGTCATGATGTTGTGGGACAGTCCAAAACAGTTGAAGTTAATTTCCTGTTTCTGCCGCATACCATGTTAAGAGGTCAATGTGCTTGTGTCAGTCCCACTTGAGAGAAAATAAAGGGCTTATGGGCGCTTTAATAGCGTGCTAGATGATAGTGTCGTTTAAGAGCCGAGTCGCATTGATTTGGTCTGATATGTTTTCTCAGGTGTTATCACGTTGTTTGCGAGGAACGTTTTAAGAATTTCAAATTACAGCAGGCGACTCACAATAGAGAATGTGAGACTGTGTGTAAAATGTATGCGTGTTAGAGTGGCAGTGATTTCCACTCAGACTCTAAATTATTTGAAATCGTAAATGAAATAATATCTGTTCCAAGATTTACCAAGTGTATGTCGCTTAGAGTAGGGACCAGCAACCTTTTGCAGTAGAGGGTCAAATCACTGCAAAGCGAAAGAGATAGAGGGGGATCAACTTAAACAAAAAATAATAAAAGAAAACTCGCATACTGAAAGTGATGTGCAAATATGTTCTCTTGATTCAGATATGCGTAACGTAAGATTGCTCGAGTTCCCGCTCAGTAATATGGTATTGCGGACCGTCCCTGTGATGCCCGAGTCTCACTAGACCAACAAACAGAAACCACCGACAGCGACAAGCCTTAAACCAGAAACTTTCGTGATTTGATAGGCCTTGTAGAATCTATGCTCAAATGAGAGCACCATGTATGAGAGCGTATATTTGACAGTAGAGCAACTAAATGAGCTTATTTAGTGGCACTAATTGGCAGACTTGCAATCTTCACAAGCACCGAGCGACTAAACGCCTGCCAACAGTACATACCATCGGGAGCATACTGCATGTGTTGGAGGCTTGTCTGTGTCGCTTGTTTTCGTTTGTCACTCTAGTGGCACTCGGGCATAAGTGCGTCGTAATTCGAGCACGGGCTCGTAGGAGTACTTACATAACAGCACTTAAAGGAATGCTTCAAAGGCTCCGGTAGAGCAGTACGCGGAACACGGTAGCGGTTTGCTAAAAGTTCCTATTATAGGGATTATTTACTGGACGTCATATTTATGGGTGCTGTTTAGACCGCGTGCTCAAAACGAGCTCACATTAATTGGTTGCTAAAACCAGCAATCTTGATGGTGTGGAATGCACGGTGGAAAAGAACCGTCGAAGGTCGCCACGAGCAGGCGCTCAGCAGTCGTGCACTCGGCCATGAGTGCCAGTGAATATACTTCCTATTGGTGACGTAAATGATCGAAAGAGTCGCTGTGTTTGGCCTTCCACGATTGGCCGAATGCTGACTATGACGTCAGCAAAAGATTTCTGATTGACACATAAGAGTAATATGAGAACTTCCATTTTGACGCCGTTTCCCAGTGTTGCTTTCATAGCGCAATCATTTGAAGCTTGGACCACGCTCTTTACAAACACCAGCAAACTTGTTTGCAACATAATAACGTCACGAGAGGATATCGTAGGAAGGCGCCATCAAAACATCTCCCCGCTAATAGAGCTTTAGCACATCGTTACGGTACGCGCGGTACAAGACCGGTATTCCGGTACGACCTACCGAATATTGTCACGAATGAAGGTGACGAAAAGCCGAACAGTGAACTGAAAATAAAGATTTAATGGGCGAACTTGTGCCAACCAAAAATAAATAACGAAAGAGCGTCGAGGTAGCAGAAAAGCGGGCGGCGGTTCGGCGGCACTACAGAGCGCTAGCGAAACTGGGACTGACTCGACAAGGTCGCGGGCAGTTGCTTATCTACCGTGCGTCACTATCTCGAAAGTTCGGCAAGGAAGGTTCGAGCGTCGCGCTCTCGGGGCGAGGATGAACTGGCACTTTCGAGAATAACAAAGCAGAAGGAAAGTTACGTCTGCTGCGAGAATGACCGGGAATCTTCTAGAAGACCGTGACCGAGCGTTGCCTTCTCGGCTCTGCGGGTGGCATTATCCCCCCTTTAAAAGTGCATCGCCCCGATGCAAAACGAAAGGAAAACGGAAATGGCTAAAACAATTACGGCGAAACAAAACAAACATGCAGTTTCACAATCCTAACGCGCGTAGAACGGCTTGAGTCGAACTACGTGGACGACTTCGGGTCGTGGCTGGCGGCGTCTTGATGGGCGAGTTCCGTCGGGGAGCACCTCGTAGTTGAAGTCCCCAAGGCGGCGGATGACCTTGTAGGGTCCGAAGTAGCGTTTTAACAGTTTCTCGCTGAGGCCGCGGCGGCGAATGGGCGTCCACACCCATACCCTGTCTCCGGGCTGGAACTCCACGTCGCGGCGGCGAAGGTTGTACCGGCCAGCGTCCACACGTTGCTGGTCCTTTATTCGAAGACGGGCTAGCTGGCGTACTTCTTCTGCTCATTGGGTGACCAACTGGGCGTCGTCGGTGCCGTCGTTCGTCGGTGCCGTCGTTCGTCGGGTCGTCGAGCATTCGGTGCCGTCGTTCGGGTGCCGTCGTTCGTCGAGTTCGTCGAGCACGGCGTCGAGCATCGTCGTCACCTTTCTGCCGTGCACCAAATCGAGATCATGTCGGCGATGGTCTTGTTCAGTCGCTCCGTCAGCCCGTTGGTCTGCGGGTGGTATGCCGTGGTGCGGCGGTGGTCGAGGTCTGCGACGACTGGAGGTCCATTGTTGACCTCGTTGGTTGCTTGATCTTGGTTGGCAGAAATCCGAGTTCCGGGGGTAGCTCTTGGTTGCGGCGACTTGATCGGGTCTTGCTTGTGTCTTCGTTGGGTCTTCGTGGGCTTGGTGTCGGACTTGCACTGCGGGCCCTTGGAGGAGTACGCTGCAGGGACATGCGTTACCCCGCACCTCCACCAGAAATGTCACGAATGAAGGTGACGAAAAGCCGAACAGTGAACTGAAAATAAAGATTTAATGGGCGAACTTGTGCCAACCAAAAATAAATAACGAAAGAGCGTCGAGGTAGCAGAAAAGCGGGCGGCGGTTCGGCGGCACTACAGAGCGCTAGCGAAACTGGGACTGACTCGACAAGGTCGCGGGCAGTTGCTTATCTACCGTGCGTCACTATCTCGAAAGTTCGGCAAGGAAGGTTCGAGCGTCGCGCTCTCGGGGCGAGGATGAACTGGCACTTTCGAGAATAACAAAGCAGAAGGAAAGTTACGTCTGCTGCGAGAATGACCGGGAATCTTCTAGAAGACCGTGACCGAGCGTTGCCTTCTCGGCTCTGCGGGTGGCAATATCAGTATCGCAAGGGGCTCAGAAATCAGCTTTAGCAAACCATGCTAGATGACAACGTTCCGCAGGAACGTGTAGTACGTGCAGCTTCGAGCATACTAATGTGATACGTTCCGCAACTAGGAATAAAAAAAAAAATCGTTCAGTTAAACCAAATAGAAAACTATGATCTGAAGGAAAAAAAGGAATCTTAATGAATACTTTCTTTGTGTATTTCTAATAGATTTTATACCTACATGAATTGGACAAATAATTCTGAAGCGTCGATGTAGTGCTTAATTATAATCACAAGTAGCAAAAAAGAAACGCGAAAATTGTGATGCTAAGCAATTTAACGGGAAAAGTAATTAGTTCAAGGTAACGACAATGAACAATTTTTGCTAAAAATGACTATAAAAAAGTGTGCTAATTGATTCTCTGCTGCTAGAATCTTTGAGCTGGGACGATATTGAGAAGGTACTCCTGCTCGAAGAGTATGAAGAACCGCTCTCGAAGCGTTAATTCTATGGCCACTTCAAACTGGTACAAAAACGCAAATCAAAATATACGAAAACCTGTCCGAAATGAGTCTAATATAAGCAGAGTAGTTGTTTGGGCGAGTTGGTTTGACATCTTATGCAATCTTGTGCGCAGCAAGGACGAGGACAAAAGGGGAGAACAAGGACACAACAAGCCGTAAATGAGAATCGAACGTTTGCATTTCGAGCGGATGGCTATATTTTTTGTCTCAAGCGTCCGATTCTAGCGAGCGATTCGAAATAGGTCATCGAGGCGTGCGATGCGTTATGGGAACTCCATCGAAATCGTGAGGTCAGGCTCCTTAGCACAGCCAAAGACTGGCGTGATTATGAGCGCCGCCACATGGTGGCTTTTGCATGTTGCAATATCGCGTTTCGGGGTGGCGGTGGACTGCCCAGCTGCACGACGACCGTCCTGACGTATTCATTTCGGCCCTTGCAGTCCGCGGTGCGTTCCACAAGGATCTATGAACTTGAGAGGACGAGGATTTCGACTACCAAAGGGACTTGGAAGATGTCAGCGAGGACGATTAGTCACTCTCGCACATGGTGACGGTCAGGAGGCTCGGGCTAGAAGCGTACGAACCATCCGACAGACCGACCGTCCACCCGACAAAATTTGAAGAAGGTCGGGGTCGCCAAGAAATACCTCGCATTGAATTGAATAATGATTGGACAACTCGGAGGTATGCGCTATTAGGTGTTTTATTAACAGCGTGCTCACTTATCCGGTTGGTTCGCTTTTCGTGCTATTCACTGAGCTCTTCTAGATTTTTTTTCTTGGAGAAACAAAACAATAGTCGGCGGAACTCCTGGTAGCGAGCGAATATTATTGGTAGGAACACTCAAACTCTTGAGCACAGTGAATCGCCTTTTATAGTCCTTATCGCGGAAATGGTCACCGTACAGGCGATCAGGCGCCCGAGAGACGACGGACGCGTGAGACGGATCCACACGCTTCGGAATTTCTCCGATTGTTCGGAAACCCGTGGGTCTGCGTCTCGCAGTTCAGCACGCTGTTGCCGCAGTTTCCTGACGCACAATAGCGCGGCATCCTTCACGCGAACAGGATGAATAAACGCAGAAACAACTGTGTTTATTCATTCCGTTTGCCGATATCGCGCGAAGCAGCGCGATATCGTCATTGCGTTCACGGCTAGGTATCCCTATAAGTACAGTGTACTGCCGAGGGTGGCGCCACTGCGGGAGGGGCAACACGACTCGATCCTCCAACAAAGCTTCGGCCCCCAATTTCCAGGTGTAAGTGGGAAATCTTTTATTCGTTTTAAAACTACATTTCTAGCGTTCACATACGGAAGACTGATGTTTTTCAGGTGCTAATGCGACGTGATATACAGGGTGTTATTTTTTATTCGAAACAGATTTTTAAAAAAGGCGTCTTTACTGCTACGTGAATGCCGTCTTCACTATGTGTTTCTTGAGCTCGGCGGACATTCGAGAGGCGAACAACCGTCCTAGTCTGGTGAGTCATTAACTAAAATCTGTTAATTAACTTTTTAATTATTGGTTTTATGGACCGTGTTGCAATTGTAATTTTGAAGCCAGCCGTCCTGGAAGGCTATACCAACTTACACATTTAAAAAAAAAAATGCAACTGGTTTGGAGATATCCGTCGACAATTTCTCCCCTTTCTATCATCCGATTCCGAAACTGAAAGTTCCAAGTGCGCCGGAAGCGCTGATCACGTGACGCTTGTAGAAGTGACGGTTTCGTGACGTACAAATCGTCATGATCTCATATCTGCACTGCGGCTGTCACGGTGCGGCTCGAGGTATGCAAACTCGCGGGAGCGGTCTTTAGCGCTCTCGCTTTTAATGCGTCATTGCCCTCGGAGCTTCATTCGCGATTGTTTGTCGGCGGGGGATTCGCTTCGCCAGATAGAATGGGCGCACGAACGCCGGCTCTGCCAGTTGTGGCGTTAAAATGGCTGCGCAAATTCAGTCGCCGAGAAGGTTCAAATGGTTATGGCGTATGCTAAAATGAATGGCAACGTTCGTCTTGCCACGAGGCTGTATGCCGCCCAACACCCTGGTCGCACTGTTCCTGCCCCATCCACCGTCTTCCAGGTTGCCAAGAAGTTTCTGTCCACTGGGTCTGTGCATCGTCAAAGAAGAAGGAAAGCAGCTGTCTTGGACGAAGATTTTGAAATCGCTGTGTTAGCCTACGTGCGAGCGTACCCCGAAATCAGCATCCGAAATGTCGTCGAAGGTTCCGGAGGCAGCATCTTTTCGGTACGGAAAGTCCTGAGAAAGCACGAGCTCCATCCGTATCACATATCTTTGCATCAGGACCTCAGCAAGTGTGACTTTAAGAAGCGCTTGGAGTTTAGCAATTGGGCCCTTATTAAAACGGATGAAGACGCCGATTTTCTCACTACTGTACTCTGGACTGACGAAGCACAGTTTTGCCGAAATGGCAACGTGAACGTTCACAACGCGCACTACTGGTCTGATTCCAACCCTCACTGGCTCCGCCAGCGTACCCATCAGGTTCGGTGGCCAGTGAATGTGTGGTGCGGCATGTTTCGTGACAGAATAGTGGGACCATTTTTTTTTCGAAGGCACACTGACAGCTCAGTCATACACAGCCAACATACTTCATGGTGCTGTCAGTGACTTCATCTGCGATCTCCCGTTAAGCGAGCTTAGGAGCACGTGGTTCCAGCATGACGGAGCGCCAGCTCACTTCTCGTCGCGTGCGCGGAGCTACCTCAACGCCTGTTTTTCCCAGCAGTGGATTGGGCGCGGTGGACCTATGTTCTGGCCGCCAAGATCGCCTGACCTGACCCCGCTAGACTTTTTCCTTTGGGGTCACATCAAAAACGAAGTCTATTCAACTGAGCCCCAAGATGTCAACGACCTGAAGAACCGAATTGTCTCAGCATGCGCCAACATTGAACCACACGTCCTGAAGCGGGTGGTTCAATCTATGAAGAAACGATTCATGGCATGCGTAGCAGTGGAGGGTCGCCATTTCCAACATTACTTGTAGTAAGACATTACCTTAGGGTCTAAGCACACCAGAAACTTAAATTATCAGCAATTCTGATCTCTGAAGTTATTTCGCTGAAGATAATAAATAGCAAAGACTTCTTTCTTGTAGCGTTTCATTTTCTTTCGTTAAGTCGACTGGCAGAGTCAGCGTTCGTGCGCCTACGCTATTTGGCGAAGCGCCTTTCCCGCCGACAAACAATCGCGAGTGAAGCTCCGAGGGCAATGACGCATTAAAAGCGAGAGCGCTAAAGACCGCCCCCGCGAGTTTGCATACCTCGAGCCGCACCGTAACAGCCGCAGTGCAGACATGAGATCATGACGATTTGTACGTCACGAAACCGTCACTTCTACAAGCGTCACGTGATCAGCGCTTCCGGCGCACTTGGAACTTTCAGTTTCGGAATCGGATGATAGAAAGGGGAGAAATTGTCGACGGATATCTCCAAACCAGTTGCACTTTTTTTAAATGTGTAAGTTGGTATAGCCTTCCAGGACGGCTGGCTTCAAAATTACAATTGCAACACGGTCCATAAAATCAATAATTAAAAAGTTAATCAACAGATTTTAGTTAATGACTCACCAGACTGTGACGGTTGTTCGCCTCTCGAATGTCCGCCGAGCTCAAGAAACACATAGTGAAGACGGCATTCACGTAGCAGTAAAGACGCCTTTTTTAAAAATGTGTTTCGAATAAAAAATAAAAGAAAATTTACACGCTCTTTTTTACCGCAAAATTAAACTAGGCATCGCCGAACGCTCATTCTCCGCCCAAAGGTAGTGCTAGAGGTCACAACCAGATGCAAAGTTTCAGCCCGATCGGATAACTTTATCAAAAGTTATAAGGGATTTTCTGAAAATTTCAATGGGAAAATGGCGGCCGACGGAGTTTTCAAACACATGGGGCTCTATGGCACCAGAAACCGAAAACGGGCAAAAATGGGCTCCATTTTCCCATTGAAATTTTCAGAAAATTGCTTATAACTTTTGATTAAGTTATTGGATTGGGCTGAAACTTTGGCATCTGGTTGTGACGTCTAGCTCTACCTTTGGGCGGAGAATGAGCGTTCGGCGATGCCTAGTTTATTTTTGTGGTAAAGAAGACTGCGTAAATTTTCTTTTGTGACACCCTGTACGTATGCAATAAAATGAGCCCTAATATTTCGTTTCTGTACCTCTTTCACCTCGCCTCGATGGACAATTAGAAGGCCAAAGAACAGATCAGGTTTGAGAAGAGCGAAATTTCAAGTTCACTTCGAGTGCCTGAGTATTTTGAAGTGCAGCCAAAGCTAATTGGAAAGGTAGAAGTACTGTGCATCGCGCTTAGGCGGCTCGCATACCCGCATACGGCTGTGCGACAGGGAGCGAATGTTTGCCAGTCATGCTTCGACGATGTCTCTCACATTAATCTCCCAGACCCACAAACATCGCGAGAGAATCGGGACACCTAATTAATTACCTGCAGGCTCACAGCTGACTAACCCTAACCTACCTGGAGTGCTTAACATCCCTGAGTTGAGTTTTTTCATCTATGGCTGACAAGTGGACTGAAAAAAGCAAAACTTCGAGTAGCAAAACCACAGTATTTGAGATTTTACTCGCACCACTGAGGCGTACTTCAGACGGGGCGATTTCTCCCACTAACTTCATTTAGGATCTAGGGATAGATAAAGAACGACTCGCCAGCAATAATCGAATTGCTGGGAAAGAGGCCCTGTCTGAAGCAGGCATACCCGTACCCTCCCTGAATAAAGAACCCTTGGGATCACAACTTTTGTCAACGCTGTGGTTACCGACAAGTGAAAAGTGCGACTTAGTCATATGCTTGCTCGTGGCTTTGGGATTTGTTACCTAGCAGTCTAATCAATCGAATGTATCATTGGCTATATAGTGTGAATGACAAGGTCGTAAATAGTTGAGTTCCTCTTTATGTACGTAGTACCTCTCTCTTATAGGGGTAGCCTGTGAATAAAGTCTAACATATCCCTAATTTTTATTTTTAATGACGTCGACAGTTCGTCACACCAAATCTAACGTCGCTCCAGAACTGTTGGGGGTTTATTGATAAAACCGCCCGCCCCATCCCCACACCCTCCCAAAACTTACGGGTTTTCGGAGGGTTTGCGGATGACAACAGCACTTCCTAGACCCAGAATCCGTGAGTTCTGCAGCGTATGCTTTCGCTCCACGTGCTCCGAGCTGCTGTGCACCAAGGCACTAGGTCACCGATCCCGGAAACCTATGTAATAAATTTACACAAAAAGAAAAATTCGTGCTACTTCCAATTGAAACACCGTGCTACTTAAATCATAAAATTTCTTCATCTAAAAAATATATTTGAATAAACAAAGAGAGTAAAAAAATTCGCATCTGACACAATTGTTTAGCATACAATACAAAAACGCACGCTAACCTCAAAGAAAATTACGTTACGTCTCATCTCACTACTTATGCGTAGGCAAAAACACAAAATAACGAAATACATAAAATTTTAATGCCATTGGACTGGCGGGCATTATATCTAACAAAAGTTCAGAATAACGACATAATAGTCTTATTAACAATGCATTTGTTTAAGTGCTCCAGAACAACAAATTGGTCACATTATTGTGACACATACTCACACACGCATAAACGCAACAAGGTAAGGCACAGAAGAGGTGAACACTCGTTTTCACCTAAGAAGAAAAGAAGCACGTTTTGCACATTGCTCGTACGCCAAGTAGTTCTTACAAGCTTTGATTGTCGGAGAGAAAAGTGATGCTTTTTGCGTTGGGAACGCGTAAGTCATAATAATATAACATAGATTTAATCTAAAATGCATCTAGATATATTTTAATTCTCCAGATAAAAGGGGAAATTAGTAATCCTCCGCCAGGAGCCGGACTTTTTTTTTTACTTTCTTGAGGTCAAAACGAGTATAGTCTAAAATTCTTTATAGCTTAGGAACAGGAAAAATATAAACCTAGATCTTTTTCAGATATAAAATAATTTGAAAACATATCAACATGAGGCGACATGTCATTCAAGCAAATCTATATTTGTAGCAATAATGTAAATTTCGCTTGCGCAGGTGAAATAAAACTGGAGGAAGAGAAAACATGTTAAAGAACATAACGTGCACTGGGGTTGCCGTGGAATCGTCCTTGCATTTTTCATTTGAGTGAACTATTGTTACGTTCCAAACAACTTTCTTCTAACTAGAGCTTATTTCTTGTTTCGATCGCGACTGAATCCATTATTTTAAATTAATTGTACCATTCTCCAACCTTAGTTATGATTCGAACGTAACAAAAACCTCTTTGGTGTCCGTAAGTGCCAGTGTTTCAAGGCTGACTGTGCGCATGGAATCAAATTTTCTATACGGTTAACCTTCGTGGACAGAGCACTAAGTGAATGTTTCCTTCATCTTGTTCCAGTGACATTGAAAAAAACAAGAAGAAAACAACAAAAGCATATCCGTTATAAGAAACAAAAACAAAGTAAGTGTGTCCTACGCTATCGTATCACCATTTCTCTTTCTTGATCAGAAATTTGATTAGCTTCCAAAGCTTTCAGACAACAACGAACCCACGTGGCTCCGCGCCAAATGACTTCCTTTTTTGAAATGTCATTTTTCTGTTAAGACTTGTACAACAACATGAACTCTTTTTCCGGCAACATTAGAAATCAAATCTCGGGCCTGAGGCAGGGGTATGAGTTTCTGCACTCGTTTCTAAGTGCAGCTTCTGGGAACCACTACATTGCTGCTGGTGTCCATGGATCATGTGACAGTTGAATCTTGCCAAGGCATGCCCACGTTTGGAAGGCTAGTGCCTCAATTGAGGATTTTTCACCCATTGTGGCCAGAGTTGCTGCTGTAGCAGGGTCGCTTCTCAAACGTGTCTTTATTTATTTATTTAATACAAATGACCATGAAGGCCCTCAAAGGGTATTTTAAATAAATCCCAGAAAATTTGCTTTAATTTGTTTTATTTAACCCTTAAGCGCCATCAAAAAACTTTATATGAATAAAAAGAAAAGGGGGCGGGGGTGCAAAACTGAACTATAAAATAAAACAATATATAAAAACTTTATTCGCACTGCTTCTTTTTTTTTTCTGTGTGTGTTATTTTGTGTTTTCGTGTCATATTCACTCGGTATGAGTTTTCATTTTTTTTCTGATATACTGCTTTGCTTGTGGAAACTAAGACGCGGCTCGCAATGACGGTGCGCGTTTTATGTCTTGGCATGCAGTTGGATCTGTTGTTCAGCGTTTTAGTAGTTTTAGTAGGTGTAAAAAAAAAAGAGAGAAATAAGTGCTACGAGCACCCATAATTCTGCGTTCTTGTAACCGGTGCAACGAGTTACACGAAAAACAACACTAAAGCCAGTTTATACGTTTGCTGTAAGCATACATTCGAATTACTATATACTGGAGAAATTGCTAGTTGAGCACGCGGCAAGATTTACCTCTGATAATTCAGGGCTTTCACGCTCAACGAGAAAGAGAGAAAGAGAGATCTTTAGATCGCGAGAAGCTGTCTTTTATACGCGCTTATAGGGAACCTTGGCGCTCTTAAACGTGTTGTCACAACAGTGATGTAACAGACCCTCCGTACAAATGAACAGCAATGGCAAGGCGACACCGCTGGCATGCGGACACCAACTAATCCGCTCCTCTTCGCACTGCAGGTTGGTAAAAAACCTTCCGTTGGCCGATTTGTAAAAAGTTATTGGTGCCTAGCGGTGTTGCCCTGCCCGAAAGCGTTTTGTGTTATTGTCGACTGCTCTGATGGTTTGTGTATGCTGGTGTTGCTTTTAAGCGGCGATGTTGAATTAAATCCCGGTCCCATAAATGAGGATATGAAGGCGCTCCTTAATAGACAAAAAGAAATACTTGAAAAGATTGGGATGCATGGTCAACCAAATGCTTGACGATTACATGGCTCAAACTGACTTAAGACTGAATGCAATCGAAACTGATCTCAAATCTCTTGCCGGGTGTAGTGCACAGCTTGACCAATGTGAAAGAACATTTGAAACGATATCGGTTGGTATGGTGGCATTGCGTGCTAAGATAGATGACGTTGAAAATCGCAGCAGGCAGAACAACGTCATTATCTATGGACTGAAAGAAGACAGTAACGATACGACAGCCTCATTGCGACAGCATGTCGTCAATGAAGTGTTCGAAGCGAAACTGGGTGTAAAAATCACCACTCTTGAAAGGATTCATCGCTTGGGAAGAAGAGGCGGCAATTCAACCCGGCCAGTAATATTGCGTCTTTTTGACCAAAATGAGTAAACTGAGCCCTTTAGGAACGCTCGTAAACTTAAAGATACTGGCTTGTCACTATGTGACGACCATTCGCAGGGTGTACGCATTAAGCGTAAGCACTTATGGGACCATGCGAAAGCAGAAAGGGAGCAAGGCGACCACTCGGTTAAACTTGTACGCGATAAACTATATATAGATGGCAAGTCATATACATGGGACTCGGAACTTCAGGAAGTGGTACAAGTTAAATGATCATAATGTACGCCCAAATCAAAGACAGTTTGTGAAACACATGTACTTGTCGTAAATAGCCGGAGTGTTAAGAATAAAGTGGGCGAGTTGGCTGGCCTAATCAGTTCAATATGTGCTGATGTCGTCATCGGAACGGAGTCTTGGCTTGACGCAACGATAATGAATAATGAAGTATTTCCTCGTTCTTTCAATGTGTACCGTCATGATAGAATGACGCACGGTGGCGGAGTTTTTATCTTAGTGAGGGATTCATTAAATAGCTGTGAACTTCGGGTTGATAGCAACTCAACTGAATCTGTTTGGTGCCGTGTCATACAGTCTGATGGTTCCAGATTTGTTGTTGGCTCCTTTTATCGTCCACCAGCTTCTGATTTGAGTGTTATACGGCAGCTGCGCAAGATTGTTTGTTCTTTTTCTGCCGAGTGTATTCCTCTTGGAGGTGATTTTAATTTACCGGATGCCACATGGAGTGATGGTAGATGTGTTTTAGGCTCGAATAGCGGTTTATACTGTGAGATGAAAACTATGTCGGATCCACTTGGCTTTTCTCAATATGTCACCCAGCCGACACGCGGCTCTAACCTTCTTGATTTATTGTTATGCAACACTCCCGATGTTGTGTCGAATGTATCCGTCATACCTGGTATCAGTGATCATCATGCCGTCGTTGCCAATTTGGCCGCAACTACTAATCAAGTAAAAATTAACGAGTCTAGGAAAGTTTTCTTTTTTGACAAAGGGGATTATGCGAAGATCTCAATGAATCTTGAGAACAGTTCCTTGTCATTTGAATGTATTGCAGACGACATAAGCGTTAATATATTAACGGCATTAGCGCACACGTATGAGGAAGAGAGAAGGGACAGAAAAGAGCGCTACTCACAACTGTATTTACAAAGATGAAGAAAAGAAAGAACGTCGTCCAGCTCCCCATAAAGATGAAAAAGGAAGAAGAGGAAGCAGAAATATAAAACAGGAATGTAAAACAGAAAGTCGGGTGTTCCCTCGCGCGCACAGGCTGGATGCACTGGTTCTTTGATTAAACCCTAAAACTTTTGTTGGCTGTGCCTTCGTTGTCGTGGTGCAGGGTGTGTTTGCTTCAGTCTTCGCTCGCGCCTGGTCATCCGTGTCAGAGGGGAAGACGAGCACATCATCCATGGTCGGCTGCCGCTGGGTCGTCGTGTCTGATGTCTCGCGGCACCCGTGACTCATGCGAGTTCTGCATTGTCCGTGTTAAAAAGTCTGTCTCCTTGCCTGTTAAGGCCACCGATGCAACACTAATGCATTTAGTAGCTGCGGATATGATGTAGAAGGCTTCTACCACCTCGCGGGTCATTTTATCCTTGTGCCTCTGTAGGGTTATTGTTTCCCCGAACAGCGGATTACAATTGCACTCTTTGCAATGTGTTGCAAGATGGCCTCCCACTGTGGCTCTCAAAGAATAATCATGCTCGCGAAGTCGGTCATTGAGACACCTGCCTGTTTGACCTACGTAGATCTTGCCGCACGAGAGTGGAATCTTGTATACTACGCCTGAAGTGCACGGAACAAAAGGTTTAGCATGTTTTTTTGTGCACCTGTGTCTTGTGGCACCTTCGGCTTGCGAGTTTACTATGGAGCAAATTTTGCTCATTTTTTGCGGGGCTGAAAATACCACTCGGACCCCATACCGACTTGCCACGTTCTTTAAATTGTGTGACGTCTTGTGAAGGTACGGGATTACCACCGGTCTTGTCTTTCCTACATCTTGTTTGTTGGCTTGGAGGCCTTTTGCCCTTTTCAACAAGTAAAGACGCATAAAGAAGGAAGCCCATTTAGAGCGATTGTCACCGAAAAGGGTTCCTGGCAAAGACAAGTCGCGACCTATCTCCAAAAACATCTGTCATCTTTAAAAATACAAGACCCCTTCAAAGTAGTGAATTCTGAGGAAATCGTCGAATTTCTCCGGTTAAAGAGCAATGAGATCGGTACGGCCTTCAGTATAGATGTGGAGAACCTGTTTTACTCATTGCCACATGCACAATTATTGGAGTCTGTGAAGACATGTATTGAAGCCAATGGAGAGCTCTCCTTCAGAGGCTCATGTGGAATTTCAACGGAGAGCTTTTTAGAGCTTTTATATTTTTATCTAACGTCCATGATTGTTGGGTGGCGAGATGGGTGCTATGTACAAAAGTCAGGAGTTTGTATTGGCTCCTGTGTAGCCCCAGTCCTCAGTGACATTAATCTGGGAGCTGTAGACTGTGCCATTGAAAGGGAGCTTGGAAGTCGAGGAGTTAACAAGGTAGCCCGCTATGTGGATGACTTCCTGGTTGTTCTTCAAGATAACACCGATGTGCACACACAGGTGACCAATATTTTGGCGACCTTCACTGAGTATGGAGGGGGCCTCAGGTTCACGTATGAGGTCCCTCAAGAAAACGTTCTCCAGTTTTTAGACCTTTCGCTTCACTTAGGTGATACGCATGTGTGCTGGACGTACTCTCAACGCTCCAAGAAACAAATTTTGGATTTCAGTTCGGCTCCCTCTAAGATCGTCAAGAGGGGCATTGCCCTGACATGTTTGGGATCCGCGCTCAAGAAATCATGTTCCCACACAATAGAAGCCAGCTTCTCGATGCAAGTTGAAAGACTCAGAAAAGCCAGCTATCCGCTACCACTACTGGCTAATGTAGCGGACACCTTGTTGAAAAGGGCAAAAGGCCTCCAAGCCAACAAACAAGATGTAGGAAAGACAAGACCGGTGGTAATCCCGTACCTTCACAAGACGTCACACAATTTAAAGAACGTGGCAAGTCGGTATGGGGTCCGAGTGGTATTTTCAGCCCCGCAAAAAATGAGCAAAATTTGCTCCATAGTAAACTCGCAAGCCGAAGGTGCCACAAGACACAGGTGCACAAAAAAACATGCTAAACCTTTTGTTCCGTGCACTTCAGGCGTGGTATACAAGATTCCACTCTCGTGCGGCAAGATCTACGTAGGTCAAACAGGCAGGTGTCTCAATGACCGACTTCGCGAGCATGATTATTCTTTGAGAGCCACAGTGGGAGGCCATCTTGCAACACATTGCAAAGAGTGCAATTGTAATCCGCTGTTCGGGGAAACAATAACCCTAGAGAGGCACAAGGATAAAATGACCCGCGAGGTGGTAGAAGCCTTCTACATCATATCCGCAGCTACTAAATGCATTAGTGTTGCATCGGTGGCCTTAACAGGCAAGGAGACAGACTTTTTAACACGGACAATGCAGAACTCGCATGAGTCACGGGTGCCACGAGACATCAGACACGACGACCCAGCGGCAGCCGACCATGGATGATGTGCTCGTCTTCCCCTCTGACACGGGTGACCAGGCGCGAGCGAAGACTGAAGCAAACACACCCTGCACCACGACAACGAAGGCACAGCCAACAAACGTTTTAGGGTTTAATCAAAGAACCCGTGCATCCAGCCTGTGCGCGCGAGGGAACACCCGACTTTCTGTTTTACATTCCTGTTTTATATTTCTGCTTCCTCTTCTTCCTTTTTCATCTTTATGGGGAGCTGGACGACGTTCTTTCTTTTCTTCATCTTTGTAAATACAGTTGTGAGTAGCGCTCTTTTCTGTCCCTTCTCTCTTCCTCATACGTGTGCGCTAATGCCGTTAATATGTCTAACTACCAACTAGCCCAGTTATCAACCCTTTTAAGCGTTAATAATTTGTGGCTAACGTTTAAGGAAAGAATTCTTACTCTCATGGACGCTCATGTACCTAGTACATTAAGCAGTAAACTGAAAAAGAGGGAGAAACCATGGATTACTTGTGAGATAATTTGCATGATACGTAGACGATAGAGAACCTTTACAAGGTGCTGCAAAAATAAATCTGAGGATAACTTTTGTAAACTGCGGGACCTAACGTCAGAATATAAGAAAAAAATGAGAGAATGCCAGAGGACCTTCTTTCAAGGTTTAACTTTAGACCTGCAAAGCAACAACAAGAAGAAGTGTTGGGAATTTATGAAACGGTGCGGTAAAGATAAACTTGGGCCCCCAGTCAAATACAGAATGAAGGGTTTGTAGTAACAAATGATTATAATAAAGCTACATTATTTAATGATCTCTTTAAGTCAGTATTCCTTCCCGATAAAAATGTTTTCCTACAGATGGTCAGCGACCAATATGTTGGCATGCCGCAGGTTGAGTTCTTCATTAATGGAATCAATAAATTGCTTGTTAATATTGATGAATCCAAAGCTACTGGTCCTGATGGTATCTCCCCTAGGGTGTTAAAGTATTGTTCGAGTGCAGTAGCGAAATATCTTTTTGTCATTTTTTCTAAGTCGATACAGGAGGGAAAACTACCTGATCATTGGAAAATAGCCAATGTCGTGCCAGTTTTAAAGGGTGGATCTGAAGGTATTGTTTCGAACTACATGCCAATCTCGCTAACCCCAGTGCACTGTAAAATTGTCGAACATGTTTTGTACTCGGCGTTAATGAAGCACCTTGTTTTGATCGGCTTTCTGAATGATCAACAGCATGGGTTCCGAAAAGGTTTTTCATGTACGACGCAGTTAATCGAGTTTTATCATGATATTGCCACAGTACTTGATAATAGAAGTCAAGTTGATTGTATATTTTTAGATATCAAGAAAGCATTTGATACTCTCTCTCATTCGGTATTACTGCAGAAACTTGAAGTTTTAAATATTGATAATAATGTGATGCACTGGTTAAGAGATTACCTAGCTTCAAGGCAGCAACAGGTTGTTGTAAATGGGACATGTTCGGGTCGTGTTTTTGTAACATCTGGCGTGCCACAGGGGTCTGTGTTGAGACCGCTTCTCTTTCTCATTTATATTAATGATATTTCCCGAGGAATTGAATCAAAAATACGTCTATTCGCCGATGATTGTACATTGTACAACGCAGTGTCTCGTGAAGCGGATTTCACGCAGCTTATGAGAGATGTTGATCTCAGAGCTCGGTTGAAAGAAAAAATAAACGCGGCCAAACTACACTTTCATTCTGAAACCCTCCCCAACTTTATGCTGTCCTCTCCTGACAAGTTTTGGAGATATCTTTCGCCACGTAAGCAGGGAATCACAAACCTTAAAGTAAACGGGAAACAGATTAGCGACAACGCAACTATGGCAAACTGTTTCAACGACTTTTTCAAATCAACGTTCATAATAGATAACAACACACGCCCAAACTATGACTTGCCGGTAAACACCCCGTTATTAGATGACTTGTCAATCTCTGAAGAAGGAATTTTTTCCTTGCTGCTTAATCTTGATGATAAAAAATCTACCGGTATAGATAACATTCCAAACGCTTTTCTGCGCCGTTACGCGGAGTGGTGTGCTAAGTATCTTGCAATATTATTTCGTAATTCTCTTATAGAAGCCAGAGTACCGACTGAGTGGAAACACGCCAAAGTTATTCCCATTTTTAAGGCCATAGACAGACAGCTGGTGACGAATTACCGCCCTATTTCATTGCTATGCACCGCAGGAAAAGTACTGGAACACATAATATCAGCTCACATTTTTTCTTTTTTAGAATCAAATAACTTGCTTCATCCCAGGCAACATGGCTTCCGCAGAGCCCTCTCTACTTCTACACAGTTGGTGGAAACTACACACTATTTTTCAGAAGTTTTAAACCGGCGTGGTCAAGTGGACGTAGTCCTCCTGGATTTTTCGAAAGCCTTCGATAAAGTTTCGCACCCGAAGCTATTAATAAAACTAAAATCAATTTTAAGAAACGACACGATAACAAACTGGATTAGCGACTATCTATCGTCCCGTCGCCAAACTGTTGTAATTGATGGCACATTCTCCGATTCCGTTTCTGTTGACTCTGGGGTACCGCAGGGGTCTGTTCTCGGGCCCCTAATGTTTCTTGTATTTATTAATGATGTCTTAAACGACATTCCAGTCCAGATTAATCTCTTTGCAGACGACTGCATCCTTTATAAAGAAGTTAGTAGTCCTGAAGATTATCTCCTTATTGAAAATTCCCTGGAAAAAATTAATCAGTGGTGCAAAACGTGGCAGATGACACTCAATGCAACAAAGTCCGTATGTATGACCATCACTCGAAAAAAGAAAAACATTTCACAATTTCCCTACAAGATAGATGGCGCACCTTTGCAAAGAGTGGAATCTTTTAAATATTTGGGAGTCGTCATATCATCCGATCTGCGGTGGAACAGTCACATCGACTACATTGTAAATCGCGCGTACCAAAAGCTAGGCTATCTAAGACGGTCCCTGGGTCACTCTAGCATATCAGCAAAATTGATTGCCTACAAAACTTACGTACGGCCTATTCTTGAATACGCAGCCGTGGTATGGGATCCACACACGGAGGTGAACATAACGAAGCTGGAGAAAATACAAAGAAAGGCCATTAGATTTATTTACAACTCCTACAGTTGGTCAGTATCACCAAGCCAGCTCTTAGCAGATGCTAACCTTGAATGCCTGGAACCAAGACGCCGGAGGGACAGGTTAAAATTTTTGTACCTTATTGTGAACGACAGCCTAAAAATCAAAAAAAGCAATTATATTTCCTTCTTCCAACCACGGGCCACAAGGAGATCACATCGACTGTCAATCAAAGAATTTTCTGCTAAAAACAATGCATTTCTTCATTCGTTTTTTCCACGCACTATCCGCGAGTGGAATTCCTTGCCAGCTGACGTGGTCGAGAGTGTTTCTTTATCACAGTTTCTATTACAAATTGAATAGACAATCTTGTTTTGAACCTTGCTCTGTGCTTTCTTTGTCGGTTTCTTTTTTTTTTTTTTTTTCGAGTCATTGCTGGCCAACGTGGTCGATGGGGTTCGTTGTCACGGTTTTTGTCGCAAGCCTAGTAGATATGATTCTGTTAAAACCTTGTTGCACGTTTGCCTTGCTGTTCCTTCATATGTGTGATTCCGATCGTGTTCTAACTTTGAAATAACTGTATCTTCACGTTTATCTCTTGCGCGCTTGTGTTTCTTTTGGTGTGAATTGATGCTTGTATTTAGTGCTGCAGTGCTGTGGGGCACTGCCAACGCTGTTGATATTATGTAACCGAGCATTGTATATTTGACTTTATGTTGTACCACTCCTGCCAAAGCCTTGAAAAGGGCGAGCAGTATAAATAAATAAATAAATAAATAAATAAATGTTAAACGAATTGAATCATGGTGTAGTAACAATAAGATGTCATTGAACGCTAGCAAGTGTGTTCATGTGTGTTTCACTAGAAAACATAATAAATTGACTCATCAGTACTCCATTAACAATGAAAATATTAGAATTGAGCCATCTTATAAATATTTAGGTGTTATATTTTTTGAAGACGGAACATGGACAGCTCAAGTGAACAGTGTCGTTTCCAGGGCAGGCAGGGCTTTAAGTTTTTTACAGCGCAACCTTAAACATGTAAGCAAAGAGCTTAAGGAGGCAGCGTATAAAGCGTATGTTACACCGATATTAGAGTATGCTTTTCATGTGTGGGACCCGTCTTAGCAGGTTCGTATCAGTGCTAGAGAATGTATTCAATCTGTTGCTGCTCGGTTTGTCCTGGGAAGATACGATCGTTTCAGTAGCACCACTGAAATGAAAAAGGAACTGGGATGGGTGCATTTAAATGAACGTCGTAAAAGGCTGCGTCTCAAATTGTTTTACTCGATTTATCACAACCAAACAGGAATTTGTGCTGCAAAGTTTCTGCATTCCCCATCTTACCGTTCTGCTCGCACAGACCATTGTTATAAGGTTCAGCCGTACTTCTCCAGGACAAACATTCTGAAACACTCTTTTTTTGCATGAACCATTGCGGAATGGAATTCATTGCCGGCGGAAGTGGTGTGCCGCGAGAATGTGGATCTCTTTTTTAATGCATTGTGCCCCCCTGCAGTAATGCCTGTATAGGCGCTGCGGGTTTTTCATGAATAAAGAATAAAGAAAATGTTTTTACACGTGCAGCAGCCTGTTATAGGAGTCATTGTGAAAGCCAGCTACTATGCCCACTTGACCACCCTGAACCACATCTGGACCCCTGTTTTTCTCTTCCAACTGCCAATGCTACAAGGAGCTATTCTGTGTAAATTCAGGGGTTGCACATCTTCCCCTAATTTCTTAATCTTATCGACATGATTTCGGGGATTGAATCAGTTGTGTCGTAAAAGGATGGAAACAACACATATTGTGTGAGTATCTAAGCAATCACTACGAGCGACAGACTCCACAAGACACTGCCTCAAATTGGTTCATGACCATTTTATATCTTCAAGAATATTGATGCCAGAAACATAATGAACGAATACGCAAACGCTTCTGGAATGTGCTGTGCGCAACTCACTCTGAACTTCATTAATCACCGATGTTCCGTTCTCGACTATCACTAATCTTTCGTCAATGGCATTAAACTTCGACTGGATTGACACCTGTTTAGGGGTTAAAAGGGCTAAAAACGACGGACGAGTAGGAGGGACACACACCACAGAGCGCTACTTGCAACTGGTTTATTATTGGAAAAAGCAGACGTACCGCGTAACCGACAAGACACACATCCGATTCAGTTCCAACCGTCGCTTATCACATTTCTTACTCTCACACCATGCATGATTGTAAAAACGATAACTCCGATTCAAACAGGGTTATCGATGGGGCACTTTTTTTATTTATTTATTTTATTTAAGAATACTGTCAGCCTTCACTTGAAGGCTATTACAGGAGAGGTAACAACAATATATATACAGTCATATCAAAAATTTGAACTCTATACATATGTACGTAATAGAAGAAGACTTTTATACAATTTTTAATTGAAGACAACGTGAACCATATAGCCACACTTTGTAAAAAGAAGTGAAATAGAAAAAAAAGGAAAAACGCCCTTCTTATTTATTGCTGGGTAAATATCTTTTCTAAAGAAGACTCGAATTGGGACATATTTGCAGAATTAATGACATAATCTGGAAGTTGGTTCCAGTCTTCAATTGTTTGCACAAAGAATGAATATTTAAAAACGTCTATCCTACTATTATACGGTTGGATTGTTTTATTGTGATTTAATCTGCGCGATCGTTTATGTGTTTCATTTAAATATAGTTCAGGTTCAATGTTTAAGTGATTGTTATACAACGCAAATAAGAACTTTAGCCGCGCTATTCTCCGTCTAGTTTCTAATGATTGAAGTCCACACTGGCTAAGCATTTCAGTCACAGAGTCTGTTCGTTTGTATTTATTAAGAATGAAACGTGCAGCCTGCCTTTGAATTTTTTTTAGTGTATTGATGTCTACTTTTTTGTTTGGACTCCATACAATGCTGGCGTACTCTAAAATAGGACGGATCATTGTCTTATAAGCTGTGATTTTGGCATTACTAGTTGCATGTTTTAACTTTCGTTTAAGAAAGCACAAACTTCGATAGGCAGAGGAGTAGACATTATCTATATGGGTGCGCCATTGCAAATCGTGTGAGATCACCACACCAAGGTACTTAAAACTGTTTACAACACTCAAATTAACATTGCCTATATTATAAAAAAATTTCAAAACGCTTTTTTTGTTCGTTATATAGATATATGTCGACTTACGAAAATTTATTTGCATTTGCCAGTCCTCACACCATTGCCTTAGATTTTCCAGGTTCCTGTTAAGATCTAATTGATCATTAGTATTGTTTATGACAGAGTAAAGAAGGCAATCATCTGCAAAAAGTTTTAGTTTTACTGGTTCTGCAATATGCGTAGCTATATCATTTATATATATCAAAAACAATAATGGTCCTAAGACTGAGCCCTGCGGGACTCCTGAGGTTACAGATAGAGGTGGACATATGTTTCCATTTATCTCAACTTTTTGACTCCGATTTGACAGGTATGCTTCTATCCAGTTAACGATTTTATCACACAACCCTATCTTTTTTAATTTGAATAATAATTTTTTGTGAGGTATGCGGTCGAATGCTTTTGAAAAGTCTATACAAATTACATCGATCTGTTCCTTATTATTTACAGATAAAGAAAAATCCTGAAACGTATCAACAAGCTGCGTTACGGTTGACAAACCATTTCGAAAGCCATGCTGATGAGAGTATAACGTCTTTCGCTCCTCTAAAAAAGTAAATATATATTTTGAAATGACGTGCTCCATCACTTTACAGCAAACGCTGGTCAATGAAATAGGCCGGTAGTTTTCTATCGTAAAGTGGCTTCCTCCTTTAAACACAGGGACGAAACGTGCGGATAACCAATCTTGCGGGAGTGACTCCGTTTGTAATGATTTGTCGAAGATAATTTTTAAATAAAAAGATAGCCACTCTGCATATCGCTTTAAGAATTCATTCGGTGTTTTATCCGGGCCTGTTGATTTTTTTGTATCCAGTGACAATAGCTTAGCAAATATTCCGGACTGGCTTATCTCTATTTCTGGCGTACTCGTTTCAATATCAGAATGAAAGGACTCATCGAGATTTTGTACCTCGGGGGCTGAAAAGACTGATTGGAAAAACACGTTAAACCGATCTGCCATTTCTGCACTGTCAGTAATGACCACATCGTTTTCAACAATCTGCTCGATCATTTCCCTATTTCCTCTTAAGAAACGCCAGAATTTCTGAGGGGCAGTTTTTATAAAGTTGTGAAGAGTCACTGAAAAGAATCTCTCTTTGGCTTGTTTGAGTGATGTTTTTAATTTAATTTTTAGAGCATTTATATGTTCTTTAAAACCTTTTCTGTGCCTTTTGATTTGACGTTTTAGGTGGATAACTTCACGCGTTATCCAGGGATTTGTGCGATATGTCTTTTTAGTTTTATTGGGAACAAAAGAATTAATGCAAAAGGAAGTAGTAGTTTTAAAAAAATTGTACAGATCATCTACTGTATGTACTTGTAATGCTTAGTTGGTCTAATGTTTCTAAGGATGTCTCTAAGTAATCTATAATACTTGTATCGTCTGCGCGAGTAAAGTGTTTAACAATTAGGGGCCTAGCAACCCTGCAATGACCCTGTCGTGGGTCACACGTACCCTCGTCACACTCGAAAATAAAAAACGCTTGCGTTGTCTCCCTTGTCATTCTATTTTTGTTTCGTGCCAAGATGATGGTGTTGTCTAAATAGGGTGTCTAAATAGGGTGCCAAGATGACGGTGTTGTCTAAACCCTATTTCGACAACACCGTCATCGTGGCACGAAACAAAAATAGAAAGACAAGAGAGATTACGGAAGCGTTTTTTTTATTTCCGAGTGTGCCGAAGGTACGTGTGTAAGTGCCCCATCGATAACCCTGTTTGAATCGGAGTTATCGTTTTTACGATCATGCATGGTATAAGAGTAAGAAATGTGATAAGCGACGGTTGGAACTGAATCGGATGTGTGTCTTGTTGGTTTCGCGGTACGTGTGGTTTTTCCAATAATAAAGCAGTTGCAAGTAGCGCTCTGTGGTGTGTGTCTCTCCTACTCGTCCGTCGTTTTTAGCGCTTTTAACCCCTAAACATGTTCAACCAACTAGCCCAAATCCAAACCCTTGTGAATTGACACCTGCTTTGCCTTTAGTTCGCTCACGGATGTAATCAAACTAGCCTCTTCTTCTTCAGTGGAGATTGTGCGTTCGTTAAGTTCTTGCAACAAGTGAAACATTTAATTAAATTTTTTGGCCTGGAGCGTCGGTCGTGGGGCCAGGATTTGTCTCACTATCTCCAGGTAATAGCTAGCAGTAGTTTCAAAGCACAAAAAACACTCCCAAGCAATCAAGACAAGCGCTTTTCAGTATGGCACAATAATAAAAAAGATCTTATTAGATATTTTGTCATATAAGGCCAAAAAATCTAAGATCAAAGCGCCGCTCATTTCGCTGCTGCGCCGCCATTTGCTCCTAAGGGCCGCTCGAGACACGAACCTCGTGTACTGGCGCATCTGACGCTACTTGCAAGACAAACGCAAACACATCGAGGAGCTTTGGTCTCGATTAAGTACTGCCCAACAGGTGAATGCTGGGACACACTTGAGCCAAAAATGGCAAAACGTCGCCCCTGATCTAGCTTGTCGCGACGTCGCGGCGTCGGCTTCTACAATAGACGAATAGGAGCAGGTTCGCAAACGGCGGAGCGTCACCGGCAGCCACCACAGAGCTAGGCGCGTCTGGATGTGGGATGCGCCATGAGCCGTAAATAGTGACACGTCGCCGGCATCCAATATTAAGCGACCGTGGCACAATCAAATGATGGCGGTACTTGGGTAAAACAGGGTATCCAGTGCTTAAGTCTCGATACGATGATAGCGCCATCTATTAATACGCGCGCCAAACGCAGCTCAACTCGCTCGCCTGTGCCACCGTGCGCCGTTGACCCTGGCAGGTTTTTTGGCCCTATTTTTTACAAAAAAGGAAGCCACGCTTTGTAATTTACGAGAAAATAAAATCTGCCTGTGAAATATACCTTTGACGGAAATTTTAAATTGACACACGTAGACGCCGATTTTCACGGCCCCTTTTAGAGCGAGCCTGGTTATTTAAGACATCCCATATATATAATATTTTAGTTGGCAGGAATCTGTGAAATTTGTGATAAAATTCATAATTCGCCTATTATTATTTTTTAAGATGACGATTCGTATTGAGCTTTTATTTTTCGTGATTGTCTTAAGATTCTTGAAGTAAATTTGGGGGTGCATATTTACACAGCCTGAACTTAGTCTGCCTGAGCGGGCGACAGCTGCAGATGAGCAATTTAGCCAGTGCCGTACAACCGGTAGCCTGGGGTCTTTGACGTGCTCCGCGCAGTAGCAATACACGACCGCACGTCGGTACGATGCTTTTCTTAGATTCCTAATAAAACTTCAACACTGCTGAATCAGTCGCCAACCACAATTCGATGACTTCATATTTCGCGTAGTTGCAAATACGTATCTTTTCTCAATATTTCGCAAATATATAATTTCGCGAGCTAAAATAACCTGTTTAATATTTTCTCGATGTGAATGATATACCGGAAGTTTCCGAGAAGCGAGAACTACGTTTTTCTTCCCGGGTGAATAAACTAAGAGTCGCAGAAAACTCGAACTTCATGGGAACATGACGCTGGCGGCTGGGATTGAACGCGAAAGGTTGAGAACATAAGATTACCTTGATCAAAAGATTATTAAGAAAACAAAATTTTTCTATGAGCCAAAGTCCACCTAGCATATCGTTAAAACAAGAAATTACACTTTTGAAGCAGGTATATAGCGTCTCTTTCAGTGGAAAAAAGAGTTCTAAGCGAAAAAGTGGATATTGTTTTCCTTCGTGTTGACAAGTCTTTTCTGTTATCTTTTTTGTTTTTAAAGAAAAATAGATATTACAGGCGCTCACGTTGACATTTCTTGTTTTGACGATATTAGGCTTAGATGGACGTCGGCTCATAAATAAATTTCGTTTTTCTCAAATATCTTTTGATCCAGTTGACGTCCTGCTCTCCAACTTTCGCGTTCTATTTCAACCACTAGCGTCACATTCTCATAAAGTATGAGCTTTCTGCGATGCTTAGTTTATTTACCCGAGCCGAAAAATACGGTTGGAGTTTCACAGGCACTCCCTGTCAACTTCTGCGACTAACTTTTTTCGATAGCTTTCGATTTCGAGCTTAACCCCCTGCGACATATGTCTTGTTTAAAATATGTAAACATTTATTTGTTTTAACAGAACTAGCCCTACCTAAAATTTATTGACTGCCAATTTGTTGCATCGAAAGTGACCAGTACGAGGCATAAAAACGCCGAATAGGAGTTTGCCGTGTGTTTAAAGAGCATTTTTAGAAAATGTAAGGTTTCTTTTTTGGTTATCTGTATTTTGAACTACAAGTTTCACGCACCACCTATATAAACATGCATACTATATTGTCACGATGTTTCGGCTTCAATATAATCTTAGCAAAGTATTTCGACGGAACAATTTGACAGTCGGTATCGGTGAACCAACGAATCGCAACTCGTAAAATGTGTGAGGAACAGACTGTGAACTTTTCGTCAAAGAACGTTATCAATTATCACAAGGACAGCGTGTCCGAGTCGGGACACTATTTTAATATTTTGAATAAATTAAAGAGAAGAATGCGCCCAATTTACTCATTTCCGCCGCCGGCCGCACGCCAGAACCGTCGTCAGGCTGTTCTTTCGTTTAACCGCAGCTGAAATGCGGTTTTGACTGAGCGCTACAACAAACAAATCAATAACTTAAACATGGTATCACATCGCGAGATTTAAGTAATGGCCAGGGTCCAGCAAATAAATGAAATAGGTAGAAAACAGCATTTTATATCCGATCATGATGGTAACTAGGTGCCCCCATTAAGTATGGAAAAGCTAGGTCCTCGCTCTTGTCGAATTTTTTGTTTTACAGGTCAGAATGAGACACGAGATATTTTTAGTCGCAGACCTTAAAATAATTGGGAAAAGCGTTCATTTGTTTATGCTGTGTTGTGCACCATGTAATACGAGTCTAACGTTGATGAACTCTTCAACAGCGTAAATGGTGAAATAGACTTCCCATGGTTTTGAAAGTTGCGCACCAGATGGCGCGACATGACCGAGCAGTCTGCATTGACTGGCTCCCATTATTTTGTATCGAGCTGTGTCTTGAAGCCCATTGAAATTCGAACTGTTTTCGAGCCGTACCGAACAATAGCAAACACCATCGTAAAGCCGAATGACCACGCCCTTGCGAACATCCAAAGAGGCCTCGTCTAGAAAATCCCGTCCAAGGACTGCAGCACTCCCTACGTCGGCGAAACCGGACGCGAGAGAGAAACACGCCTCAAAAAGCTCGAGCGTGTCGTCACGTGACGCACGCGGCCCGGCTCGAAACTGATGGCGAATTCCACTGGTCGTTTTGGAGCGCGCCGGGACCGACGTGTTTCACTGGTCGTTTTGGATCGGAGAAAAGTCGCTCCCACGATTTCGGCGGATTCAAACGGAAGCCAGCTGGGAAAGCCCTCGGCGCACACACGTGACTTCCTTTCTCGTGGGGCATCTCGCCTGATCTCGCCCATCTCTCCTCAGAAGAAGAAGCACGTCGCGGGCTGGGCTCCTAGATTGTCTCGATATCAGAAGAATTCGTAATGGCCGCTTGCTTACCCCTTGGCTCGACAGCCGGTTCGTTTTCCAGGAATTAGAAGAGAAGGTATTTGCCGCGCTACAGGCATTCCAGCGACTTTTGCTAGAAGCGCCTGAGCCATTCCGTCCGCTCTTGCGTCAAACACGTGCTAGCGCCGCGATTGCGAAAACGTCTTCGAAACGACCGCGGCGGCAACGGAAAGGGCATTCCCGGGCAGTTGAATGACGGAAGGGATCCGCCGATCCCGGAGGAGTGGTCATGTTCCATGGGGATCCGTAGGCGGCGCGACCCCGTTCGGATCGTGTGCTCCAGTCCGGATCTGGTCAACTGATCCCGGCGCGCTCCAAAACGCCCAGTGGAATTCGCCGTGAGCTTGTCAAACACACTTGAACGATGGAACACTCCTTTGATTTCATCTCCGCAACAACCTTGAGGAGGGAGGAGAGGGCGAGCAACCGAAGGAATGCGTCAGTTTGTAACAAAAAACGTAGGCCTCTCTCCGAAGCTTATATGGACAATCAAGGTTAATATATCTACTGCGTTGTATTGAACCCTTAGACTTGCCGCGTACATACTGATGATGCCTCCCGCACGGAAGGCGAGATGCCTAATAAAAGTGTTTTGTATGGTCGTCGTACTTATTGTAGCCAGGCAAGCTCTTAAAAATCCAAAATTCTTTCCGGTTAACATTGCCTCCGGTTTTCTGTGGAGCGCCATCGTCTGTCGGATTGGTGATTCCGTTGTACAATTCGTTTACGACGCAATAAAAACATGTCTTTCGAACGCAGTTTGTTTTCGGGGGGAAACATCTGTTTGGAACAAGGTGGGGGCGCTGTGAAGGCGTGCTCTTGCAGGGCTTCGTCGCGCCTCAGTTCGTAACGCATGTGCTGCTGCTCTTCACACTTTCACCAAGTGGCTCGGACGGGAATATGGCCCGTGTTTCGCCATGACCCCAGGAACACGTGTAGAAAGTGCATTGAACAGCGCAAGAGCAAACTTCTGCGGTGTCATGAATGACCTGGTTTCCCCTTGAAGAGACAAGAGATGGCGTAACAAACGCCGCCAACGAACGAGCATACGGCGCCGAGAGCCAGCGTCTTTAGCAGACAATCTTTTCGACTCAAAAGCGGCGCGCGTTCCGCAGGCCGCAACAGTCGCAGAAACAAAAACAGGCGCGGTAACAACAAGGAACTGTTCGTTGTCTGCTAAATACGCCGGCCCTCGGCGTCGTCTGCTCGTTCGTTGGCGTCGCGACCGCTTGCGCTATCTCTCGTCTCCCGTGCGAAACGGCGCCGTGTTGTTTGAAGACCGGTGGCGTCGCTGCGTTTCCATAGGAGTTAAGCCTTTTTCTTTCTTTACTTTTTTCTCAGGTGAGTTCGCTCTTTGCAAATTTTACAAAAGAAATGCACCATCTGTGTGCAACGCTGCACAAAGTCGTAGCGTGATAGGTTAAGAAACCGAATTTTGCGGTCGATTTAAAGTGCCTGCCGTCTCCTTGCTTCACCCTGTATTTGTATCTCAGCAGTGAAAGGCATGTACGTACAATATATCACTTGCATTGCGATACTTTGCCAGATATAGTTATCTCGTTACAACTGTTGCCGTTTTACGATAAATAAAAAAGATGGAAAAAAATGTTTCGTGAAAGGCGCTTTAAAATTTGTAATATGAACCCTCCCTATAACCATAATCCATCACAATAAAAAAAAACTACGGTAGTTTAAAGAAGGTTACCTGCAATAATAACAGAATAAGCTCCCCTTACAAAGCCCTCAATTATTTCAAATTTAGCAGAGCAAACTCTGTAAAGAAGTTGAGTGGGGAAAAGTTATGGCTCTGTCGTCAAATTTTCCTACATTTTGGGTGTGAGAAAAATATAAGACGAAAGTTTGAGATGCACACTCACGGAAAAACAGGGTTCATTTTATGCAGACAGCTTTTGTCAAGCATGGCACGCAGTTTTTATTGTTGAGTGTGGTTCACCGGGGGCGACAATGTTTTAACGTGGGTGCGGACGGGGTGCGCACAAGATGACACAGAAAGAGGAGCACAAGCATAAATTATCATTTGCATTTGCCACGAGCTACACACTCCCCGCGTAGCACCGTTCGGAAACAAATGCCTTTATATAAGTATCTGTATATATGTATTCCGAAATTCTTTTTGAACGTTTTTGCCGAAGAATCTCAAGGATAAAAGTCAAGTGTATCTCAGTATCTGTATTTTGGGCCTTGAAATAAATGTATCGCAGTATTTGTATTCCGAAACACTTTTTGTAGTGTGATTATTCGTAGTAGCCCAGACGTCCTCCTTATCTGCTAAACTCGGTTCGAGTTTCGACCTAGAAATTCGACCCAAGTTCGGGAGTGAGCTAGGGCGAGACTGATTAGGCAAGGTAATTCTGACCTTATCTTTTGCATTCGGCGGAAAGAAAATGCGTTTTTTTATTTTAGGTATGTACCTTAACTGTGCAAGCTGTAGGCCGTATTGACATTTACGAGAAAGACGGAACGTTAGAGGACCGGCCAGTGACACGCGGGTTCTCTTCCAGAGGCCCTAAACCCGTCAAACACAAATTGTGAGCCGAAAGTTCGTGGAACGCGCCGATTGGACGCCGGCGAAAAAAGCGCGAAGTCATCGTCGGGATAGTCCAATCGGTGCGCTCAGTGAACTTCGGCCCTAACTTTGCGTTTTACGAGTTTAGAGCCCCTGCAGCGCTCTGTGGACGATCCGAAGACGGGTGGCATGAATTCGCGGCTGGAGCGACTCTGCCCACCGTTGAAAACAAGTGCGACTTCTACAAATTGTGCCTTATATAACAATCCTTTCCGTAAGACGATATTTTATAAGGAGTGGGACTTATAGACCAGAAAATGCGGCGTTTTTATTTAAAAAAAAAAGGTGTTCTTTATTATATTTTTATTGTCACATTTTTAATATTTACGTAACGATGCCACGTGATCACGGACACGAGAGTGAGCACGACTGAAAGTGGCCGATTCTCGTTTGGCTGTTTTCGGGCGGGAAGAAAACTAATTTCGAGACGCAAATTATTTGCTGGGTAGTTGGACTTTTATAGGTAATGTTTAGATAAAATCCTCGGCGAGCACAAATAGCCTGCCAGTGCCCCTTTAAATGCCGCACTCTTCGGAAAGACGAAGCCCTTTATTAAGTCACTCGCTTAGCAGCGTTTTTCTTTCATTATAAAAATAACCTTGGAGCGCTTATATGTCTAATGCACCATCGCGTAAGTTCATTTTTAAAATTTGCAGCCTTTTCTTGAACGAGACTTTGCAAATTATTACCTAGTTCCAAAAGTCGAACAAAATAAGGAATTCGTAACTCAGCATCTGGTTTTACAAGTCTTGCATCACTTGAACTTTTTGGCTTGCTGTTTTCATATTCGCAATTCATCATTCACTGTTGAACTTAAGGTACGTTGTCAGAAATAGAAAAAATTAAAATAAAAACCAGGTGCCCGCAGTTCTTTACGAAAACGAGCGTCAATTTCAATGTTTTTTTTTTTTATTTCGCAGAACTACCAGTAGTGTTATTGTCTCTGCCTTTTATGACAATGCATTTCTGCCGTTTTTTCACAACATTTTGCACAAAGCTTAATAAAACAACGCAGAAACGCAGCAGCATAGCACCGCTGTCCGTTTACTGGGTGGTGGCGCCAGGATACACAAACATGACGGCGCTCTTGAAACAGAAACGATTTTTTTAAACTTTGGTTAGAGTTTTGAATTTCAGTCAGTCGTTTCAGTCATATAAAATAGAAAGCAGTAGAGAAATGTTTCCTAATTGATGGGTCGCGAGTAGGAGTGTCGCAAAGTGGTTCCGGAAGCTGAAACATTTTTTATTTGTTTTATGTGCTTTGGCGTTGACAAAAACAAAGTGCATGTGGCAGCTCAAGTTGTGTTGTGTTGTCTAAACTCCGCCCTCATTTTGGGAAACTCTGCTCTAAGAAACAGGCCGACTTCAGATATTAAAAACAATCCTGTTGGTATTTTTTTCTTAATTTTCCGATAGGTTTTTGCTTAGCTGACTATATCCACTGGCAAATGACGTTTGGGAAGACTTAAGTAGAGAGAGAGGCTAGAGCGCTCCTTGCGCTAGCTGTTGTCTAGTGTTGAGCTCTGGCAAGGGCTAGGCTTTTACGCTCGGGCGGCTGCCGTATTTCGGCAGGAGGGGAGCGCTCCGCACTTGCCGCTAAGAGAGCATTTGGCCCGCGGTTCTTGTCCGGTTTTAAATCTAGGGCTTCCTCGGTGAACGCACTTTAACCGCCCCCCCCCCCCCCCCCCCGCCCTTCCTTCTGATATGGCGGCCAGGGCACGTGTCCCTCTTGCCATACTTCAGTCACGCCACTGGGAGTGGAGGTAAGGAATAGCCCGTTTTGTTCCTCAACATTTTGTACCTAAAAGCAGGCTTTTATCTATCTACCCTCGTGCCCAAGTTTTCGTTTGATCCACTAAACAATATGCACTTAACAAATTCTTATACTTCTGTCAGACTGCCACCTAAAAGGACCTTTACGCCAAAGGCCTCCAGGATTTTCAAATGACCTTTACGTTCTTCCGTGCCAGAGAGCGCAAGTAAATATCCTTTAGACGATGTTTACAGCGATCGAAGTCTCGTAGCTCGGTCGAGATGCATAAATCACGTTCACGCCAGAAAAATAATATTTTGGCGACGTAAATAATTTTTTAAGTTTTTCTTAAGCAAACAATATAATAAAAAAGACAAATGACTAGTTCAGTCGAGTGATGGCAGCAAAGTCCACTTTAAGCCCAATCAAAGTGATTTTATGGCAATTAGCGGCAACCCTGGGCGTCTCCCGCTCAATCCTAACCAACGTTACTAAAACACTCAATTGGGAAACTCGCCTTCGAAACCTGGGCCGCTGGCGTCCACCGAGACCTAGCTAAATGCGACAACAGCGCCACTCTTTATCATTTGTCTGTACTATGGTCACCTTGAGCTTTTCGAAAGCCTGGTTTTGCGTAAAAACAAACGAAAAAGACTCTTTTTGTATGAAATTTATTGGAGTTTATTACCAAAAGAGGGGCGTGTTACGTTTTTAAAATCTTTAGTTTGCAGGGTTTTGCGGCACAATTAATATTGTTTTTATACAACCATGCCTCAGCGGGCCTTTCAGGTAGCACGTCCCGCCCTAGGTGCATTTGAACTTCGGTAGTTCGACGCGGCGCGTCCGCCGGGGAGACGAGGGTGGCACCCTTGTAACCTCTACCGTTGTATCTGCTTTTAAAGCCAAAATAGAAGTCACGTGCAGTTCCTGGAGTGGCCGCTGCGGGAGAAATGTTGGCGTTGAATTCGTCATTCGCTCGGTGCTCGGAGACAGTTTGGGGCCACTTTTTGAAAGCTGTCTCTATGGGAGTTTCCCAACTGAGTGTTTTAGTAACGTTGGTCCTCACGTTGGTCAGTGTTCCCGATGGTTTCCGTGCTTCTGCTAGGCTTTTGCCCTGTCCGGTTCAGCGTCGTACTCTCGCTTTAAATTCACCGCACGCGTCGGAGGTCCTCCAGCCGATCCTTCCAAAGTCGTATCAGAGCCCAGGTCACCTCAACGCTCCAATGGAAGCGCGGCGACCACTTCCTACTCGTGGACGCTCCGCCGTTCGACGTATCGCACGACGCGGAAGAGTGAGATAGAGAAATATACACAGTACGGTTAGTAATACACCATTAAAGGATAATAAAATATAAAGTAGAGAAATAAAAGCTAGATAACTATGGTTGTAAGGAAAATTGAGGAGGAAAACCGACGTGCGAAAGCGGACGATGGGAGCAGGCGACGACGAGTCCTACTAGATAGCTGAGGCCGTAAGTACAGAAAACTATTCGTAGAGGGAGGTTTGTACTGATTATACGTGAAACACGCGTTTTTTTAATAATAATAATGCAAAATCATTGATTTTAGATATCGGTACGATCTTTTATTTCAATTCACTTTTCTAGTGTAGACCGCTGCTGACGAGAGTAGGTCTTTAGCAGCCGTAAAGGAGTTGCGGGAACTCAGGTTCACGAAAATGTCCTTTACTCTAAATGCCATTTGAGTTGCCATGTGGCAACTCAAATTCGCTAAAAAGTCTTTGGCGTAAAGGTCCTTTTAGGTGCCCCTCTGACATAGGCATTAGTCCTTATTCATTTATCGCAATCCAAGATTCATTTTATGATCCTTTGATGGCGCCTTGAACAAACTTATGACTTCTTCAAGGGTGCCTGTCCATCGCTTCCCTGCGCATGAAGGCTCAATTCGACGACCAGACCACACAAAAGATATTTGAGTCGGGAGACAAGGTTTGGCTTTACATCTTTTTGCTAAAAAGTGTATCTTCTCCTTAACTCCAACGAAACTGGAAAAGGCCACTCATTGTTGATGCGCGCTTGAACGACGTGTTATACCGTATGCAATGTAATACCCGTTCTCGCTTGCTTGTGGTACACAGAAAGTGCCTTGCTCGGTACTAGGGCTGCTTGACTTGAACCGAGTTTGCTGTCTTTTTTTAGAAAAACATTGTGACGAAAAAGTATAAAAAAACACAACTTGAAAAAAAAAACACACAAGAAGCAAAACAAGGGAACAATGGGGGCAAGGGAACGTTACTCTACCCTACGTGTATGGGATACTCATCACGCTCAAGTTTTAGTGTTACATAATCTCTAACGATACAAAATATGGGGTCTTTCGTGCTAAACCAACGAAGGGCATGTGGCAAGTTCCAGTAGAGCACTGAGAATGTATTTAGCTTGCGCGGGTATATTTTCAGGGGTAACAAAAATCTCGATGGCACAGCGCCATTTTCGGCAGACCTCGACCGGGATTTCAACCAACTACCTGGGGATCCGTAGGCGGTGCTTTGCCCCTGACTCCATATAAAGACATAAATAACAAAATTGTAAAACTATTATGCTCTTACCTGGAAAGTAGTTTGTACCATTAACACAAGAAAACAAAAGTTGGAGTAATATTTTCTAGCACTGCCGACCGCATGCTTTCTTTCCTGAGCGACACGGATAATAAAATTATCATACGCGTTTTTTTCTCCTCTCCGGAATCGTGCATTCTGCATGAGAGGAAACGTTAGCGCATCCCCATGCTTCACTTATGCTCTAATGATTGCTAAAATTGACTGATCTAAGGCTTTTAGATGACTCACAGCAAGACTTACAAGGAAACAGCGCACCCTCAAAACAAGCACTCTAAGCTTTCATGCACACAAAAAAGAGCCACTTACACAGCGCTGTGTAAGTGGCTCTTTTTTGTGTGCATGAAAGCTTAGAGTGCTTGTTTTGAGGGTGCGCTGTTTCCTTGTAAGTCATGAACAACCAACTCGCCCGAACCTCCGTTTTAACTCACAGCAAGTTTCTTATTGGAACCAGTTGTTCGTTTTACCTAATTAAAAAAAAAGAATGAGTAAATTTTAGTTTAATATTTCGGTCAATGAGTACTTTTTAACAAGCCCTGTCATCCACCGTGGCTGACTGATTGTTCCTGAAAAGATTTACTTTATTTCTCGACCACTCTATTGGCAGGAATTCTTGGATGTCTTTGCCGTCAGACCCAGCACGTTTTATGGAAAAACTTACGGGTTATTCTTCGTACGAGGGTGCATGTAGTTTTTTCAATAATATGTGCTTTTGTAGTGCGAGAAGCCTCTCGCGGTAACTGAAGCAATTGCGAGGGGAAGATGTATATCGTGCCCGCTACGCAATAGATTTGCTGCTTTGAAATGTCGTGGGATACGTCTGCTGCGCTGTTTTCTTTTTTTTTTTCGTGTGTTATGTTTTGTCTCATAACGTCGTGGAATAAGGTTGGAAGTATACGCTTGACCATTCGAGAGTCAGCCACGTGCGCCGACGGTCTCCTAGGGTAGCGCAGGCTTTTCTGCACTTGTATAGGAAAACCATTCAATATATTCCTTCTTAAACAAAGGGACGATCTGGTAACCTATGCTCCTCCAGAAAGAGGAAACCTTTTTTCCCCCCTCAAAGCAATGGAGCCAAGTTTTTCGCTCGCCTGCATCTCATTATGGTGGCCCCGAATCGAGCGAATTGAGCTTAATAAGGCCTAGCGAGTACGATACGTCGATGGCCGGTCGTCACACAGAAGACTGTCACGGTTTAACCGAAAATACTTGGCATAGTTTAGGGACAGGCAAATACCCCGGGCTACTGGCGGCCCCTCTGTGCATGCAAGCAGCTATCGGAAGAAGAGCAATCAGCTGCTTCGCACCTCCTGAGCAAACAACTGCTTTTCGGGCGAGAGTAGCAGCAAATAAAATACACCACGATCTTTTTCCCGTACTATATTCATTGCCGAGTCCAGCCTCCCGCTGAGGTAAAGAAACTTGCGTTACGAACGCATTTGCTCAGCCCTATTGTGGTCAACACTGCGTTTTATTTCACGAAAGATGTACTTTCAAAGTTTTAGTTCAAATAGCTGCACTATGCCAAGCAAATTGTGTTTAAAAAAGAAATGGGCTGTAATGAAAATACGTTGAAGGTTTTCGATACAACGTACTGCCTTTTTCTGCCAAATAAACAACATATTTAAGTTTGCCGTGGTTGTTGTACGTTAAACTGGTCAACAGTAATATAGGCGAGAATTTAGTGAAGCCTAGTAGAGCTGACCGTTAACCATGGGAACCAGCAATCTTATTTATATAAAATTCCATCAGATCTGGAGATGTTCGCATGAATTTTGTATATATGGGGTGTCCAGCTTAAATTTTCTTCAAAACGAACCCGTAAAAAAATATAAGTGCGAATTGGCTCAATCACACAGTTTTGGAATTTTAGATGAATACCATAGTGATCGGGCTCACCCTCCGGCATAAAAATTACGAATTTTGTTTTATTAACATTCAATTCAAGTTGATTTGAATTCATCCACAAGGATGACTCATTCAACCACGTGTTTGCTATTGTATCAAAATCACAAAATCTTCTAAAACAAATTATTGTATCATCGGCATACAAACCTATATAACGAGTTCGAGGTATATATATACAATATTGTAAATATATAAAACCAAAACCATCGATCCCTAAATAGACCCCTCCAAAACGCCGTTTGCGATTTGCCCGGATTTGCCCAGTAACCCAGCAAGTGTACTGTAAGCATTTGACAGGCTTCCAACGATTCAGAGCTTTGGTCCGAGCAATGTGTAAGAAGCTGGATTTTTTTCTAGTTATTTTAAGAGGCCCTGCTTCTTGCGCAATAACAGTTTATGCAGACCCCAGAATCCATGTCCCACGTTCGAATGCCCTATTCTCAGGATTTAATGTTAAAAGGGATTATTAAACCCCATTGAACAACATATCCACTGAGTGCACTAAGAAGCCTGGCAGACGCTCGGCTTCCGGGACACGCATCGAACTTCCAGTGGCTTCACTCGCGGCTGGCTCAAAGAGTGGCTGAGCACCATATACTAGTAGAAATCACTCTTCTACGCTACCACACAAATTTTCTATACGACGGCTGGACGGATTTATATTAAACACGCTCTTCATACCACGAAGCGCCACCCTAGGTTATTGTGCTTTTGCATTGTCCTATTAAAATGTCATACACTAATACTTCGTAATTTTATCCTTGTCCCGGGTGGCCTAAACTACCATTTATGAGCCTGCGCTCAAAAAAGAAACAGGCCCAAATACTATTGCGGCGTCTCTCCAATACCGACAGAAAAGCAGCAAGATATCGCTTGCGAGGTTTTTATCGAGTCTTTTTAGCTACATTTTTCAAAGAATAAAAAAGTTGGCTGTCACTTTGGTGTTTCCCAGAGACGTTCGAATTGCACGTTTCTTTGCTCACGTTTGTCCGAAACTACACTCTGTCTCACACATTAGACACTACGCCAAAGGGATTCTTCGTGAATTGGAGAGTGAAAAGCCGGTCGGCCGCTGTGTGATGGCAACTGGCTTTGTTTCACTTCTAGGCCTTGAGCTCTCGTTTAGCAGCCGCGTGCCTTGCCCCTCACACTTTGTCTTGTTGCGCCCACTATTGTCCCTCCTTAGCCGATTTAGTGGCACATTAACCCGTACGCACTAGCCCTCAATATACATATAATCAGCTTTTCCGCCACAAGGCGAAACTGAGGAAAGTCCCCGCTCCTCTTCGCTCCAAGAACAGTCACCGATTACATAAGGCGAGTGCAATCGGTTACTGGACTTTCCACGTTACACGATCTTTCGGGAAAAAGAGAGAGAAAAAAATCTTTATTGTGGAGGAAACACCCCGCTCGAGGCTCTTTGAGTGGTTCCACCACTCTCTCCTAAGCACGTTGTGAACGTGCTCGATTCAGTCAACACCCCAGGCTCCCAAACGGTAAGAAATCACCTTATCAATGCTAAGAATAAAAAAAAAAAAAAATAAACATCTGCATCTTGCGTGCTAATATAGATACAATTATATAGATACAATTGACAAGTATTTGAACAACTTAAACGCGTCGTGGCAAAGCGAACACGCCTAACATTTGATCGGCTTTTATTTGTTCTTCTGTCGCTCCTTTTCTTTCGGGACCACTGATGTCAGTGTTTACAAACTTCCGAGCTCCACTCCCGCGCCTTTACCAGCCCGACTACGGGAGGAAGGATACATGGCGTTCCTATATTAGATTGCGTGCTTGGAGCGCGGTTTTCATGGGATTTTTGAAAATGATTTATGACAGACATGGCATGTAAAATATCGCCCTTCACAACTAAAAAAAAAAAAATAGAAACGTTTACAAAGGAACCTGAACACTCTTTTGCCTTCCTTTGCAAGTGACTTTTAAAAACAAAATCATCAGGTAATTCAATAAACATGCGCTGCTGTTATATACTAAAATTATTATCTGTTTGCTGATGTTGCCCTCACCTGTTCGATAAATCGTATGGCTAGACTTGATATATTTATGTAATTTTTGTTTCAAGTTAAAAGATTTATGCAGATAATTTTGTATTCAAGACAGGAACAGCTTTGAATACAGTGTATTGCAATGAAAGTAGGTATGGATACTAACCCCCTCCCCCCCCCCCCTTCTCTAGAAATAATAATAATGTTAAATTTTTAGGCGATTTAATATGATGTCAATAGACTGCCGAATCTATATTTTGCTTATCTGCGACGTATATCTTTAATATAACCAAAAAACTCACCTACTTGACACCGAAACCGAAACATGAGCACGAAGGAATGGTCGCGACACGTGCACTGGGGAGGAGGGAGAAATGTAGAGGAAGAGAGAGTCGCTGAAAGACGCAGGACCCGACCACATTTTTTTCCCTCCACTTTCCCGGCCGAGCGAAGCAGACAACAGCGTTGCCGGTACCGTTTGTCGTGCGGTTGTTTTGCACTTATATTCGTTCCGCTCGGTGTTCTGCGCTTCAAGATCGCTTGTTTTGTGCTTACGTACAAAAGTTGGAAATGAGTAGTGAATGCCCTCTTAGTCCGCTTCGTCCAGCTGTCAACCCGCGACTCCAGCCATACGACGCCATGTTGAATATTTACGCGGTACATGCAGTACTTCTCCTACTCCGTACATCTTTTTAAAACGTATTTGCAGATTCTAGAAGCAACAAAAAACTCGGTTTCATATTATATATATATGTATATATATATTCACCAACGGTTTTCTTTTCTTTTTAGTTACTCCGCCGCTTTCGGCCCCCGCCACCATGCCCGTTGTTATATATATATATATATATATATATATATATTGAGTGTGTTTTTGAAGACCTACGACTTTTGATTAATTTTGGTATGCGTGTCTGTACGGCACGTGAAGACGGGAAAAAAAGTGAGCGCCACTCAACGGGCCAGTTCTCGGGCGGCAAGTGTTTGGGAACCAAAAAAAAAAAAAAATCTAGCCGCAAATTGTCGTTTGGGTAGCGGGGCTCTCATATGTCATGGACAGGGTATGTGTGCCCTTGGCAAGCGCACGTACCCTGTCAGTGTCCCTTTAAGTCCAGGCACAGCCGACGATATGAGGTGATGGGACCAATTAGACAGCGGGCAAGGGGCACCATCATGGTGTTCGTTGTGTTTTTTGCAACTGTTGTATCATCGCTGAAGCAATCCTAAACGGAAAGGGCCTCGAGAATTCCGCTTTTGACGCCGCTTTAATGGTCCCATCACCTCTTAGGGCCGGTTGCACCAACACCGCTTACCGCAAAGTGGGGCTTAGCCGGGAACCTAAGCTAGGTTTCGGTTTCGTTCGGTTGCACCAAAATCGCTTATCGCTAAACCTTGCACTAAACTACGCTTATCGTGAGCGCTCAACATCGGGCGCTTTGCGCTTTTGGTTGTTTCTTAATCCTGGATTTAAAACATGGCGGCTGGTTTGTGGCGGTTGACGCAGTGGACGAAAGTGGTTATACAAAGTGTTTTAGGCTACAACACCGTGAGAGTCTTGACAGAATGTCCTTCGATTGTGACAAGGATGCAAAGTATTGTCGCGTGAAGTGTTTATCGACCCCTGTTTTCAACTTGGCTCTCCACTCTCAGTGCGTGTTAGCCCTAACCGAGATACGCACTACGGAGCTGTGAGGCTAACGTCTGTCTTCCCGTTCGTTATTCTGTCAACGAGCTTATTCGTATGTACTTACTGATTTTCGCATATCTGTAATGTATTGTTATTTACCACTTCGTTTATTTTTACTTGCAACGCATATCCTTCAACCCGATCAGCGCTTTGAATGGTGGTAGTACACGATCTCGGCGATCAGCTGATTGTCGACACTTCTGCCGTTTGCATTAGATTGCGGCGCTTTTAAATATTAAAACAGCAAAAATTCGAATTTGTTTCGTTTTCTGATTTTCGAGGCAATCTTCAGTGAATTTTCCTTGTCTCGCGAGTAGTGTCTTGGCTTCAGAAAACTGTATCCTTCTTACAATTGAAAACGAGCGTGTTGGTTAATAGATACAAAACCTGAAAGTATAAAACAGAGAGGACGAGGACGGGAACAGGACATCTTTTGGAAGATGTCCTGTTCCCGTCATCGTCCTCTCTGTTTTATACTTTCAAGTTTTGTATGTATCCTTCTATAACCGTAACTTTTCTGGTGATCGGGCTTTTTAGGAATATTTGCTTTATATCTTTCATTCGTGGCGACGACAAACCGTAACGACTACAACGCGAGATTCGTTCAGCGCTGTACTGGGCAGGCTGTGGTAGGTGATTCGAAGAGACGACCGTTCTCATTGGCATGATGTGATGTACTAGTGGGAGTTTTCGTACTTCGAAGACTGCCGCCGTCTATTTGTAAGAACTCCAGATCTGCCTATTATCACTCGCGAACGAGCTTCGGAATCTCCATCAACAGAAATAAAATTATAAAAAAAGGTTTTGTGTGACTATTTCCTGCTCAAAAATTGAGTTTTTAGGATCATCAACTAGTATCGCTTTGATATATTGGTAGTTATACCTTCTTTCCCCGTCACTAAAAAAGGTATACGTAGTTCCATAACCAAAGGGTTTGACACAATCAAGCCATTTTTAGGTGTCATTTCTGTGGTTGACTGCACACCCCTTTCTACGCAGTCGCCAACGGTAGAACATGTCGATCTCAGTTGCGGTAGGTGCAGTGTGCAAAAAAAGTTGGTCCACCAGCTGTTTATCGAAAGCATTCTGCTACGGTGTCCAAATCACTGGATAGGAGCATTGTTTTTAACAAATGGGCTTTTAAGGCATATGTTGAAAGAGATGAGGTTTGGTCTTTTCCTGTGAGATAAGGGCTTTGCTTGCTGACACGACATCATGACACTAGTTGCGGCACCAGAGACAGCGCTCATTATCAAAGGGAGAAAAGACAGCGCTCATGTTTGCATCTTCATGTTGGTGGTTAAGGCCACCTTGAACAGCTGCATGTTGTGACTATCACATGCATTAAAGTTTCGTTCAACACCATTTCAACTATCCGCTCCCATTTTGTATGCTTAAAATGATGTGTGCAGTGGGGAAGGCAAAGGAGGTAATTTGAAAGGTCAAACCCGCCCCCGCTCCCCCTCCCTGAAATCATCACTTTTCTTTTTTTGTTACTAAAGGAAGACAAATATTGCAGGACTACTGCCCGAAGGTTGGGGACGGCCGTGCCTGTACCCTTGATTTGTACAGTACATCGACTACTATACGCAAAAATGAAAAAAAGCCCCCCCCCCCCCCCCCCCCGAAAATAATTCCTTCTACACCAGTGGCTGTGTGTATGGCAAAAGTCATACATAGACATATCCACCCCATGGAAGGGCAGTAGGATGTACAGAAATGCTGATTTCTTGATTTCAAGCTCAGCCGGACGAGTGGACACTGCACTTCCCGGCACTGTGGCAACAGCAGTTCTTCAAACATGGTTCTTGAACTGATCGAAGCAGTACTCCCTGTGGATCTGAAGCTGTAAGGCATTGGCGTGTTTTCCTAGCTGTCCCAACCGAACAGTCGCCTTGCAGGCTATGATTAGAGCAGCACTAAGACCATTCTTATCAACTGTGTGTTTGCGACGAGCCTAAGTGCTCCTAGGCATGGTTTCAAAATGCTGAATGGCCATCATAAGCGACACCATCCTTTGACAAGTTTCCTGATCAACAAGTGGATGCTCCGTTTTGTAGAGACTCATTTGTACCTTTAATTATTTTATTCTTTCACAGCTACCTTTATAAGTAATACATTTTACTGTACTCATATATAATAGGCAGCTTCTCCATTTATATTCTCCCACAATTCATTTGTGCAACTAGTCTGGTACATCATTGGCACTGGTGTCACTGTTCCTAGCCTCATTTTGTAATTAATAAATCAGAAGTGCAATTTGGGCTAGTGTCATATTTGTGCTGCGACGGCTCGGGGAGCGTGGCAGTCGCAGAGTTGTCTCAACCAAATGAGTGAGATGGCGTACTTCCTCTCGGAGTTGCTGAACTTCTGACGTTTGAGTGCTGACTGGAACCAGTGCGGTAGTGGCCACAGAAGGTACAGCAATATCCAAAATTTTGTCCACGAGCTCGGCTAAGCAGTCCAAAGAAATGTCGCTGGACGTCGCCAAAATCATGCGTACGTTACTCGGGATTCGTTGCAGAAAGAGTTCTCGCAGTATGGTGTCGTCGAAGGAAGCTGCCCGATCTCCGAGAAGTTGCCGCATTGATCTTAGCAATTGAGATGGCTTGCGGTCCCCTAACTCTTCAGTTGTAAGAGGTTGTTGAAGACGTCGTTGCTCTGATGCCGTCGTGCGCTTTATGACCTCTTCTTTGATCTTGTCGCACGGGTGAGTGGCGGGGGGGCTCATAATAATGTCTCCTACTTCTCCAGCTTCACTTGGTTGGAGGGCGCTGATTACGTAATGAAATTTTGTCTCTTGTCGTGATATGTTGCGTGTTGCGAAAAGAGGTCCAATGTGCACAAACCAAAGACCTGGATCTGCTGGCCAAAAGGGCGGAAGCTTGACCGTCACGGCAGTAATGGCTGAAGGGGGCTGACCGGCAGCTTCCATGGCCTGTGTTCTTTGACCGGGTCACCACTTGATTAGACTCAATTTTATATATATCACAATTTAATCGTGCAGACGGCAGTGAGGGTTGTAGTCATTCTAACCCGTGTCTGCTCGTGATCATCATTGTCCCAAGGGGCTCGAGGAAGGCGTTTTCTTCTTCCGCAGCCACCACATTTGCAAAGAGGAAGAGGTGGACCTTACACTTTGCCACCCTAGGCAGTCTAAAAGTGCCGCCTCCCCCTACGCTCACATAAACATACATTCGCACAGATGGTTTCACCCCAGTTCTACGGTGTTCTTAAAGGCAGTTACCAATAGCTCCTTTTGTAACAACTTGCATGAACTCGAAGTTACAACGGCCTAAGATGCCGTCTAACGACGAGAAGTGCAGAAGTTTGGACTTGATTGTAGTAAAGTAATTTTCGACGCATTTCAAGCACAATTAAAATTGTTTGTTGGTGCAGTACCACACAGACAAGCAGAGGAGCACAAAACATATCAGACTGGATGAAGTCGACAATTCTCTTTATGAAGGCGTCTACTCCTATCAATATCTTCTACAATCATTGGTCAGTGTACCCTCCGTTCTCTGGATTTTTCTTCGGGATCCGTGTTCCTTTGATTACTTGCAGTTCTGTACATCTCAATCACAGACTTGCCTAGAGCCGTACTCTCTAAAATTTGGCACCCAACCGCTTCTCCCTAAGCTGCTATCATAAACAACTGCCAACTCTCCATATTGATAAGTTTGTCACTGGAGATAGGAACTTTAAGGAAAAACAGGTATCAACTGGGAGGGAGCGCTTGATTGTCAATATTGTAATTGCTTACTTCAGTTTTTCTTTGTGTTTCACCTATTGCTGGTGTTTTGCTTGTCTCTAGGCTTTCAGTTGTTTGTCTCGGTCTCCTCCTGTAGCTGTTAACGATTCCCTAAACACTTAGCAAAAATAATGTTATTGATACCATAGGTGTTTCCTTTGCATTTTCAACAGAGTAGTCAGCAACTGTCAGGAGAATCCACCAGTTTATTGGAACTAAAAAATATGTGAAAGCTATGAAAGTAAAAATTAGGTTCATACTGAGCTTACAAGCACATGACACATACTGTTATCTAATCGGTGATGGCATGAGTGCCAAACTGTGCACACAAAGTTCAATGTGGCACAAGTCAAACCCATAGTCGCAGTATTTTACTCATACCTACAAGCCTCTAGTCAAAGTGACGAGTGTGGTGAATGTGCTAATGTAGAATACCATCTTGAATGGAACAATAATGAATTCAGTATTCATCTGTGTACCTAGAACCACACCGTACCAGAACCATATTCCCAAGTAGCACAACTCGCCGGTTTGGGACTGGGGCGGTACCGGTCTGCCGGTAAGATCCTACTGGGGCGACGATGGAAATGCACCGCGGGGCGACAACGGGCCAGTGAGATTGCCAGTCACCGGCCAGTGACTGGAACTGACTGGGACGCCCGGCACTGGGCGTCCCAGCGAGTTCCCGGGATGCTGCCAGCACAAATCCCCAGCAAAGTACCAGTAACGCGGTAAGATACCAGCAAGACCCCAGGCTAGCGGCCTCAAGCCATACAGTTCCCGGGCTTGTTTTGTCCCAGCGAGTTTCCGGGCTGATGCCAGCACAAATCCCCAGCGTAGTACCAGTAACGCGGGAAGATACCAGCAAGACCCCAGGCTAGCGGCCTCAAGCCATACAGTTCCCGGGCTTGTTTTGTCCCTGCGAGTTCCCGGGATGCTGCCAGCACAAATCCCCAGCGTAGTACCAGTAACGCGGTGAGATACCAGCAAGACCCCAGGCTAGCGGCCTCAAGCCATACAGTTCCCAGGCTTGTTTTGTCCCAGCGAGTTCCCGGGCTGCTGCCAGCACAAATCCCCGGTGCACTACCAGCAGTACCACAAGATACCAGCAAGACCACAGGCTAGCGGGTTAAAATCGTACAGTTCCCGGTCTCGTCTTACAGCCTAACATGTGGTTTTGTGTGCAATTTACACCTGAATAGAAATGATGTAGTTCATAAGAAGGGTAATTTTAACAACAAATGAGTGTAAACAATTATGTCGCACTGTACATGAAAGTAAATTTCTGGCATAGGTATACACCTTTTTGGTAAAGCGGCTGCCACAGCCATCTGTCGCTCATACACATGGTAGCAAATAAAACATACAAAATTGTTACCGTAATTGTTTATTGTCAGCTCCAGTGAAGCTACAGCTTGGCTGGTAATCATGGGCTTGAAAGAGGCTGCATGTCACAGGCCTAGGAAATGTTCTGCACACTTTTCGTGCAGCTTGTGATGCAAGTCGACCATGCACCCAGGAAGGGGTCCATCATTAGGGCACCTGCAAAGAGAATCAACAGCACAGTAAAATGACAGGGTAAATCAGTACCAGCTGCACATGATAATCCAGAAATGCCAAACTGGGGCGAGGGCTTAAAAGGTTAAAACAGCGCAAAGGACGACGGACAGGGTAAAGGACACGGACAGAGCGCTGACTCGAAACCAAATTTTTATTGAACTCAACCGTGCAATATACACACACTATTGAGAACAAAAAGAATATCAGCCTGAAAAACACCCAAAACAAAAGCACAAAAACGAAGTATCACCTCTAAAAAGACAAACCAAGCTAATCAAGTGGCCAGAAAATCAGAGGATGAGACAAGAAGCCCACGTAAAAGAAGAACTTTTTGCAACTAATGCACTAATTGTCTTCATTTCATTTTCAATCTGGAAACTATATAAAAAAAAATACTTTGATTGCCCTAAGGGACACCTGTTACAACACACTGGATGACCAAGCGGCAAAAATGGCCCAGTTATCTCATAATCAAGGTCAGCTATTTGCATGAAAAAGGCCCACTTCAGAGAAAGGCTCGTGGAAATCATCTACTTTAATTCAAAAGGGCGTGTCGAGAAACGGGCAAACTCGGCGGAGTAGTTGGCATGTAGTTTAACATTGCCGTTTGTCCCAATAGGTGCGAAAGATCCAGCATTTTTAGGTAAATAAAAGTAAGTAATTAGGAATAATTCATTAGTCTTACTGAGACAATGACAAATCATATCCTTGACATATTCGTGACTCCAGCAAAACGGACAGCACCAAGCGGGAAAACCGGGAACCAGCCAGAACGGGTCACTCTGCGCCTCTCCACGTCTTGGGCGGCTTTCGCGGACACGTGCTGTCGACGCGGTGGCAAACAATGTAATTTCACAAAGGTCCGAATATTTCTCAAGTTTGCCTGAGTGTTCATCAGTGTGATGAAGCCTCAGTAAATTGTTTTCTTCTATCACGTGTTTGAAAGCCTGTTTACTCCACAACACACGGCCGCGTGCGTTCAATTTCTTGGATGGGGAGGTATCACGGAAAAACGTTTTGATTTCTTCCCTGTCTCGAATGACATTCAAAGTGACGACTACTCGGTAACTGACAACTGGTATGTAGAACAGTGGACTGAGGACGACAGACGAGGTGTTTCACTGGAGGGAACCCCAATGCTGCAGTAAAGTGAATGGGAAGGTTCAATAGCTGCTTTTCTTGAATTTAGTTGTGTTTGATTAGCGTCAAGATTGAGCCACCCACACTGGTCGGTGCATTGGCTATTCTTGGCTGCTTTTTGCCGAAAAGCCTCTGGACCACACCGAAAAAGTTGGGCTGATTTTGCATCTACTTGATTCTGGAAAACCTGCTCGCTGCATACGATTAATGAGGGATATTGTCTGCTTTCAAAAGGTGGGGGACGCGTCTCGCAAAGTTAGAAGCTGTCATGACATTATGATCTATTGCGCCTACAATGCTTATTATATACCCTCGTTGAAGCCAGCAGCAATATTCGTCTACATTGTTCCGGTTTTCCGGCCACAAAAGATACTCTATTTCTCCATTCAGGATTTGAAGTCAAGTTTAATGCAGAGGGGTTCTGCGTGAATCTCTGATGAAGACACTCTTCAAATTTGTCCGCAATCATCTCCGTGCTGCCGGCTAGAACCATATGGCTGAGTTTAGGTAGTATCTCTCTGTCTGTCAAATATACTTTGATTCAGCAATTCACCTAATAGCTAGTCAAGTAAGCTCATATTTCAGCCCAAATAATATACTAATATCCCTTTAGTGGGACATAATACGTAATATAATGCATAACCCGCACATTCGTCAAAATGACTTCTCAATTGTCACTAAAACCTGAGTTGAAATACCAGTATCAGCTGCTTAGTGGGGCTCAAGAAGCTCAAGGTTGGCTCAACAAGCGCTTGCTTAATTTTCGTAATTTTCCTGCAGCCTGTGTTGCTGACCAAACAGACGACTGGAGCTGTTTCTTAATACGCACAAAAGCTCGATTTCGCCGGCAGATAAGTCGTATGGTCGAGGGATGCGAGTTAGCTGAAAATTACTGTCGGTGGAACAATTCTGTAGTCATCGCTGCTTTCCTTACGTGATCAAAACTGATTAGAGTCTATTACCCTCTCTCCGGAGCCCATAGTTTCGGTATTGAACGAAACCTCCGAAACAAAAGTTTGACATGAAAAGAACAAAAAGCACCGTGAAAACAAAACTATGCTCTGCAAGTTTATGTGCACCGGCTACACTTAACCGTCGCAGTTGAAATACCTATAAAATAGGGCATTAAACAAAAGAAAATCTGATAAATTGAATGCGCTACCCGTTCAGGCGGCCCGGCCGAGCCGACGTGACCTGTTCCCAGCCGCCATGTTTGTTTGGTGGTGGCGCCCCCTATAGATCGTTGGAGTCGCGAATACAGCTCATTGTTGTACACATACTAATGAGATTGGGTAGACACATGTAAACATATAATAAATTGCAGAGTATGGCCCCTGTGTTCCCACATAATGGCAACCTGACTAAAACTCATCTGCAGGCTTCACCAAATAAAAAATAGCGACTTACACAGAAACTATACCCGTTTTCACCTCAAGAACCGCAGTAAAAGAGCCCGGCTCCTCGTGGAGCATTACTAATTTACCTCTTTATGCCAATAATTAAGATATATGTAGGTGAATTTTAGATTAGATATATGTTATCTTATCAAGACGCACACGTTCCAAACGTCAAAAGCACCGCTTTTTTCCTCCGACAAACAAATCTCGTAAGAACTACTTCGCGCAGCGTATGAACAATGCGCAAAACTTACTTTTTTCTTGAGGTGAAAACGGGTATAGTATATATTATTAGCGTCTACCATAAACTCACATTGAGTGTTTACCATCGGCATGCCCCATAGCCCTTGAAAATGCCCGCAAGCCTCACTTACTTTAAGCATGTGACATCATATGACAAGAAACATTCCCTCGTGATCATCATTAATGTCTACAGGTGCGAACAGTTCAGGCAAATCAATAGAAAGATAACAAATCAGTAGTGAGGCGGTGTACAGTGGCTGGTAGGTGCAGGTTAATATGTATGGGACATCTATTTTCTAAATAATATTGTTTACCTGGTCAATTTTCTTCACAGACCCATCACATACTGAGACAAGGTTCTTAATACAGTGAAAAACAGGAAGTAGGAGTGAGTTCCAGATTTAGTTTTGCACAAGCTATGTGGCAACTGACGTCATCCTCTTAGAATTTATTGGAGTGGATCTGGGAATGATTATGTCTAGCCCGACAATACTGCTAGGAGCACCTTCAAAACCTTCAGAAAGGGGTAGAGGAAGTTTGAATCATAATTTCCGTATTGCAATGAGTGCTGCTCATATTGAGAATTGATGTGAGCAATGTCGGCCATACTTCTGCCTGAAATATCTATGCGTTAGCCACCCCCTATCAGAAAAAGTTTTAGCTGAGCGCTTTTTACGGCCCGCTCTGCTCAGCCACTGAGTGAGAAAGTAACCAGGCACGCACGTAATGCTCAGTCGGCAGAGGTCATCGGGGTGCAGGAATTGTCTGCTCCATCGGCATCTGCACTCCGACTGGTTGTTGCTGACTGAGCGTTGTGAGCATGCAGGTGCTTTCCTTTTGAATGGAGCGGGTCGTAACAATGCTCAGATAAAACTATCTAATGTCTATGTCGCAGCCTCAACAGCCAAACGAGCAGCCTTCTTCCTCGCTTGCACAATAGACCAAAATTGCACTGCATACTGCTTTAGAGGCTTGTTGGCATGTTTCACACTCACTCTCTGCAGACAGCTAGGACTGTCGGTAAGCGAGGAAAAAAAAGTGTGAACACATATCACGCACACCAAAAGAAAACATCAATGGGACTACACGAGACTGCATTAAAGTTGCCAATTGGGCGCGTTTTATAATGCACAGCCACTGCGTTTGCACAAGTCAACTAGCTCTACTTATACCGCCCAGCACACCACAGCTAGGCTGAATCACATAAGTGTCACACTTGCCGAGCTTGAAGTACAGTCGTGATCTCTACGAGTGTGAACAAGCGATCGTCGACTGCTCAGTACTGGGAGCATCATGCACCAGCGGCCTTGCTCTCCTTTTAAAATGCCTTGCGAATCAAGCGTGGTGAGTCGTCTGATAAGGAGAGAATGTCACAACGGACAGCACTGAGCAGTTGATAATCACCTGCTTACCTTCATATGGATCAAGTCTCTACCTGGCCGAAGTAGGCAGTATGTGTGCAGCAGAAACGGCTGTACTGATATCTCAAAAGGATGAAAGATCAAAACAGGCTTGGTAATGTTTCACGTTGCAAGTATGCCCATGGAAATTTCACTTTCTAAAACTTAAACACGCATTTCAAATCGTCACCCAGGACAAGCTGCTATTACACAGCTGTATATATAAGCCAGCTTACCATCAACAACCTTCGCAGACTGCCATGGACCTGGTCCTCAGCTCGGCTGGTGATGCAGGAACGAATTGGCCTAGTCGATGCTAGCTTCCGTTCGGCAAGGGCTGCACTGAGTATAAAGGTGAAAAAAGTGCTGTAGATTATGTGAAACAAACAAAAGCAATCCAGCATCCACAATTCGCTAGAGGTACTGAAAACAAAAATCAGAGGTTGGGTCAATTATGTTAATGCAATATACTTCGGACACATACCATGACTGCAGGTAAGATATTTGCTGCCTTCAATCTAGATCTGCTTGAAAATCTACAAGCCAAATAACAAATATTTTATAAGCTGAAATATATTTCGATGGAACTACAAAATCTGAAGACTATCTCTGCAAACATGGTGCTATCTAGTACACCAGAGATGAGTAGAATTGGATTACAGCGTCCCCCTTACAAAGATTGAAGCAAAACAAGTATAGAGTCTCCCGTGCCACTACAGTAAAACCTCGTTAATTCGGATCTCGTCGGACCGGCAAAAATTTCCGAATTATCCGAAAGTCGAAATATCGAAAGGACAAAGAAAGCTGCGCGAAAACGTTTCCCTGTGACATACCTTTATTTTGAGAAGAAATCTGTTATTACCGCCTGCTTTCTGGACGACACCTGGGCGGAGACGGCAACTTTCCGAGTGCTTTACCGCACTCGCACTGTCGGAGCTACGCATCCCGTGCGCTGACAGTGTAGCACAGCAGGCCTCTTCTAGTTTCGGGCGCACCACCTTCCAAGGCCGCTTTCTTTTCGCATTGAACTTCTCGCTCTCGAAAGCCCGTAGGATATCGGCCACAAGTTTTACGTACGTGGCCAAAGTGCTTTTCTTGATGTCGCAACTTTCCATCACTTGTCGAGAGACGCCGCCCTCCAAGGCCCTCAGTATTTCCACTTTCGTCGCTAAATTCTTAGCCTCGTACAGCTGCAACGAAAAGCTAGTAGCACAACTGACCAGTAATCGGAGCGGCGAAATCGCGACACCCGGCGCTATTTTTCCCAAGCGCCGATAGCGAGAGTGCCAGTCACGTTGCATTTTCCAATGCGGGGGTGGCCGGCGAAAAATTGAGGGATAAAATAGTTGTTAAAATGGCGGGCTTTAGGATCCCCGCGTTGAGGCATAAAACGTGACTGTCACTCTCGCTATTGGCACGCTCGGGAACAATAGCCCTGCGTGTCGCGATTTTGCCATTTCGGTCGTCGGTCACTTGTGCTACCCTTTTTCCGTTGCAGCAATGCTTCTGCCGCTTCCGTGCCAGGAGAGTAACGCGCTGAAGCACGGCGATCCAGAGCAAAACTGGTGCGAAACACGGAGAACCGGAAGAGTGAAGAACCATGGGAAAACCGGAAAAACCATGTGTGCACTTCGGATGGATAGCGGTCATACCTTTTGGAACAGACGGTAGCTAGCGCCGCGTTCCCTCCGAATTAATGAGCGTTTGCTGCCCCTGACTAATACATACGTTTGACGGGACCGGATCGGCAGTTCAAATTATCCGAATTAGCGGGGGTTGAATTAACGAGGTTTTACTATACAACAGAAACGACTCTACTGTGATCTCGTGGAGATCAGACTTCGGAACAGGCATGAAGGATTTGGCACGAGAAATATGCCAATGTCATTATTCATTTCTGCAACATTAAAATGACTCTGAAAGTGCGACCAGCTGCAGGGTGTATTCACGCAAATCTTGCGAGTGCTGAATTGTAGGCACAGTGCCCTGGTCTTGTTCATGTGCGATATATGACCAAATACCATAGAGACCAATACTGCAAACCTCTCCGAAAACCAATGGGTGCGGTGGCAAACGGCGTGAGTGGCGCTGTTCACCTCTCTTGCCGTTGATTTGTGTTTGTGTGTTGCCACTTCCAATGGGAAGGCTTCAGTCATTATTGGGAACACTAAATAAACAAATAAAAATACAAACACAACACACACAGCAATACTGGCAGCAAGTCGAGACACACTTCTGTTGTAAACTCAGCATTCCGCTTACGAATGGGATGCGCAATTCCCCTACAGAATTTCATTCCACGTGAGTGGCATCGGAATTGCTATAGGCCAGTCCATAAACATAGTCTGTGTTAAAAATAATCCTATCAGCAATAAGTTGCTATTATATTGCTCAGTATATAGAGCACCTTACCATGAACAGCCTTGGCCATCTTCCATGAAGCCTGGCCTTCAGCAGAGGAAGCTGCCATTCTGTGTCGTCTCAGGACACTCACATCAAAATGGCGAGAGTGAATGCCAACTTCTACTTGGTAGAACTATGGTGCCTGGATCGCGTCTTCGACTGGTGTGTTTAACGTCCTATCCCGCCCATACATCAAAAGTGGTCCCAATGTGGCAACAAATGACGCGAGTGTCATGCTGGTGCCTGTCGCGATCCTGGCGGTTGGCCGTAGAAATGCTGGCGAAAAGCACGAGCGAACGTGAGTGTCGCTTTCGTCACGGCGTCCCTTTAGGCGTCCCAACTTCCGAATGCTCTAACTTCCGTGAACTGTCACAGTGGAAAGCGACCTGAAGCAGAACAGGCGTCTGCCACTTTACCGCAACTGTTGGGGCGCCGCCAGGGTCGCAACAGCATGACACTTCTATGACGTCATCAGGCGGAAATCGAGGGACCACTTTTTTGAACCCGGTAAACACACCAGTCGGAGACGCGTTCCAGGCACCATAGTAGGACTGCAGTAAGTATAAAGATGAAAACACAGATTAGAATATACGATAAAAAATATCATGGACCAATTTGAAAAAAAGTGCACAAAAAGACAAGGACAAAAGGACAGGAACACATAGGACGCAGACTGGTGCACACTCACGACTTGATCTATTGAACATCAAAGAAAAAAGAAAAAGGATCAGAGAAATCAGAAAGGCTGTGTTCGGAGAACGTGAGCTTCAGAAACCGGGGCGTGAGCAAAAGATGTCAGCTAGATTGTTTTACAGACACTTTGTAATCAGACACCATGTAATAAGGTGGTGAGCACATTCTGATTGAACACCCTGAAAAATAACAGACAAAAAACAAGGAATAAAGGAGAGGAATACATACACTACATACGAGTGTAGACTCCCAACTCACAAATTGGAGAAGAAAAAAATAAAGAATACGGAAGGAGCTTTAGCATAAGTTTGAACAGGTCCAAGTGGAATGTGCTAACTCCCATCCATATGCATAAGACTGTAAACACGATTTTCTTGGCAGCTCAGGTAACAGACGGATGTGCGGACACATTGGTCGCCCATATTATGAATAATAAAGGCCTAAAATAATCCCCTTGTATGTTTTTCACAGTATCTGCTAATTATTCACGTTTTCTCTAAAAGCCTCGTCCCACTAGAGCGACAAACACCGATTTTTGTCCGACGACACCACAAAGTTCCGTGTCGCCGATGCTGTCCCACTGCAACGGCCCAACGCCCGCGACAATCGCCGACAAACGATCGACGACGGACAAGTTCTTGTCTGTTGTTGGACTGGAAGCGCAGCAAGCAGTCCCACCGAGGAACACCTCTCGGATACAAACTTATCCTCCTCGCCGGCTTGTGCCCTCTGTTGCCTCTCTTTCCACCCTTCTACCCTTCCTCCCGTGGCTTGCTCCGCCGCTCGACCTCCAGAGAAGCCCTTGGCGGCCTCTCCTCGTTCCCGCAGTTCCCGTCCCTCGATTGCTCATAGTGGTCGCGGGCGCGGCTTGCTCGCTGGCGCTGGGCAGTCATGTTGCGAAAGGGTTGTCTGTGGCTGGTTTTGTTCGCAAAAACTTGGTGCACGATTTGATGCTTCAAGACGCCGAGGTCTACGCCCCTGCATCAGGATGGATACACCCATGTTCGAGGACTGACCAAAGACCGCTCACCACGAAGTAGGACACAACGTTCCGCGGCTAGCCATTTCGGCAGACGAGACTTGTCATCACGTTCTATGATAATCGGGATGCCGTATTGTCCCCCATAAAACGCCTGCCCTCGATCATTCGGATATGAAGTTTCAAACATCCTCAAAATCGGGGTGAAATTCCTTGGTGCTCACATAGAATTCCTCGAACGACCCAAAAAAAGGAACGATTCAGGTATTCTAGTTCAGAAAAAGTTTGGTGTCGATTGTCACGACTGTTTGTGGAAAGTCACCAACGGCAAATGAAGAGAAGCGGAAGCTTTAATCAAGAAATAAAGTAATCGTCTAAACTTTCACCGTATTTGTCGGCGCGTTTAATGCCCAAAGAGCAAAATATGAAAACCGCGTCGCCAGACTGTTTATCTGTGTATTTTGAAGTGTTTTGTTGACAACTCCAGTCCCACTCGGAAAGAACTTTCCTTGTCCCAGTGTCCTGCGTCGTGTCCGCCAGGTGGGACAGCGTGCGTCAAGTGTCGCTGTCGTTTGTTGCTGTCTGTCGCTCTAGTGGGACGAGGCTATAAGGATGACACACGAGCAGTGTAAATAGTGCATAAGTAGGTGACAATTCATCGTAGATTTTAGAGAGAGATTGAGCTGTCCTTATGTATTGGCCATCAATCTGTTGCCTTAACAGACAAGGAAATTATTGTTTTAAAATCTGCTCTTGGGTGAATCGGCGCATTCCACTTGGGCCTGTGCTTGAGCTCCTTCCGCATTCTTTATTTCTTCCTTCTCTGTTTATGCGAGTCGAGAGTCTGCGCTTGCGTATGGTTTACGCGTTACTCTGCTTGCCTCCTTGACTTTTTGTGGTGAACTTTTTTTCAAGGTGTTCAATTAGTACAAGCTCACCACATTACAACCATCATGCAACAACCAAAAACAATTACAACCTACACCATTCGCTAAAGGCAATACCAAACGAAAAAAAACACACAAAAAAACAGGGATTGGGTGAGGTATGTCTAACGCTATATACTTACGCTGAACAAAATATACCTCCCGTAAACTGTCGAGACACTACCTTAATTCAGGACATGCTTGTTAAATTTCCCCACAAGCCCAGAAGCGGCATCAAAAATTATTTCGCGGGCACAAAGTTTTGCGATCAGGAGCAGTATGCTGTGCAAATCACCATGGGATGAATTCATCGCGGCACCAATTTTTGACAATTCTTTTCTGGTAACGAATCACGAAAATGAAGTCGTTTGCAGAGGACTGGGCGGCGGAAGCTACGGACTTGCTCAATCAATCTCCGCCTTTTGCCTGGTCCAGCTCTCCGGACTAAAATACGTACACAGCGCGGTGCCCGTCCGCCTAAGCTCCAACCTAGAGGTGGGGGGGCACCGCGCTCTTCCAGACATTCTAGTTTACCAGTGAAGGCAATCGAACAACCCCCCTTCCCCTTTCCGCCTCCACCCGCCGGCGGGCCGGCCAGCCGGCCGCCCGCGCGCGCCCGCCGCTGCCCCCCCCCCCCCCCCCTCCACCCCCCCTCCCCGCCCATCTCGCCAAAAGTTCCGCCGCTACTGATGGACCTGGAGCGGGTATGCAGCCTATTTGTGAGCGAAGAAAAACAGCCTCGGAATACCCTATTCGCGCACAATTAGTAATACTGGTGAAAGCAAGCGATCTAGACAATAACAAGGATTTTGAACGGAGGAAAGAATAATCTAGCCCTAACAAACAAAGAAAGGAACTTACTTTGGAACGACCGTGCCATGATCTTGGCTGTTGAGCAGATTTGACGTAGTTCCACGGCTCACAGTCGCTTCCTTCTTTTCTGGACACATTTGAAACTAAGGTAAACTCCACGCATCACGACTAATCGGTAAATTGACCTGAAGACAGAGATATGAAAACCCGCCCGGCCGGCAAAACGTGCAATAAACGGCTGTGGATTCGATTGGATTGCATTCGTTGGCTATTATGGATGTCTAGCGACTTTACGGAAGCTATATTCGCGTATCTTACTCACGCTTGCAATAAAACGGTCAGCAAAGCGCAATAAAAAACTATTAGGAGCTACAGTAATAATAACTTATTGAGCATGTAAGCATTGCCACAATATTAGAAATGCGTCCTGAACACGTAGCACAAAATTAAATACGAAACTAACCGCACCATGCCTCCAAACGAATCAAGCAGACATATAGCTTTCTAATAACATCGTGTGACCCGTTTATCGGTTTGGCGGGAGTGCGTGCGCGCGTGCCGAACGTGCAAGACGTTCGAAACATGAGCTCCGTGGAAGCGTCTGCAACGGCCCTTGCTGGCCGCGGTTCTAATCACTCCGGTGAATCGACGAACGATGACTATAAAATTGTTTTACCACAGATGCCTACAGGAATTACGAGTAAAACATCGGTGCTTCTGCATTGCGATTTGAAAGGGCGCCCCTACCGTATCCAGGATTTTCGACAAGAGATGGCCAGGTGCGACGTACTCGGCGACATCGCAGCACTCGGTGCGTACCAAATGAATCATGTTTGGATGGCTACCCTCCGAATGGCAGAAGCAAAGAGACGACTCGTGGACGCCAAAGAACTGCAGGTGAAGGGTCTTCGGTGCCTCGTCGTGGATCCCAGCATCACGGAGTTACGGCTTCGTCTCCACTGGATCCCGTATGATGTGCCGGACGACGTTGTGCGTAAGGAATTGGAGCCGTATGGCAAGGTCCTGGAAGTGAGCCGGGAGAAGTGGAATGTTGAAGGCTTCCAAGGGATCGAATCAACGACCAGGTGTGCGCGGATGACACTGAACGAAGGCGGCACGGCCGATACCATGCCACACCAGCTTCGGATCCAAGGTGGTAACGTACTTGTTGTGATCCCTGATCGGGCGCCCTTGTGCTTACGCTGTAAGCGCACAGGTCATATTCGACGAGAATGCAGGGCGCCGAAGTGCTCGGAGTGTTTTCGCTTCGGGCATTATGGCACCGAGTGTGTCAGGTCGTACGCCAGGGTGGCCAGCGGGGCCGGGACGGCCGAGACCAATGACCATGCCATGGATGCCGAGGAAGCGGAGCGTACTATCCAGGGCTTGGCGCCAGAAGTTTCAACCCCTGCCAAAGAACGCAAGAGTGAAGGAAACAGCTCCTTGGAGGCAGCCAGAGAGAACGGAGGTCAACCGGAAGGCGCACCTCCCAGCGGTGCCGACGTGAAACCCTCTGATGCCGGAGCAGATAAGGAATCGAACGACGCAAGCACCAACGGACCTTCAGATATGGACGACACCAGCGAGTCAACTAAGCGAGCCTTCGATGACGATACGGCAGCAGGAAACGGAGCACGCCAACTACACTCCTGGATGGAACGCACGAAGAAGGGGCGTTACCAGCCCGCGCCCAACGATCCTAAAGAGGAACGTCGGCGCAGGAAAAGCAAGTAAGGCGTTCTTTGCCTGGTTCCCTGGTGTTTAAGGTTGCTGCATCAAGACGACTTCGACCCTGACTGCTTAGGTTTTTAGTGTCTGCACCGAAGCACAGCGCATGATTTGTGAGTCCCAATCAGCCATTACAGTTGCAACGCTGAATGTTCGTGGTTTATGCACTAGGAAAAAGCAGTACCAAATACAGCGATTATTGTCGAAAGAGCAACCCGATTTCTTGGCGTTGCAAGAAACTAAATTGGCTGAGGCGGAACAGGTAGAGGAAGCAGTCAGACCTTTCATGCCTAACTACGAGATCTGTGTGACGCATGCAGTTGGTCATTCGGCAGGGTGCTTCCTGCTTCTGAAGAAGTCGGTACCGTTGTCGCAGTTATGCGTTACTACGGAGACTGAAGGACGTTTCATTATGTGTGATTTTGTGCTAACGTCAAATCAATTCAGGCTTATTTGCATTTATGCCCCAAATGTGACCACTGACCGCGTTTTATTTTTTGGCGGTTTACGTCGGTATCTTGATTGCGATAGAGCTCTAGTCCTTGTGGGTGACTTTAATTGTGTTGTACGACAGTTGGATAGATCGCCAATAAGACGGAACGCTGATAAGAGTGAACTACTTTTGGGCGAAATGTTGGAGGATTATGACCTGATTGATGTGGGCACTGTAAAAAACGCGAAGAAGGAAATGCGCTTTACCCATTTTCAAGCGTCGTCCAGTGCGCGTTTGGACAGGGTGTATGTTTCTGCCCCTCTAGCAGAACATTTAGGAAAGTACCGTGTCACTTTAGTCTTTTTCTCAGACCACAGTCTGGTTATCGCGACGATAGGCGACAGAGCACCTGAAAAGAAAAAGTTTAATTGGAACCTATGGAAACTAAACATAAAGCTTCTGAAAGACAACGTCTTTCTAAAAAACGCAGAACAGTTTTTGAAAGGTGCTTTTAAAGAGCCGGGAGGGGACATTTTCGAGAAATGGGAACTGGCAAAACAACAAATTAAGGCAATCGCCATTGAGAGGTCGTCAATTCTTTCGTACAACGCCCGGTGTGAGGAACGCAGTTTAAATAAGGACTTGATAGAGCTATGTAAAGCAGAGTGCGAAAGACCCGGTAATGGGGTTAAAGACGTGGAGTATGTCAGAGAAAAATTAGATCAGCTCCACCGCGAGCGCTATCGTGGTGCAGTAGTGCGCGCCCGTGCAGAAAAATACACAATGGGCGAGCAGCCCACTAAGCGTGCCTTGGCAGACGAGAAGCGTTACGCACTTCGGAACGAAATAACCGAAATTGAATTCAAGCAAATGATTACTACGGATCCCGAGAAAATAGCACAGGCCTTCATCGAGCATTACGCACAGCTTTTTGCTAACAAAGCGCAAGGGTGTCATACGGACATTTATGCCCAGCTTTTAGAAAAACTGCCAAGGGAATGCGAAGAGCTTGAGCAAGAAATTACGATCCAAGAAGTGGAGCGCGCAATCGACGACCTGCCGAACTCTAAGACGCCGGGACCGGATGGATTGGGCGCAGAATTTTACAAGAACTTTAAGAGCCTAATAGCTAGTGTTTTTTTGAACGTCATTCATACTGCCTATGAAAGAGAATGTTTGCCCTTTTCGTTTTCTCGTGCCTACACTGTCCTGATACCGAAATCTGATGACCCCGTGAAACTGCGCAGCGTCACCGGTTATCGCCCAATAACGCTATGCAATACCGATTACAAGATCTTCGCGAAAATTCTGGCGCGTCACCTTCAAGGTGTCGCATGTGAGATAATAAGCGAGCATCAAACGTGTGGGATACAGGGGAGGACTATCTTGACAAATGTGCATGTGGCTCGTAACGTCCTGGAGGCCTGCAGTGACAGCACCACGCAGGTTGCAGTGCTACAGATAGATCGCGATAAGGCATTCGACCGTGTTAGCCATGATGTACTCTTTGATGTTTTGAGTCATGTCAATGTTGGTGACGCCATCCTAAAAGGTGTAAAGATGGCCTATAAGGACTGTACAACAAGGCTTATAGTGAACAAAGACTGTTATTAACGTACGAGAGTCGGTACGACAAGGTTGCCCTATGTCTCCCCTTTTGTTTGATTTGTATTTAGAGCTTTTCTGTTTAAGCGTAAAAAATAGTCAACGTGTCCGAGGTTTCGAATTTTATAATGCAGAAGTAAAAATAATGAGTTACGCCGATGACATTGCTGTTTTTTGTAGGGACAAAGAAAGCGTTACCGAAGTCATAACTTTGGCTAAAAGGTTTTGCCACGCTACTGGTGCTGTTATAAACTGGGAAAAGTGCCGTGGTTTCTGGCATGGTGCTTGGGCCACTACACCCTCAGAATTTGAGGGTGTATGCTGGGACACAGTGCCGTGCAAGTACCTCGGGGTGCCATTGCAAAGTTTCCGGAATAGCCAAACGTACTGGTCGGGTGTCGCTATCGACCTGGACAGGCGTGCTTCTCGTTGGAAGCAACGCGAGCTGTTCATTTTTGCCCGAGCGACTGTTTGTAACGTTTTTCTGATTGCGAAGCTCTGGTATGTTCTTCAGGTCATCCATTGTGCGCGAACTAATGTTCAAAAATTTCATCGAATTTTCGCCACGTTCATTTGGAACTCGAAGTATGAGCCGATGAGACGAGACAATCTTTTTCATCGAGTTTGTAACGGTGGCGTGGGGCTTTCCCACTTTTTTGTCAAGCAGCTTGTGTCACGCTTCTTTTTTTTGAGAAACCAAGAGCACCCGTTCATTCGCACACTGATCCAAACAAAAGTGTCACCACATTTGCCATCTTTTCTTGTTTCTTCTCATGGTGGCGAGCCAACAAGAATCACTGGTTTTTTGAAAGAAGTTGTTGACACGATGGGGTTTCTGACAGCACGTTTTTCTTTGAATTACCTTTGTGATGTCAGTAAAAAAGCGCTCTATCGCGATTTAGTTGTGAGTGTTTTCCCCATGCCCTTGTATCGAGGTGTGTCCCAACATGGCCACGATGTGCTTAGACGTGTAAAAAGGATGTGTGTTCCCGCGGCTGTTAAGACTTTCTTTTATAAATTACACACGAATACCGTGCCAGTTAAGGTTTGGCTTAAAGAAAGAGGGATCTATGTGCCATGGTCGGTAAATTGCCTTCTATGTAAAAAACCTGAGACTATTGAACATGTGTTTATTTTTTGTTGGGACGCGGTATTTTTCTGGGATATCCTCAAACGCATTTTAAAGAAAGAATTACCTGTAACCCCAACAGGGATACGTTTCCTTAGTGTGGATAATGATAATGAAGTTCCTTATGACATGATTATGTTGTTAGCTTTGTGCAGCATTTGGAGATCACGTATGGCTGTTCGACATGCTGACCTCGACGCAAAAGAAGTGCGGATATATTTCTTCAACCTTGTAAAACAAGTACAGAGTGTGTATTTGAACTGTGAACCTGAACCGGAGTGGACTAGTATTTTAAAATCACTCCTCGAAATGCGTGATTTTTAATACGCTGTGCAAAAGAGCTGGGCAGTGCTGTTAGAATGACATGAATGTTGCTGTAACTACCATGCAATAAAGAAAGAAAAAAATTGGTCGGTTTGGCCTTGTTGGTTAACGCGCGCTTCCGGTGATCTTGTGGTCGGTGGTTCGAATCGCAATAGAACAAAGTTTTTTTTTGTTATATTTTTATTGCGCTTTTTATTTGTTTTTATTATTTCAAATATTTGCAATGTTTTTTATAGTCGCCGGCCCCCTACTTTAGGGTAAAAATCACTCAAAATGTGAAAATAAAAAGAGCGACCCCAAATTTGAATTGATGCAATGCACAAACCGTTTGCCGGGATAAATCTCTCCCTCCGTGCTAATAGGTGGGTTGGTGTAGTACGCAAACAGCGCAAGTGCTTTCAACGAAGTAAAGAAGCTAATAATAACGGGAATATTGAGAGCAAAATGGGAAAATGTGTAAGTGGTCAAACTTGATGCAGCCGAAGTTTGTCTGAAGGCGGTCATCTTTACCCACTATTAAAACAAAAACACCGCTATTTTAAGGCAGTTATTAGGGAGTTTTAGAATAACGTACGCAATTTTAGCGCACGCTAGCGCTAAATTTAGCGCTTATATTAGCGCACGCGACGCGAGAGAGTTTTAGAATAGCGTTTCTCCGTCGCGACGCAAAAGCCCAAGCATCTCGCGCTTGCGACGCCACCAAGACACAGTCACAATTTTTATTTCACACACGAAATGCTGTAACTTAAGAAAAAAATAAGTTTTTTGGTCCAGAGTATAATTTTAGATTTGTTTAAACGTGAGAATGCGACGCGAGCGGTTGACCGGTGGTGTCCGCTTGCGTCGCCTCGGCAAGAGAGGTCTCGTGTACTGAGCTTCGCACAACGTTCCTTCGCCGTGAAATGTTCGCGCGTCACAAGCATCAGGCTGTCGGTGATCGTTGCCAAACCGAGTACAATGTCGTCTTGTATTGAAAATCGCAGTCGCGAGGATACCGCCGACGTCGCACTCACGACGCCGCCAAAGCAGCCGCTGACATACTCCAGGAAGCCGTCATTTTTTTTAACTCTGCTCGTCTTGGCTTCAGCCAACTTCTCATCACGAATTTTCCTTGGACAAGCGCAAAGACTCTTTGCGTAAGCACGCTATTTCCGGAAACTAGCGCACGCTAAAATTGCGCACGCAAAGCGCAAAATCTGGTTTGCGTTCGGAGCATGCGCAGTAGCGACGACGCTATTCTTTGCGCACGCAAAGCTTTAGCGTGCGCTTTTCTAAAACTCCCTATTAGGGAGTTTTAGAATAACGTACGCAATTTTAGCGCACGCTAGCGCTAAATTTAGCGCTTGTATTAGCGCACGCGACGCAAGAGAGTTTTAGAACAGCGTTTCTCCGCCGCGACGCAAAAGCCCAAGCATCTCGCGCTGGCGACGCCACCAAGATACAGTAAAAAATTTTATTTCACACACGAAATGCTGTTAATTTAGAAAAAAAAAAAACGAGATTTATGGTCCAGAGTAGCATTTTAATTTGTTTTAACATGAGAACGCGACGCGAGCGGTTGAGCGGTCGTGTCCGCTTGCGTCGCCTCGGCAAGAGAGGTCTCGTGTACTGACCATCGCACATCGTTCCTTGGCCGTGAAATGTTCGCGCGTGGCGAGCATCAAGTTGTCGGTGATCGCTGCCAAACCGAGTACAATGTCGTCCCGTACTGAAAATTGCAGTCGCGAGGATACCGCCGACGTTGAACTCACGATGCCGCCAAAGCAGCCGCCAACATAATCCTGGAAGCCGCCATTTTTTTTAACTGTGCTCGTCTTGGCCTTAGGCTTTAGCCAACTTCTCATCACCAATCCTCCCAGGAGAAGCGCAAAAGCTCTTTGCGTACGCACGCTATTTCCGAGAAATAGCGCACGCTAAAATTGCGCACGCAAAGCGCAAAACCTGCTTTGCGTTCGGAGCATGCGCAGTGGCGACGACGCTATTCTTTGCGTGCGCAAAGCTTTAGCGTGCGCTATTCTAAAACTCCCTATTTACCTGAGCTCATAGCGCGCTACGTTTTAAGTACATCTCTTAATTTTCTGACTTCCGGAAAGTAATACTTAATTTTGTTCTGGTACATCAGTGATATCCCTCGCCTGCCGTCTGGTTCTACTTATCGAGGTTGCGCTCCGCAGTTTTACTTTTTTTATTAGGCCTATTCATGTTTTTATTCCTGAGATCGAAGAACAGTGCGGATAATTAAACTAGCTTTCAGAAACGGTATCGTTCGGCGTTATAACATTTATGTTTCGTAGCGTCAAAGGGTCACGTTCACAAACCCGGCAGTGTAAACATCAACAACGCATTGGTGTTTCCCCGTTTTATCGTGCTAAAAAAAGAAGTTTTTATATTTACGTGGTTTTGGTGCGGTATGTCGTATAACACAAGCTATCGGGGGACAGATCGTCTGGCCATGTAAATATTTGAAATATTTCTGTTAGATGGTCGTAACTTCCACCGAAAACAGTCGATTCTTGCCTGAAGTAGCATATTTTCACACTCAATTAAAATCACCAATAACATGATCTCAGGAGAGTTATGTACCTCTCGTAGCGTCATAAGCAATACACACATCCCTTTCTTGTCCAGATTCTGGAAAGTAATGCGTATTATTGTTTTTGTAACTCAAAGCACGTGCTCAATCATGTTAATTGTTGTTTTTGTTCTTCATTCGGATTCTCCGCTATACCGCTTTTATTTTATTTTTTTATCAGAGCCAAACACGTGCGTATACCGCCGACCTTAAGTATAGTACATCAAATTAAACTAGCTTCCTGAAAAAGTATTGTTCGGCGTTGTGTAATTTATTTTTCATGGCGTAGGTGGTCAGATTCTCGAATCCTGAACTGCAAATTTTCCTCGCCACATTGTTTTTTCTCGCGTTTGGCGATAAAACACGTCAGCCTTGTCATGCTGGGATCAAATGCACCAGCGTCGGCAGTTATTTGCGAAGGATTGATCAACGCGAATATTTCCACTCGCTATTCATGAATTGCCGCAGTTCGTCAGAATCTGAATGACTTGACTGCATAGTAAAACGGCAAAAAATAAAAAAATAATAAAATAAAATAAAACGATGTCGGTCAGTAAACGGAACTTCCATGGCGGGGCTCGCCAGTCTGAACAGCAAAGCGCCGATGCCGGCCAGTCACTGAACTTCCATGTAAATGCTGGCCATCAAAGACAGCAAAGTACCGATGCCGGCCAGTTACTGAACTTCCATGTAAATACTGGCCATCAAAGACAGCAAAATACCGCTGCCGGCCAGTTACTGGAACCTCGATGGAAAGACTGGCCAGCAAAGACAGCAAAAACCCGATGCCGGCCAGTCACTGCAACTTCTTCGGCTGAACTGGCCAGTGAGCAAGACGAAACCCCGACGCCGGCCGGGGCCGGTAGCTCACCGGCACCAATGGCCGGGCGCCGCCATCCTGTTACCAGGACCGGCCGGCGTAGTCCCGATACCGGCCGACGCGGTGTGCTACCTGGGTTAGCCCTGTGGTGCAGTGTACTGTGCCACAGAATATATGCCATGGCCCTCTCGGTACACATGTTACCGCATGTTGTGCAGTATCGTAGAAGCTGACAATTGTTAGATAATCATGTCCTTCAATATATTTCATTTCAGTGTTAAAATTAAATAGAATTTTTACTTCTGGGGTGCGCTTTGTTGCAATGAACAAGTGTAGTGTGGTGAAGTAGGCATCAAGAAAACAACCAATACTGGCCGACAGCTTTTCTTGGAATGCAGTGGAGGGTACGGGCACGCGTTCCCTCTCCCATTTTTAGCGATGAATAAAGCTTTGCGCGGGCTCTCGTCCTCTTCACTGCATTGCCAAGAAAAGTTGTCGCAGAGTATAGGGTGTTTTCATGATGCCTACTTCACCACACAACACTTGTGCATTGCAACAAAGCCCACCCCAGAGATAAAAATTCTATTTAATTTTTATAATGAAATGGAATATATTGAAGGACATAATTACCTAACCTAAAGAGCCAATCTAGTGTTTGTAAGAGGTGGCCCCCTCCGGGCCACCTCAAACTACCTTCCTGATATACCTGTAATAAAGTTTTTCAGACAGACAGACAGAGTATAGTCTTTTAGTATTTTGGCTGCAGTTTGCATTTCAATAGATATGTGGGCTTGAATAATTCTTGGCACGAGCCCTAGAGTCATGCCTTGCTTATTCAGACATTTGATCATCAAATTGCTTACAGAAGCGATTTGCATAATTAACAAAAACACAAAATGTTCATGAAGGCTGATTTGGGCATCTGAATTAGTTATTTTGGAAAATAATGTACTAGGTCAGGGGTCGGGAACCTGCGGCCCGCGGGTTAGCAGAACCATAATCATTCGTCTAGTACACAGAAGATCGGAAGGTCAGGTTTGAAAGTTGCATGTAAAAGCCCCAAGTTAGCGGTCGTGCTGCATATGGAAAGTTTGCCCTCTACAGCGGCGACCCAAAGCATCTGATTTCATAGCAGAGTGACTCCACACTCTCTGAAGATTAAACAACCCATTTGATTTTGACGTTTATGATCATAATAAAGTCAAAGTAGATAAGTTTGAATCTATTTAAAGATATGAATCACATATGTAGTGGATATGACCATACAAGAAGGCCTTGGTGTAAATGCTATATGTATTCAGTTACCAAAATTGGCACATGAAATAAAAAAAAATCGAGAAATATGTATGGTCGGAGCCGGAATATAGACGCTAAAAGAAATTCATGTTATACGACAGTGATTAAAAAATTATTAATACTTCTGTTATCTTGCACCTAAAGTTGGCCACACTGTCTTGTCAGCCCTTTTTGTACAAGGCCGCTGTGTTGCTGTCCTTACAGTCACTGCTGTGCAGGCAGTTGTGACTGTGTGGCAGTTGTGGCAGTGGTTCAAGAAAGAATGGCTGCCCCCATCTGTAATTCGTACACGGCTCTCCTGAGCCGAAATAAATAACTGTCTATTTATCTAGAGGTGGAGGAGTCATTGTTTTCGTGGTCTGAAAGACTGTCTGCTGTTAATATCTATCAAAAACTGTGTGCACAGTATATCACAGAAATGTTTTGTTGCAAAGAAATGTGTATGAATGGATACAGGAGCTATATGAAGGATCCACAAGTGTCAGCCATAGAGGAGCCAATGCCTGTGCGTGTCGATGACTGATGACGACAATGAGCGTGCTTGTGAACTCATTCTGCCGGATAGACGAGTGGCAGTGGATGATATGATAACTAATTTGCAAATCAGCCAAGGGTTTTCCCATGCAATAATCCATGACAGGCTTAGTTTTTGAAGCATTTTGATCAAAATAAATTCTACAGGAATGAATAATTCTTAATCACCCTTGCATTTAAGATTTTTGCTTTTTTTCTTCAGTTTATAATTGACAGATTCACTGTTCCCACCAGAGAACATGAATGCTAGACTGTGCTTTGCCATTTCTGCATTGTGTTCTCTTTCTGTGAGCCAGGTTTCTTTTTTTCTTAGGCCAGTGAATTTTCTCAGAATCTGTAACCTCCCTCCCTATACGCTCCGTGCGGGAACTATAGGGGGCGCTTTGAAAAACGCGCGTAGCGCCACTAACGGAGGAGCTGGCGTTCGACAGTGAGACTTGTTCAGCAGCCTGGGCACCTTTTCGCGTGCGAAGCTGTGGCGTTGGAAGTGGTTACGGGCGGAACTTTCGCTTTTTGAGCCGATACGCTGAGGATGACGTTGCATGAGGTTTAGGGCAGACTTTAGAAGGTCGTTTAGCTGTCCTCCGCTTCTTATATATATCAAAATAAATAAATGTTACACCTTCTATCAATCGCAGTGCATGCTGGCTTCCAACGAGAAACCTTCCCGGTTTCTAGACCAATCACCTTATTCTTTTTACAAAATTGACGAGGTATCTACATCCTGAAATTAATCTACCCCAAATTCATTGAGTTCAGGGTGGAGAAAAAAAATCAAGATGATTTAAATCGTGATTTAAGCCACACCAATATTGCTAGGATCACTTTCCATGAAAACACGTTTTTCGCAAAACTAATTTCCCGCGAAATAATACCATAAATACTTGTTTATTATCGTTTGTAATTTGATGCCGTCCCGGTAAATGTATTTTGCTTTTAATAAAAAAACAAGAAACAACATCAGGCAAAACAAATGTATAGCACACTGAACACGAGCAAAATGCGGTGGTCTTCTGCGCAAACCGGAGAGGTGAGCTTTGTTTCTGTCTTCCACTTCCTTCGTTAATTACGGGGCGTCTCAAGCAAGCATGTCATAATTATGCGAACGAAAGAAACAAAAACGTGTATGCGTTCGCGCACATGCACACAGGCCGAAAAAGGGTGTGACTGAGCGAGACAGGCACATACAGATCTGATTTTACATTTAAGGTTGATCTTACATCAATCAATATATACGTGTTTTGTCTTACACAAGCTTGCCCACTTTGTTATGAAATTATACCACTACCTTGCGCACTTTAAAACCAAAGGAAAAAGGCACTTTAGTTAAACAACTCGCGAACTCTGATCGAGTTCGAAGGCCATAATTTTATGTCGTTGAATATGTGTATACTGTAATCGACTTGATTTTCGCGAGGGCCTAATTTTCGAGAATATACCGATCTCATTAAGCGTTCGGCGCATGCGTGTCGCCGCCATAAGTTTAGTTCACAGGAGGCAGGCGGCCGTGCACGCGAGGGCTCGTGCCTTCTCGTGCTTTGCACGCGCAGTGCTCCAGCGAGGTTATCGCACGTGCAGAAAGACTAAAGTTCCCTCGATGCATTGTTTCAGTGGTACCGTTGTCAAACTGGCTGGTGAGATCGGTCTATTTCGCGAATCGCCTACAGTTCGCGAAATATAGGTCCCGTGAGAAATTCAATATATATATATATTTTTTTTTCTATTTTTACTTTTGGAGTGACTGATGCCTTTAATACTTTGTTTGGAACCGACCTCAGAAGCAATGGTAACAGTGGCACCGAGTGCACGAAGCCGAGAAAACAGTCTGGCGGGAACGAGCTGTTTCCTGTGAATTTTTATAGGAGCTTGAATATATTCTTATTTTGTGTTGCTGAAAAATTGCAGCAAATAAAGCTTTCTCGAAGCTCTCTCTCTCTCCCCCCCCCCCTTCTCCCTCTCTCCACGGCGCTGACAAATGAAAGACAACTCCGGGTTCTCGTCGACACGTGCATTCTAACACTAACGCATTAAAACAATTACAGAGCGCAAAGCGGCAGTGTAGAATATGTCAGCCGCGCCGACACAGTAGTAGACATGATCGGGATCCAAATTTCTGGCGTCGTACGGAGCGGGTCTATCGTTGCCTCTGTCCGACAAATCATCGGCCACTTGAAAAACTATGAAACTTTGTCCCCACGAGACACGACGCATAACTATTAGAGCACTTGCCGACGCAGCAGTTCATCAACCAAGCGTAAACGCACCGCTCCGAAGTCAATGCCTACCAATGTAAGCGGCGTGCATGGTTTCGTTTCATTGGGGTTCTCACCGCCTACTTTCGGCAACAGCCGCGGGGCGGCGCGCCGGTCGCGACGCACGGAGTGCATAGATAGTTGCAACTGCCACAGCGAGAGGGAAGGTCAGTATGGGCCTGCTAAGTGACTGTAGAGGCTGCACATGCTTTAACCATTCTTTGAGCCTCGTTTTGGAAGGTGCTGAGACACATCCGCAGGGAATTGGGGGATCTCCAGAGGGTACTGAAATGCTGAGGACTATCACGTGATCGTCGTCGTCCCCAAATCAGAGTCAATCATTGGTCTTAGACAATCCTGTTGCGGCAAAGATTTCTATCTGGTGACCCAATGTGCCTCCGGACAGCATTGAAGTGATAAAGACTAGCACGGGATGGTCGTTGTCCTAAGGTTGTAGTCAATCATTGGTCTTAGATGGTGCTACTATAACAAAGTTCTCTATTTCGCGACCCAACTTGCCTCCAGACGGCACTGAAGTGCTGAAAACTACCACAGGATGGTCGTCATGCTCCGATTGTAGTCGGTCATTGGTCTTAGACGGTACTTTTACAACAAAGTTTTCTATCTGGTGACCCAACTTGCCTCCAGACGGCACTGAAGTGCCGAGAATTATTACGGGATGGTCGTCGTCCTCAGATTGTGGTCAGTCATCGGTCTTAGACGGTACTTCTACAACAAAGTTTTCTCTCTGGTGACACAACTTGCCTCCAGAAGGCACTAAAGTGCTGAGAACTACCCCGGGATGGTCATCGTCCACAGATTGTAGATTCATTTTTGAAATAAAAAGCGTGATCACTTAAAATATTCAAAATTATTGACACATAAAAATGTGTCAATAATGCATGATGCAAATATATAGATGCTCAAAGGGGTACTCCGGCGATTTCTTCATGGTCCTCGATTTGCTTGAAATTTTGCTGAACTCGCCAACAAACATTGTTACAAGAGAATCCCAAATATTAGGTCAAATTATATTTTTTTTCGCGAAGTTGTCGAATTTTTTTTTTGTCGAACTTTTGTCTTCACCGTGTTTTCGGTACTGAAAGTCTCTACTGCAACAACGAAAAAGTGGCTTCAGTGGAAGGCAGGGGTTCACTCTCTGGACTGTAGAATTTGTTACCAACTGATTCGAAGCAGTTTCATGGTGTCAAATGAAAGCTTTGGAAGCTCGCTGCAGTACCCGCGCTTTACCACGGAACAAATGATTGGCATAATTTATTGGTTAGACTGCTTGCTCGACTGGCAAGCCTGCCCGCCACTGACGTCACGGCATTGAAAAGCGCGGGTATATTTACCGGCGCGAACTGCGTAAGCCAAACGTCACTGGGCCTGAGTAGCAAAGAGATGTTTTTTTTTGGACACGTGGTGAATTTGTCATGTGACGTGGGCGGAGTTGCTGTTTTCTTTGTTTTGTTTCCTTGTGATTAAATTTCAGTTGAGAGTCAGCGCTTGTCCTGTCTGCACTTCCTCTAGTCCCCGTTTTCTGCGCGCTGTTTGCCTTTTCGTCTATATTTAAACGTTGGGTTTTGCATCATTTTTATTTGCCGATTTCACAATAACTACTATGATTTTCGCGATACTAAATAGCATACTCGAAAGGGTAAAGGCTACGGTGTCAGAAAATATAGTTAGTTGAGGTAGCTAAACAAATTGCCGTAGTACCCTTTTAAGGAACTAGGTCATGTAAAATTTACTGAAAAGACCGATTTCAATTTTTATTACAGATGCAAAACTGACATTAAGCACATTCAAGCTTCACTAGGTGGTATCTCACTGGGCTTAAGTGTTTCTGATATTTGGTGGCTTAGTCTGAATTTGCTTTTCCCATAATGGGACTATACTGAATTTGTACCAGCTGCATTTTGTGCAAGACTTGCTACTCACGGTAAAAACCAAGTGAACAAAGCTTAGAGACAGCTAACCAGGGCCGTGGAAAAATAAATTCATGAAGCTATTCATTGATAGCTGTGAACAAAAACTGTGTTGAAGAAAGGGTTGTGTGGTTGTTAGCTTATATTTCAATGTATTGGGTGACTATGACTGCCAAAGCAATATGTTGTAAGTGAGACCTTCAGTGTTATTAAGAAAATAGCCTGATAAGTAGAATTTGAACTGTATAGTTCATATAACTCATTTAAAGACTGTGCAATAGGACAAACCATATATGAAAGGAAGCTTTCAGTCATAATTGTTGATATAGGTGTCGGTAACTATTACGAACAATCGATTATCTTTGATTATTTGCATATGCACTAGCCAGGTACATATTTCCATAGTTCAACAAATGTGTTATTATGAAATGGTAACTTGATTGAGTTGGTAATTCACATATAAAGACGAACAGTGAGAAAGACAAATATGAAAATAAAAAAAAAACACATCATGATGCTTCGAATAAAGGGCGATCCTTTATGTATAAAGGCATAAGAATGAGCGACAACAAGAACTTTATTCCGACTAGTTCAGCCACCTTTGACATGACATATTGTGGAGATATTCAAGGTCATAATTCAAGAGCTTAAGTGACCGAGAAAGCTCTACATTATCCCGATTGCGAATGTTTTAGCTTGTTTTCTGTACACCAAGAGCCTAGCTTCCGCCTCTCACCCTTTTGCAATTTGCAATAAATGTAGTCATGGTCATAAAGAGGTTACAGGGAAAAGTCTGGTGTAATTTTTATGTAATTTTTCGATTATACGCTAACCAAACGGCTCGGGTTTGAGTTATTGGTTTGTGGATCCCAAGGCTGCTCAATCCGTTCACCGTGGTTGCCGTTTTCAGGATATTGGCGTACTGGGGCATATATAAAGTTGACAAGTAACCTGTGCCTGCGGAGAGACACATCGAGTAAAAATTTTACTTTTTTTTTTCTGAGCTTCAGAGTGTGAAACTGAAGTCCGTTTGAGGCTGCAGCGGACGTTCAATGACGGTACAGTGCAGTTCTGTCATCTTGCTGATAGCAGCGAGTACGGTCGATACAAGCACCTCGCGACCTGATCTCTCGACGACTTCTATTCGAAAATTTCCGGGCATTTTCGCAGCTGCCGTGGCGAGTTCCTCACTGTTTTGAACTTCATCGGTCTGAGGCATGACTTGCTTTTTGTGGTCTTCTTACCTGCCTACTTATTCTCGATGATGTCTTGTCTTCAGCGATGTAGCGAGTAGAGCGTCCTTCTCGCGTTCGGGGAGATTTGGGGACCCCGATGGCTCCTTTATCTAAATATGTACTCACGAAAACTACTGTCACTGTCAAAATATTCTTTTATCAACCGATATTAAGCACAAAATCACAGATTTAAAGAGCATTCGTGTTTATTTGAAGATTTCACTCATGTTTTTGAAAGTTAAGCGAAAAAATGATTGAATTTGGAGACCTTTATTTTGTTACTCACCGAAGAAATATAGCGAAAAGCAGACGCCGACGGCTACTACGGCAGTTTTCTTTGTTTACATCACGTGATTCCTCTCCGGCAATCGTATTCGTCCTTCTGAGCGTTCCCTAGTTCGCTCTGTTTGCCTCTACATTCCCTACGCAAATCCAGCGTTTAGCTAGGGGCGCGTCTGTAAAGCCGGGTTAAAGTTGATGAAACCGGAATTTGAACCCGTGCTTATCCAAGCTCGGTTTAGGGCACTAAGCAGACTTAGGAAAGAGCCGCTTTAAGTTAAGGTAAGCGACGTTGGTGCAACCGGCTCTTAGAGTCGGCTGCGTTCTGTACTGTAGCTGAAACGAAGTATAATGGGGCAACGAAGTCATAACTGTGGAGATCGGCACGAACCAGCACATGCACTATAACAAACATTTTGAAACGTGTTTATTTAATTCCATGGTTCAAAAGATTACACTACTAATCCCGACTAATTCCACTTTTTTTTTAAAAAGCTTGCTATCTGGGAGGTCGCGGAGTAACAGAATTTTGGCTTCCTGCCATAGTTGGACGTTTATCTATTGGTTCCACACCTTTGTCGCAGTCCTTTTTCGGTTTGAGGTCATCCCTATTCCAGCTGCAGAACACGTCGTATAAAAAGCGACAGTGCCTCAGCGGATTTTCTAGATACGTTTCTTTCACCCAAAGAAGGCATAGTCGTTTATGGCCTGAAAAAAGAAAACAATAAAAAAACGCTGATACAAATATTTGTAATTAGGTTGTGGGTAATTCTCTCTATGTATTAAATAGATGCCTACTTTTGAATTTCAGAATTTTTCTTCGAACTAACTCAGCATCTCTGTTGGCCTATGAGTGACAATAGCTTGATAATTGAACCATTTGCACACGTTTCGAAGTATATATTGCTATATACTTATCTGCAGTTCCATTCCTGCTATAATATATTTGGCATCGACTAATGTAAAACATAATTAAGCTTCGAAATTATTTAGCAATAAACGAACAAACAAGCTTAGAAATAGCGAAATATATAAATAAATAAGGTAATAAAAGACATCAATTAATAAAAACAATTGATCCCTACTGAAAAAAAAAAGTTGGGGCTTCAATTTGCGATATGATGGTGGTTGGACAGCGAAGCTGTGGTACCACATGGAACGAATGGCCTTTGCAACATAGACCCTTTTTATAGCAAACGCCACCAGGTTTTTGACGCCCCAGAAAACTTCTGGTTTATAAAAAGAATGAACGAGGGTCACCTTAACACCGCTGCTTGAAATGTTGATAAAACGTTTAACTACCAATTCTCCAGGTGAAAGCCAGAAGAGCGAAGGATTGCGATATCTGATCAAATGTTTCGAGTATTCTTGTAAGCCAACTTGCCTCCTCCAAGATTTACTATTGTACAGCCGAAAGCCATCGCTAAATCTCAAACTTTGTTGTCCGTGTAGCGTTTGTGCTTTCTAGCACACGTGACATAAGCAAGCTCAACAGGCTTGCTATAACTGTGCGACCGAATGTAGCTTGGGACGCAAGCGGAACTTCATGTTTGTAAACAGTAGAACGGTCTATACAAAATGATTGACGAAAGAAAAGTGCACTGTACCAAAACTTTTTATGTATGAAATGTTAGTGACGTCACTTGCCACGTCGCAAGCTCCCGTCGCCCTGGCGGCTTGTCCAACAGTAATCTTTGGCGGGAAGCACATGCGGTGAGCGCTACGTGCTTCGCATTGTTATCAGGAGCGCCTTATCATCAATTATCGGGTTCGGATGCTTATTTTGTGGTTGTTCTTTTTTGAAACGAATGCATGTCGTATTTATGATTTACGCTTTTCACTTGAATCACTGAAGGTTTCTTTTTGCGTAACGACGGCGACACGAAAAAAATCCAGAAATCCGACCTGCAACGGCAAATTATACGTATACAACATCGCTGCAAAAAAAAATGAATAGGTTTATGGCGATGCCTGTTGAACCTTACCGGTGAAAATTTCGATCCTCCGTTTATCGGTATAACCAAAATGCTCACCGGTTCGATCAAGCTGCTCATCGCCCTAGTCAAACGGTTCACAGGTTTGAGTGTAGCGGTATGCGAACCTTTTCAAACCGCATAGCGGCATGGCGTACCGGTTTGAAACTGTTCATAAGTTCGATCAAAGTGTTCGTTAGCTCAGCCAAACAGTTTACAAGTCTGAGCGTAGCGGTATAACTCTCCACCGCGGGTCGCTTGCGGTCGAAGTTTGCTGAATCAAGTACGGTAGACTAAGTACGAATCGTCTTGGACTGTCGTGTGCTACCGCAGGCGATAATCGGTGGAAAGTCAGGAGTCCACTCAGTTCATCCCAAGACACTTCATCCCAGGACACTTCATCCCAGACACTTTATACCAAAATGATTCATCCCAAGACGTTGGTAGATCCGGAAAGTGATATTAGAGTGTGGAATCCATGTGGCGATTATGCCGTGAAAAATCGTCGAATTTTGCCCGGCGACTTTTGCTCTGCGCGTGGCATCAGTGCAGTGGCTGCTACGTCGCGTGCAAAGCGAGTGTGCTGTCGGGTGATCTTCGTCAGTTATTCGTCGTATAAAAGCTGAACTCTATAGAGAGAATTATGCGACAAATAACTGACGAACGACGCCCAACGGCACGCTCGCTTTGCGCGCGACGAAGCAGCCGCTACACTGATGCCACGCGCAGAGCAAAAGTCGCCGGGCAAAATTCGACGATTTTTCGCAGCATACTCGTCCCATGGAGTTCAGCTTCGCTCCATGAAGTTCAGCCTTTAGTCCAGTTGCTGATGTGATCATTCATCTACTGCTTGTGGCGCTGAGCAAAGATGTCGAACTGCAGATCACATAGCCCGGGGTTCGATCCCTCCTGAGCTCCTTTGTGAATCTTTCATATTTCGATTGTTTCGAGTAATGACTACTGATAAATAATTAATATTAATGATACTTTATTGGTGTTTGGATGCTAATGCATTGCCGGAAGCATACTTAAGCATCAAGGCCATACTTAAGTATGGCCTTGACCTGCATGTAATGTTTTTTGTTAAACACGAGAATTACACTTTTTGATGCAATCCAGTCCACAAACACAAATGTGACAAAAAAAAAAAAAACTGCGTTTAGTTTGCATGGTTTTCGTGACTGGCGCGATCATACGTTTCTCTGTCATCGGCCTTCCACGACTGGTCATACACTCAGTATAACGCGTTTAGTGTACTAAAAAAAATAGTTTTTATTCACCCTATAAATATGGTGGGAGGGGAGGAAAAAAGTGAAAGCCGTTTACAACTCCCTGTAACGCCGAATTAAAGCGCAGCTCTTGAGGAGGAGGAGGGAAGGGTGCTGGAGGGGAGGGGTCAACTGACCGGGGGGGGGGGGGGTCGCGTGACCTTGGCGGGTCACGTGACCGGGTCACGTGACGATGACACTGCCGATGATGTCATCAGTGACATCACTAATGACGTCATCAGTGACGATGACGATGCGGATTCCGATGACGTCATTAGTGACGTCACTGATGACGATCGGATGTCGGTGACGTCACCAGTGACGTTACTGATGACGTCATCAGTGACGATGACGATGCAGATGCCGGTGACGACATCAGTGACGTCACTAATGACGTCATCAGTGATGATGACGATGACGATGCGGATGCCGGTGACGTCATCATTGACGTCACTGATGACGTCATCAGTGATGATGACGATGACGATGCGGATGCCGGTGACGTCATCCGTGACGTCACTGATGACGTCATCAGTGATGATGACGATGACGATGCGGATGCCGGTGACGTCATCAGTGACGTCACTGATGACGTAATCAGTGATGTTGACGATGACGATGCGGATGCCGGTGATGTCATCAGTGACGATGACGTCATCGGGGGGGTCACGTGACCTCGGCGGGGGAGGTCACGTGACCTCGGGGGGTCACTTGCCTCCCCCCCCGAGGTCACGTGACCCCGTGGGGGGGGGGGGCTCGCGCGGTGCATTATGGGACATTTCCCATAATGCACCGCGCGGTTACGCCGACGCCGACGTCGACGCCGATGCCGCTCAAGCCGGAAACCGGCGCCTAAGAGCTGCGCTCTAAAAAGCTGTCTAAGCAGCTTGACTGGTCCTTAGCCCCCTCACAGGTACACAGCGGTTGCAAAAGCACACACAAGAAATTATATAAAGCAAAAAACAATAAAGGCAAAAAGCAGACAAAAAAACACCTACGAAGGAATCGGTGTAATCAGATAATTATTTTAATAGAAAAATATCTGCTAATATCAAAGCAAATAGCACACAAAAACAGACCTACGAGTGAATCACTGTAATCACATAATTACTTTGATAGAAAATATATCCTAATGTCACACACGCTACAGGATTCTATATCGAAATTAGACAGGATCATTTTGTTCAGAAAAGTTGGCAGTGTTTTTTGAACTATATGTAAACCATAGTCAGTACGAGATTCATCTACTACCAGAAATCTGAATGGCGAGTGCAATATGTTATAGGTTCGTTTCTGAGGGGTGCTAAGGCGTATCAAAAAGCGGTTTATGTCTCTCCATTCCTGTTTATGTTTTACTCACAGTCTAAAATCAAAGTGATGAAATACATTCAGAAAACCCAGCCCAACAAAAATTTCGTTAGTATGAAAATCATATGACACGTTGCATAATATCCTTAGTACTGTTTTCTGCAGTAAAAATAGTTTTCGTAGATTAGTTTTTGTGGTGGTATCCCAGAATAGATTACAGTAATTCAGGTAAGATTGAAATAATGAGTCACGATGAGTTATGCTCTCATTGACAGAAATAAGAGCAGTCAGACTCTCAACTTTAACAGTGTTTATTTAGGAACGTGATGACCTAGCTTTCACGAAACATTTTACGCACCATCGAACTTATCGCTCGTTACTAATAATTTCTGTCGGGATGTCAGTGATAGGAACAATAGACCGATCTCACCAAGCGTTTGGAGCTTGCGCGAGGCAGCCATAACTTTAGTTCACAGGAGGCATTCGGCAGTGCACGAGACTGTTCGTGCCCTGCACGCGCAGAGTTCCAGTGAGGTTGCTGCACGCGAAGAAAGACTAAAGTTCCCTCGATGCACTGCGGCAGCGGTGGCGTAGTCAAACTGGCTGGTGAGATCGGTCTATTAGAGGGCTCCACGATATACCTCGTCGCCAATAGCATCTGGCCGCGAACCACTTTGTTCCAAGTTCAATCTCCGTCAGGAGTACTCTTGTATTCGTATCTTGAATTGCCACCCATGGGGTATATATGTGGTAGTCACCGGGCACCATACTTGAGCGCGTCGTTCACAGCGTATGCTTAAAACGATACCCCACTTATCTTCCAAGAGAACCTACAATATTTGTGGTGCGAAGTGCACTTTGCGGAAGCGCAGCAGAAGTTCATGGTAAGCTCGCGCTGAACAGCAGCAGACTCAACTCGTGCCACTAAATAAGCAACGCTTTAGAGTAACGACATTTGGCCATATTGTGGCTTCAAATCATGGTTGCCAGTTATCGGAAGCTTTATTTGAAATCACAGGAAACGCTTTTACGTCCTCCAGAGATGTTTAAACAGTTGGCAACAGAGCAAAGAAACATTAGATGAGCTCCCTAACTCCTAATCTAATGCTGAGGAAGTCGCACTTTTGAATCATGACGATCAGCAGTTGCGTCTGCTCTGCACGAGCACCAAAATGGCGACGCCCACAATAATGTCAGGGAACAGAGTGCCGATACTCTAAGCGCAGCTCCTTTAGTGGCTCTAGACTCAACTATGGCCGCTTGAATACCAGCTATTCGCTCCGAGATGTTTTGGTGGCGCCTTCTTGTGGTTTCCGTCGGTGACGCCAAAACCAGGATTCCCATCACTGTGACGTCACGAGTTGTTACCCTGGCAACTTATCATCGGTTGCGACGACAAGTTCAGTTGTGTGTCTAGAAAGCACAGTGGAAGTTAGGAGCCATCACATACTGAAACTAACAACGTCAAAGCTGACACTCTCTGACAATGCTCGTAGTTTGGCCAATCGTGGAAAGATAGGAATGCCAAAGCTTTTGTTCGCGCACGTCTCTAACATACTTCATAAAGACAATTGCAAGAATGGCAGCTCACTGGTGCTTCATGTGTGCATGAATGTGCAGCGTGCGCGCGAACGTAGCATTGACAAGCTAATTGCACGTACTTGAATTGGGACTAGCAGAGACATGGCGGCGGCCAGATGCCCTGCCTGGAATCGTCTATAACTTTAACCTATACATAAAAACCGAGCGTGGTCATCGACAGTTAAAGATATTAATAAAAAAAACGTATTGGGAGTATTCACTGACGGTCATAGCTGTGTGCGGAGCTGCTAGCTGAGCGCGAGCTGACGGCGAGCTTCCACAGTTCTTTTGCAACGTGCATTCCGTACCATCAAGATTGCTAGTCTTAGCAGCATAGTAATGTCAGCTCGTTCTGAGAATGCGCTCTTAACGTCGCCCTCAAATACGGCGTTCAGTGAATACTCTTTATAGACACAATCTTTGTAAAACGAAACATCCTCAGCCAGTTAACTTTGATTTGCACAATAATTGGCAGTGGCCAATAAAGGGTTTCGGGCCCATAAGAAATTTTTCGTCTGTGCCCATTGCATAAAGTCTATTATTCGGCCCTACTACATCAGACTCTTCTCACTCCGCCAATCTATTCATCTTTTAGACTAGATCATCCTGAAAAAATAGCCCGGCCGTGATGTTTTCCCACAGCCCATCAAAACGCCCTTCTCCCCGACGCAATTGTGGACTGGAATGGCCTTCCTGGTGACATCGCAGCCATCGAGGACTCTGCCGCATTTTGCGGAGTGATTCAATAATATTGTAATCCCCATTCTCCTCTCTAACGCCTCACGGCCTAGAGGGTGCTGTAAATAAATAAATAAATAAATAGAGGGCGCTCAGCACTCCGCATGCGCCGAACCAAAACTGCTTCTTAGGTTTTGGGTTGGCGCTCGTCCCTAACGCGAAATTTGAGAAATAGAGTAGGGCCCCAAGTTGGGCTTGAGGCCGGGTTCCGTCGGCAAACACGGCGGCGCGCTTTCCGCTGGCTTCGGAACAAATTTTTCATGGTCGCAGCCGTATTAACCACGTTCATTGACAGCGAATGGCGCAGCCCCCAGTTTTCCATTTGCTTTATCTCACTGAACTCAAAAAGAATGAGTGGTGAGCTCGCCCTATATTAAAGATCATCTTCTAATTCTGGCCGTTCCTAAGTCCAAAGAGACGCGGTAACCGTTGACAAGGCAACATCTCGCTACACCGAGGCTCCGAGTGGATTTCGTTCGTGGCACGTTACCTTTAGCTAGAGTGTACTACGAAAAACGTGTAGCCTTCCAGCGCCAAGCTCGACCGGAACACTGGTCAAGGTCATAGAAAGAATAGAACACCGGGCTATGGTTTTTATATAACCTAGATGTCAGGTGTCATGTAAATGCATAACGTCACCGCGACCTGACTTGTGGTCACAACGTCATGCGACGTCACGACGACGCCTTGACTTCACCAAATATTTTACTAGGGGGAATACATTCCACTCCGCCCATTTGCATTAGACAGAACGCCTGCAGCGCCTAATCCACCCCTGACGAAAAAAAAAAAATCCGCGCCGAGTGTTTCTTTTTTGTCAAATAAGCCATCATTATTATCAGTCCCAAACATTACACGGCTACGCGCTACGCTACGCCGGCGGTCGGTGCGCCAGTGCAAGCCAGTGTCTCGAGGTATCAAACAACGTCAAATGTGTCGCTTGCTGTTTTCGTTGGATACTTTTTCGAAACGATGCACAGCATGTACCACGAGTTTCAGCAAACAATAGTTTAGTTTCAATTTCTAAATTTAACTTTTAGAAAAAAAAATCTCTTCAACTAGATGTATTTTGTCGTTTTGCGTTCAAGAGACAATCTGTTATTTTCTGTATTGCGTATGTTATTTCAGTGATGTGCTCCACTGGTATGGTGTAGTTTTGGAATCTGTATCCTATAAACGAAGAAACACTGTTGTTCTTTTTTTTGCGACGCTACCGCCTGTTGGTCAGCAAAGCATTTTGTCTTTAGTCTGTAGTCTTTATTTGTTTGGCTCTGGAGAGCCGCGCCACCGCGGAACGGCTGCAGCCCGTGCTATGTAGGCCCGCTGTGCCGCGTCTAGTGAACATGATAATGTGATGAGCATATACATGCATGTTGACGACGGCATGAACTGTTAAGGCTCTGTTATACTCCGACGTAACGCGTGCGCGCGTGCGAGCGCGTCACAGCGACGTCACGTCGGCGAAAACCCGACGCTCTATACTCCGGCGTCGTGGCGTAACCGACGCGACCGGCGGCCTTCGACGCAGCCTGACCGCCTCGACGCCAAAATGGAGCGCCGGACCGGGATGCATCACGCGCTGGCTCCCGGCAGGCGTCGCGCGGGAAGCGCGGCGAATGCGAGCAATAGCAGACGACAGGAGCACCACTCCGTGTGGCGTCATGTTCGAAGAATCGGACTCGGTCGGTCGAGAAGCTGATCGAGGGAATTCGTCCTCACCCGTGTGTCTACGACACGAGGAAGCTTGAGTACCGTAGACCGTGCGCTTGTCAAAGATGTACCGTATGTACATTGACCGCCTACGCTTGCGGCGCAGGTGGTGCACCAACAGTGCAAGCGCGAGTTTTCGTCGTGCAAGGTACGTCCACGCCATCGCTTGAACTTGGAGCTCAAGAAGCGCGAGAATTTTCGTCTGCTATTCGAAGCGAAAAGGAACCGGAAATGGCGCACTCTCGTAGGAAACGTGCCCTAGTAGTCAGATTCTGCGCATGCGCCGCGCCGGCGACCCACCGACGCAAGCCGCGGGGGCCGCCAGGGCCGTCGGAGTATAAAGAGGGCGAATTTTCGACGCACGCGGCGTGACTGACGTGACGTAGCCGACTTCGGCCAGCGTTCGCCGGCGCGCGCGTTACGTCGGAGTATAACGGAGCCTTTAGTATTGGGGAGGATGGCAGTCCAATTCGCACAAGTTCAGATTTCGTGGAAGCGGGTTGTGCGGGTCAGCAGCGAGCCATGGGGATCTGGCACGGCGTTCGATCGGTGCATGAAAGAACCCCAAGAACATGATGGCGCTGTTGCTCACTAGGGTTTACTGGGGTCGGAGCATCTTAGGGTGCCTACATGTCTGTCTGTCTCAGGGTGAAGACATCCATTGTTACCCTGAATGTACCAGCGCGTGACGCTCTGGCGCACTCGGTGCGTGACTTGGGCGGTAAAATGGCGTCTATGCAATAGCCAATACGAGCTCGAGCTGAGTGACACCGGATAGCGCGCACTTCAAAATGCATAAAACAACGAGTGGGCGGAAAAATGGCTGAGATGTCACCACGCAAGCAAAAGCGCGCGTGTGTATGAAGGCACTCTAGAGCGTCTGGGTCCAATGCGGTAGCTCAGTCAAAGTAGAAGCTGCCGCCTCCGAGGAACCGAGGCCCAGGGCTCAGATTGAGGCATCGCCGTTGCCCGGTGTGTCATCCTCTCAACGGCGTCGTCGTTGTGTTCTTTTCTTTACACGCGTAAAGACGTATAAATAAAATAAGACAGAACAAACGACAGAAAATCGAACGGCCAGTGGCGCGCCCATCGGGCACTGCCTTCGAAGAAAAAAAGCCAGCCTTCAAATCAAGAGCCGTCATCATCATCATCATCTACCGCCCGATAGCCGAGACCTCCCCGACGATAGATGGCTCTCGCCGAGCCCCCCAATTCAATGGGGAAAACGTCACGGCTGCAAGACGTCCAGCCATTCGACCAAGAAAACCTGTCCGCGCCGAGGCTATTGTATTTTCGAGGAGTGGAATGGTATTCACCCTAGCAAAGTATTTTACTTCAACGTCGTCATCGACGTTAACAACACGCGTTACATGACATCAAGACTGCGTTTTGACGTCATTTTGCGTTGACAACGACATTGATGTCAATATTGACGTTGACGTTGACGGCGACGACGACGACGTCAAGGTGACGGTGTATTTGTCAATGCGACGTCATAAAGACGTTTGGTGTCACGTCGTTAACGTCGTTGTCGACATGACGCAACTGGACGTCTCGACGACATCCCGACAATTTCACGACGTCAAGACTTCGTCGTGACGGCGCGTCGACGTTGATGTTGGCGAAGGCGACGACGTTACACGCAGTCAAGGCTTTTGCGTGACGTCGCTGTGACGTCGACAACGACGTCAGGACGACGTTAACGTGACTTCATAGCGATATTTGACGTTGCATGGCGCGTCGACGTCAACGTCGGCATCGACGACCACGTCGTCCTAGACGCGGCGACTTGATGTCGCCGCGTCTAGGACGCCATGGCAATGGCGACTTGATGTCGCGTAACGGCGTTGTCCTCGATGCGACGCGATGTCACGATGGCTTTACGACAGCATCTTTGCGTCGCGTAACGTCGTAGTCGGCGATGACGTCATGACGCCGTCGTAGCGTCACGTCGTCGTGACGTGGTGTTTTGAGGTTACCTCTGACTTAAATATCATAAAAAATACAATATAGCCCCAAGGGGCTATAATAGCTATATGACCTTGACCTGTGTCGTCGCTCGGTTCAATCACAGCGAAGGTGGCGCTCGTATCCAAGTGGCTTGGTTCCACCTGACCGCTTTTCACATTTTGAGGTGCAACTGAAAGCATGAGAGAGCCTGTAGCCCGCCTTGTTCAGTGGTTTCTAGCTCACTCTACTTTAGCTGAAAAACAAGTCTTCCAAGCAATCCAAGTCGCTCCAGCCCAGATCCAAATAAAGCAGGTGCTTGCAGAGTATGCTCACGCGTGTTCGTCTCAGTTTAGGCTGGTTCAATGCCGAAACCTTCGACCACAGAAGCTCAACACGGAACACAAACGTCAAAATTCGCCCTAGACCGAGCATCAAATTAGAGCGCTACAGATTAATTTTTTTTTTCTGAAAACAGTTAAAGGGGCACTCAAGTGCTTTTTGGAGAAGCTTGTTTTTGGAAGCATATTGTTTGTTGGGCTTCAGTCAATAAAAATGACCAGTTCTAAATGGCAAGGCGCCCTAGTAAACTCACAGCAATAGAAATACACAGGCACTATATCCTTTTGCGGGGTCCATCCCGTGTCTCCACCACCTCCATAGAATTCGACCAGTAGAAATAGCGAACTGCGAAAAGAGTGCTAAAGTTATTATTATTGCTCTTTTTAGGCACATGCACATTATATTTTGACAACAACGTCAAATCTTTGGCGGTAGGTGACGTAATACTGCTATTATTGTTTGAAAAAGAGCGAACTACGTTTTCTCCTGGCCTTGTTACGCGGGAGTGATGTGCCCACGCGGCGACGCGGCTCCGTCGTGGAGAGCGCGTGGCTCGCAGCTTATCTCGCCGCGAGAACGATAAGGAAGAGGATCTTCTTCCCGAGGCTCCCGCTTCCCGTTCTCAAAGCAAGGTTCACCGAATCGATCGACATCCACGTGTTGAAACGTTTATTCGTCTTCGCTTCCGTGTGATGCCGAACGTTTGTGTGGTAAAGTAGTGCCCGAATCGAAAGGTAAAAAAATATTCGAAAAGGTCTCCGGTTTTTCGCTCTGCCGGAGAAGGATCCACGAAGGCACGAATGGTTACGTGTCGCCGGGCGAGATGACGACACCGAGGACTTGAACCGGACTCCCCGTTTCTGTGCCGAGCATTTCGAGACGTCTGCATTTTCCAGCGGTTCTTCAGTCTTTCCCTTCGTCTGTATCTAGTGGCGTTGTTCCAAAAATAATGTGTCATTCACAAAATCCGTCAAGTCGGTAAAAAAAATTATCTTGAAAAAACGTGCTTTTTCTCAAAGGTTATGGGAAACTCTCAAAGTGCCTTGGATTCGCCTCAATGGCTCGTAGCATCCGCAGCAGTCGGTTGTTAGGTGACACGGAGTATAACAGTAAGTGCTCAAAGGCGCCAAGAAGATGGCAGCCAATGAAAACTCCCAATGTTCTCGCTGAAACATGACAATTGATAATGACATTGAACTGGACAAAAATAAGTTGTCATCTGGTTCTAACGCCTAACATTACATTTGGGCGAAGAACGACTGCTGGGCAATGCATTGTTTAGCGCTTTTATTTCTTTAAAGGGAGGGGTACCGAAACCCGGAGTAGGTGTCGCTGGCAAAGTGACCTCTAATTGGCTTGACCATGCAGGAGGGCAGTGGTCGCCTGTTCTTCTGTCCAAGTCTCCGCCACAGCAAAAGCACACACTGCCTATAGGCAGCAAACCGGAAGCGCCTGAAACAATGTCCACATTTATTGAATGTAAGGAACACCCACCAGCCATACACCTGAGGCAATGACCAGACTAATCAGATGTAATAAGCAATATTCGCTACTCTGAAATCTACACCTCTCCTGTGATTGTTTCCCCGGAAAAAAAAAAAAAACGGGGGCCGAGGCAGAACAGCAAGTTTCGCGACCGGAAACACGAAGTTGTACTCACTCGTTCGAGGTTGCCCCATGTTTCTTTCACCATAGTGGCGCATGTTCAACAAGGCCAGCTGTAGCACACCCGGATCGAGGCACAGCCCCTCGAAATCCGGGTGGCTTGTCACGCAGCTCTGCCGGCCCTGCTGCTTGCGACGGCGGCCGGGTAGTCACGGCAGCAGGCAGACTCTGCGACGGTTTCCATCGGCACGCAGCAACTGCATTGGCACCTTAAAACAGTAAACCAGCATCAGCTATACATATGAGAGGTATAATAAACAGCTCATCACCTGCCAGTTGGTGTTCCCAAGCCACTGGGTTGCGTCGTCGGTTTCGTCGTCTTCCTCCAGTGTCGACATTGAGCATCGCGAACTGTCGTCCGAGTCCGTCGCGTTCGAGGTATCGGCGTCGCGCGTAGGAGTGGCGTCGTAGGAGATTGAGCTGATATCTGCCGTCCGCCGAAGAATTTCCACCTCCAACGGTGTTAGATTTGGCAGGTCCATCTCCGCACGACGCAAGACCCGAAGTAAACAAAATGAGTCCCAACGAGAATCCATCAAATACGCGCACATTCGGAAGATCACTCCGCCGGTTCGAAGGATCAATCCGCCGGGAAGCCGTCACTCGTGATTGGATGGCGCACGCCCTTCCCTGCTGCCTTCCCGTCCGACAGCGCCCCTGACGGCGTGCGCCTAGGCGCAGAACAGCGATCTTTGATTGGATTTTTAATAGGGAAATCGGCCGCCCTTGAATGGAATTTTGGGATTTCTAGGATGCTTAGAGCCCGCAGATTGAGTTATGACAATAAATAGACGATCTCAGAATCCACTTGAGTGCCCCTTTAACAAGATTTATACTGATTTTAGTATGTTTTGCTTTAGCCAGGCTGACTCGTTTTTCACTTAACTATTATGTGTAAACAAAACGTGCTTGCTAAGGGCACATGTTTTACATTTTTTTAATATTTCTATTTGTTAAACATTACGCTTCTTAACCGCATTCGCGCTGCAAGTGGGAAACGCAAGCGCGCCACGCTGCATTGGTAAAATCATTATTCTATAAGCAGGCCGCGCCAACCTTGTTGCGTTTGGGTCCCCCAATTTCTTATGGCACCCAAATATTGGGGCCGCCTACTCTAAAACTCTCAAATGTGTGCCCAATTTTCGGGGAACGAACAGTTCCAGTTCTGAAATAAACAACAACAACAAATAAAGTAAAAAAAAATTAATTAAAGGTGTTTTGAGGAGGTTTCTGAGTTCGCTTGAATATGGCGAGAACTAACTCTGCTGGCCCTAAGCACCCTATAAATCCTTAAATCAGAACGGTACTCGACCGATTTCCCTATTAAAAAAGCAATAAAGGATCGCAGCACATCGATTTTATCTCCGGCGAATAGAGGAGCATATACCAAAACCAGGGCCACTGCTGGTCAACAGCCAACTAACGATCCTCCCACCTCCGACAGGTGGAACCGCGAAGTATATCTTGACTACGATTCAGTCCCGCGAGGGCGAGCTCGGAAGCTGACGACAGGACACCATCACTCCCGCGAAAGCAAGAAAAAAAAAAAAAAAAAAAAGAAAGAAAGAAACGTAGTGCGCTTTTTTTTTTTTTTGGATTGTGGCAGTATTATCTTCGCTGTCCTCGAAAAATATATATTTTTCGACTACTCTTATCTGATTTTATCATCTACAAAAACATACACATTTTGTAATACCAGCGTTAGCAATCCCAACGAAATGTCGCGTTTTTATTGGTCCCATCTCGTCCTGACTGCCGGCGCAGTGCTCCTCCCATCACCGGAGATCACCACGGTGTGTTCGATCTTAGGATGCTTTTTTAATAGGGAAATCAAAGGTGGATCGCTATGATTTATAGATTTCTAGAATGCCTAGAGCCCGAAGATTGAGTTGTCGCGATAGTTAGGCAATCTCAGAAACCTCCTCAGGGCACCTGTAAGGTGACGACATTTATCTATTGGTATAAGCGTCGTGTACATACCCGTCTGAGTTTGTGAAATTTTTACGATCAGACATTTAGTGTCGACGTATACCGTGACGAAGTCCCAAGAACTTGTCCCGTAGGTTGCTAAAGAAAAAAAAAGCATATCAGGTTTGTTTCGTCTCTTTTCCCCGTTTTATTTCCGCCTCGCTCAAAGAGACAAAACAGCAAAGGCATTAAGATTAAATCTAATGCATGCTTATAGCCTTTTTTGGCCAATTACCAACCTGCTAAATATAATACTGGGAACGTAGATATATGTGGTGCACATGGTCGCCTTGTCTGTATAAAATATTCGAAATAAATATCTGCAATAAGGTCTTGACGAGTGCACGTACAATATACCATTTGTTTTAAGATTTTGCTTGAAGAGGGTTTGTGTTACATACGACAGCACGTGCAGTTTGTGTAACCACACGCAGCATGCTTGTTGACTCTTGGGTAATACTAGCGGGGAGATGTTTTGGTGGCGCCCTCCTATGACTCCCTACCTCGCGAACAGCATTTTCGATTGTTTTTCTAATGAGCATGGTGGAAGCTTGAAATCATTGCGCACTGAAACCAACACTGCCAACAGAGTCCAAATTGACGTTCTTACCTTAGTCTTGTTTTCGTGTATGAGATATAGTTTGCCAACGTCATAGTCACCATTCGGCCAATCGTGGCAAACTGACTACAGCGAAAATTTCGATCGCGCACATCACCAATACCCAATGGTATAAGCATAACGTAAGAAATAAAACAAAATATTAATATATGATATTTAAACTGCGTAATTGTACTCGCCCACATTTGACGAACTTCTTACACGCTGTACCTAAGAAGAGTAGCCATTGTAGTACGACTACTAGTCTGTGGTTTATAATGTGCATCACACTGCCTTTTTAGATACAAGAACGTACGTCGGTACAGAAATCATTCAGTTCACGGATCATCTCTGTACCGGCGGGAATTGAACACATGACACCTGTGTTCTGTACCGGTCGGGCGGGAATCGAACACAGGACCCCTGGGTTCTGCAGCTCCAGCTTTCGCTCCGCGTGCTCCGAGCTGCATACTGTTAACACGCTGTTTTCTTTTATTACATAAAACATCACAATTACTTCATAAAAGAACTATACTCGGGGACATTTCCAGGCAATGAAACCAAAGCCGGCCATCGTTGCGCACGCGCACATTGAGCACCGATAACTCCCTGCATTGCCTTCACTTGTTCTGAAATGCCAGAAACAGTTCTCCCCGATAATACGAGAGTGGGTTACTTTGGACTACACTATAAAATATAATGTAATTAAAAAAGTAGTTCTGTAACACTGACAACAAGCTTTACTCACATGTGCAGCACACATAACAGAGGTCACAAGGGCCAGAGAGCAAACAAACATGATGTGATGCGATAGTTGGTTTTTGTAAATTCGTTTGTTGACATCGTGATATCTGAATCGGGACTTCAGCATCTAAACGTCAGTTTCAAGTAACTCTATATCCTAAGTTTAGAGGCTTACATACCTAATCTTCTGGATCAAGACCGCCATGCGGGTTCACCCCAAACTAAGTTCAGTACGATAACTTAATATACCATGTAATCCAATCAATGGTAATACTTCCCAACTCAGGGTGTGTTCTTGCTTTCACATGTCGAGAAACTTTATGGTATGTAATGATGAATAAAGATAAATAATTGGGACATTACAGAAGGGTATGCTGTAACGACAGAGAAGAGTCCACTGGAAAAAGAAACAACTTTTCTTTTCTCCCATGGTTTTCACTTGTACTACTTACATATTAAACTGGACAAACAACTTTTAATCTCCACACTAACAGAGTATCTCCGTAAAAAGTGAAAAAACATGAGTGCCACGAGCCATACACCAGTTTTTCGGTCGCAAATATCGGTGGCCCCCTCCAATGGTTCAACTAATTACTTGCTCAAGATGACCGCCGTGGGACCACAGCCTTGAAGGGACCATGAGCATAATGGGGAAGTTCAGTTTAAGGATTGAAAAAGGTGTCATGTGTATTCCAGGTAATATTGACGAAGGTTTTGCTCGAAGTTTCGCTTGCGCGCCAAATGAATAATTTTAACAAAGCCAGCAATAATCACGCCGGGACCGATGACAGCGACACCCGCGTCTGTGGAAAAATGCAGCTTGTGAGTGACGTAGAGCGTGACATCGATTGAGGCTTTTCCGATAACTGGCGGAAGTGATTGGAGTCCGCTTTTCTTGGTTTTGAATCGTAAGTTGTCAAAAAATCAAAACGTCATTTTTATTAAATTTTATGACAACAATGAACATGTATTTTTGTCAGCAAGGTTTACTGCCATTAACATAAAATTTTACTTCAATGCGCAGACGCGTGGACTCAAATAACCTACCGCCTTTCACTCGTGACAATGGTCGGGGTCTAACTTGAAAAGCGTTCAGTGTGTCAAAAAAACTAGATTTTTTTTTTCTGGCAAGAAAAAAAAAATGGCGTATCATTGCGTTTATTCCGTTTTGTCGCTCGATTCTTGGTTACAGGCGGGAAGAGAGTTGCACAAACTATTCCAAGCTGACGAGCAGCAGTTTCCGGTACCTTTCCGGGTTCATGCCAAAAAGCTTTTGTCAGAGCTTGTGTAGCACTCCGCGATATTCCCTACCCATCCATCCAGCCTTTCATTCAACGAGACCTGTCTGCGTTTGTGGTGTGCTGAAGTCTTCTGCGCAAATATGCGGCATGAAGACATCGGTAAACGCCCCTGGACAAGCCCAAAACTTCGCCGCTTTTACGCCGAGCCTCCTCGAGCAGGACCATAGTTGTCTCGGGTCTTGGGTTAGCAACGCTGACCGCGTCCGCTTTAAGTCTATCACGGTGTTCTGTCTCATGTGGAACGTAACAGCAAAGTAAAACTATTGTTATCTGTAATGCGATAGCGTCGCTCGCATCGCGATTGGCAATGAAATATGTCGACTAAAATAAGGCATATAGGAGGTATTCACTGGACGCCATATTTGAGGCCGGTGTTAAGAGCGCATGCTCAGAACGAGCTCACATTAATAGCCTGCTTAGACCGGCAACCTTGATGGTGCTAAATGCACGCTCCAAAAGGACTGCGGAAGCTATGGCCGCCAGTGAATACTCCCTAGAGGTACATGTACAGAGTTTTATTTACCATAAAAATAAACTACGCACCGCCAAACGCTTATTCTTCGCCCAAATGTAGCACTAGAGGTTTGAACTAGAGTGCCTCAATATCCTTCTGTTTGGGTGATGCCTTCGTTTGTAGTACCTGATGCCGACAGCACGCGCTCACAGGGAAAATACAAAAAAATCGCAGGAAACAAAATGTCGCCGTAGCACAGTCAGCGCCACGAGCGCGCGCAGAAACACACTCTTTCACTTGCTTAAGAACAAAAAAATAAAAATAAGGGTTCGAAACAAAATGACCAGATATCATCATCCCAAGCAAAGCGCACATGAAGGCATCCTAGTCGGAACCAGGGAACCAGATGCCAAGGTTTAGTGCCAACCGCTCTCTTATTCAAAAGTTATAAGCAATTTTCTAAAGATCTCATGGGTAAAATGGTGGCTAGACCCTTTACAACACACGGAGCTCTATGCCGCCAGTTATCGAAAACGGGCAAAAGTGAGCCGCATTTTCCAATGAAAATTTCGAAAATCACACATATCGTTTAAATAAGATAACGGTTAGTTATGAAAAATTGTCATCTGGTTTGAATGTTTAGGTCTACATTTTGGGCGAAAATGAGCGTTCGGTATTGCATAGTTTATTTTTGCCATAAAAAAGGAACTAATTTTTTTGGGGGACATCTCGTACTACAAAGCGCCGCTACAGCTCATTGCTCCAGCTGCGCTCATGAACACTAAATTCTAGCGAAACGGACGGTTTATTTTTAACGTCACCTCCGTTTAGGAGAGGTTGTATAGCGGGGAAATCGAACGTGAGTTGCGGTTTTGTCAATTTATTTTACACGAAATAGCAAGCTTCATACAATCTATCTAAAGATCGAGCATAATGACAGGTCCCTTCAGAGGCGGAAAGCATCCTCTTCTAAAAAGTCGTCGGAGCAAGAACGGCGGCGGCCAACAGGGGCAGAAAAGTGGTAGCGAAAGAGGCCCTTGCCATTTGTGGGGAACGGAAGGGAGAGGAGGAGCAGTGCCTCTGCTAGTAGAGTCGGATTTTGCGGTCGTACATGAGCATGTTTTGCCGCGAAGGGGCACAAACATCTACCGTTGTAAGAACGCGCAAATTACCATGAGGTAATGGTGAGACATATGAACAACAAAATACACGACGCGTCAAAAAATTAAGATTGCCGGTGCTCAATTAGCAGACCGGGAATATCAGAGGCCAATTCCACATATTTCAATGTATTCCGAGTTGTATAACGGGTCGGCCGTTTTGTCGTGCACATGTGTTAAGCGTTTTTATGAATTTTCCGAAAAAGAAGCAATGTGATAGACTTCCAAAACTTTAGCTTGAGGAATTAAATGACCCAATAATTAACACAAATAAACTATTTTCTTTTCGTCTGGTGTCTCGTTTTTATGTCGCTGATGTGCCTATTTTTCAAAACATAGGGCATTAACAGAGAGCTGTAGATATTTAGTTCAGTAAACCCAAAGTAGGGGAGGTACGTAAGTTAGGCTTAATGGCACAACAAAAGTAAGGACAAGGTTGAAGAAATCGCTGGCAGCAATAAATGATCAGAAATAATTTGAGTACTGAGTACTCTGTCTTGACTGGTCGGTCAATTTAGTTTTAACTTCCATAAATAAAATGACTGACCACTCAAAGATTATTAAGCGACGTAGGAGTCATAAGTTGGTTATTTGTGCGGGCTAACTACAGTGGTGTCCAAAAAAAAAAAAAAAAGGAAGCTATGCATAAGGTACTCTGTGACGTTGTATAAAATAGGGTGTAAATACGCACATTTGGCGCTGATGAACTCTAGCACAGCGTTACGTTTTACACTAGCCTTGAGCGCACCGAAAGGTAAAGGTGAATCGAAAGCTAAAGCTTGTACACGTTCTGCTCAGGTGCTAATGTTGGGATTTTCACTGTACATTATTGCCTTGAGACTTAATGTAAGCCGTCTCCTAAATGCTTGCAACAAAACAAGACGAAATATTCTGTCTTGGTATGCGAACGCAAAAGGAGACAAGGGACACACAAAAACAATTTACCTGCTGACAGCACCAATCTTCTCGGCGCCAAAATAAGTATTCACAGGCTGCCCAGCGTTTGCGACAAAACGCCTGCCAAGAGAGAGCTTTTCCAAGTGATTTCACGCCGTTACTCTTGTTCTTGACAGACAGTTACGTTTACGAACGCGTAAGACCACATGTGAAGTTTTGGATATTTCTGTTCGCGTAGCTCGATTGGGCCTCCTGACGCGATTGCGGACGGGGCGCACGATGGCCCGCTCATCAGCGAGATCGACAACGATCGAGCACGGCCGCGGTGACACCGGACGTAGCGATGTGCCCAGCGTCTACACTGTTTTGTTGATAACGTTTCCAACTGGCAACGAAGCGAAATGTAGGCTGGTGCTGAATGCTGATAACCGGGGACGATCGTACCGGAGCAAGGATCTCGCTTGGCCCCTCAGCCGGGTGGGACATCGCGAGGCTGGGCGCTTTCCAAATGGGCACTGTAAAATTCCATAGCACCGATGCCAAGGAAAAACTTTTGTCGGCTGGGACATTGCAGGTAACAGACCAACTTTCATTTGTGGTTGATCCCGAAAGGCATGAATTGAAATGGCAGATCCTTTGGGCGTCGCTAGGCTTTGGTGAAGTGTGCGGGTCTATGTATGTCGCCGACCTAAAAGCTTTTTACAAACCCCAGGAGGTAGATGTGTTGCAGGTTTAAAATGGAGACGATCCCGATCACATCTCGAAAAATTCCACACTGTCTCTGCCATGATACAATCTGCGACGGCGGTGAAGACGACTAAAGGAGCACGAGGTCTAAGTGCGTTATATTCATGCCCTCTTCGGTTTTGTGAGGGGAGAAGAGAAAGTAGCCGTGCTCCAGTGTGCGCAGTTGGCTAGGCGTCGTTCTTGGACGCAGCCACTTACTCCTGCCGCGCCAAGGCCGTATGTTGTTTTTTAATTCATAGTGCCTCGTGCCAGACACGTAACGGCGGCGACGCAGCTCCCATCATCAGACCCACGGCAGCCGCATCGGTACCACCTGGAAGTACAGACGTCGGACCCGCAATCGCCGATTTGCTAAGACCCTTGCTGACCCAGAAGGAAGGCCCCCCACACCCCCCTAAGATGCCCCCATTTGTTTCTTGAAGGGGGGGGGGGGGGGGAGGAGATATGTCGGCAACCTGGGGATCCAAAGCTTTGGCCCAGGTTGCCCATTAGCCAAATCGTCAGTGGTCATTCTACTCGCGAGAGGGCCAAGGGAAACTGGCCACGCGAGCGGCACTCCGCCGCTGATAAAAGGCAGTCACGGCGTACGCGACGGGGCTGTTGGGATCGCGGCGTGAGTGATGGCGGTAAATAAGTGCCTACGTGTGGTTGAACAAGTGCATCGTGTCATCCTGCGATACAGGCAGCAGCAAGGGAATTCCCGCAAGTTTCCACTTTCAGCCGAACGTTGACGTAATCGTCGTGTCCACTCTGGGCCCAGCGTTGGCCTTCTCTGATGACGCCATTTCATTCAGCATTGTATTGTATTGTATTGTATTCTGCGGCGCAATCTCTTTGAAACGAGAGTCGAAGTTCGACACGCCAAAAAAGTTAAAAAAGAAAAAAGGAAAGAAAAGAAAAGAAAAAAAGGGGGAGAGAAGGGGGGAGGTCGTCAGGGCCCACCATCTGTCGTCGATGACCAATGGTGGGCGGAGGGTAACAGCTACACGATCACGGTGGTCCGATCGGTACGCGCTGACTTCTCGGTGCGCAAATCACCGTCGCACTTTCCACCACGCCTCCAGTCTTTGCCTAGAACAGGCCACGTGGTCATGTTCGTTCGTGAAGCCGAGTGCCTGCTTGATGCGGGAATCCCCAATGGGCGCTGGCAGGAGCTTCTGGCACGTGAGCAGCAAATGCTTGGTGGTCTCTTCGTCTTCTCCACAGGCGCTGCATGTCATGTCCGTCACGTTACTGTCAAACTTTCGACGGTACTGTCTGGTGCGCAGGGCACCACCGCGGGCCTCGATGAGTAGGCGACTTCCCAGCGTGTTTTTGCAGAACGTTACTGGAGCGATCTCGGTCTTGAAAGATGCATACAAATGCATGCTAGTATGCTGTTGCATTCCCAATATCCAGCGCTCCCTTTCGACAGCCTTTATCTGCGTTCGCACTTTACGCACCCAATCTTTTTCAGCTTGAGGCTCATCACTCATGCAAAAGGCTCCAAACTTTGTGCCGAGGTGGGTGACACGATTCCTCCACGTCGAACGGATGTTCTTGAGGTGAATGTATATGAAAAGTCGCCGTGCCCAGCGGTCTTCGTCCATATGCCGGAGTCGCGCGTAGTACTCTAGCTTGCTGCAGGCTTCTCGTGCCTCGAAAGATGACCATCCGACGTCTCCTTCAACAAGCTCGTTGGCCACTTGTCCATGGCATCCCAGCGCTTGACGTCCGACATCTCTTTGGCGTCGTTCAAGATATTCACGAAGCTCGCTGGGTATGCCAATGACAGAGTTTCCAAAAGTCAGCCCGGGTACCGCGACGGCCTTCCAAAGTTCCCTGGTAACGACGTATTGGTCGCAGCTCCAGAGGCACCGTCTTCGCAGTATGTTTCGCTTACGCACTGAGGACGTCCTGAGGTTTTGGTGATGCTCAGCGAGGTAGTTTTTTGTAGCTGATAGTGTCACGCCAAGGTACCTGTACTTGGTGCAAACAGGGATCGCTGCACCCTGTAGGATGAATGGTACAATGCTCTCCTCCTCGCGGGAAAAAATAACTGTCGCTGACTTGTCAGCATTGAAGCGTAATTGGAGTTGATCCGCCTCGGTCTCACATGTGGCCAGCAGTTTCTTCATGTCACCCACACTGTCGGCCATCAAGACAAGGTCATCAGCGTATGCAAGTCCAGGTAGCCGCCATGTAATCACCTCCCCGTGTTGGAGATGCGTCAAAGAAAAACCGATGGCCGTTTTCTCCAGCGCCCTTTCCATGCTAGATGCATACAACATGTACAGTGTCGGCGACAATGGACAGCCCTGTCGTAATCCTTTTTCAACTATAACCTCGTCAGATTTCACACCGTTGAAAGATGCCGTCACAACATTTTTATTGTAGAGCCGCTGGATTAACGTCACCCAGGTTTCAGGCATATTAAGCTGTTTTAATCTTTTTAAAAGCATGGTATGAGGAATGCAATCATATGCTTTCGCTATATCAAGGAAGCAAGTAATCATTGGTCGCTTCTCCCTCCGTGCGATCTCGATGCATTGCGTCAAAGTAAAAAGATTATCTTCCAAGCGTCGCCCACGTCTAAAACCGTTCTGCAACTCAGTCAGTATGCCGCTCTCCTCGGCCCACTGTGTTATACGCCCATTAATTATGGTCGCGAACACCCTATAGGCAACCGGCGTGACCGTGAGTGGTCTGTAGTCGTGTAACAACTGCTTGTTGCCGCCTGTCTTTGGAATGAAGGAAACTCGACCACGTCTCCAGTCGCTGGGAATCGGGTCATCGCCGCAGCAGATTTGACTAAACAGGTGTGCCAGGTGCTCTCGTGCGTCGGGTCCTAGACCTTTGAGCACCTTGGCCGAGATTCCATCCAGCCCCTGTGCTGTGTTGCCGTTTAGCCGCGCCAGTGCACGTTCTACCTGAACACACCCCACGACTGTTGCATTTTGGTCGACTGTGGTACTCTGCGGGGCATCTTCTAAATGCCGGATTTCATCCCTCATGCCTTCATGATTGCAGTTCATTTGTTCCGTCCCAAAGAGAGTGTAGAGATATTCACCCAGAAGTTCTTTTATGTTCTTTACCTCACTTCCATTGTCCGGATCCACCAGTCAGGGGAGAGCTGTCTTTCCCATCTAGACTACCAATGTAGCGCCAGAACTTCTCTCCGGCTTTTTTTCCGCCCTTTCGTATGTCTGCCATCTCCTTGCAGTCATGTGCTTGTTTTTTCTTTTCAACAATAGCTTGTGTTAGTGCCTTGCGTCTTTGGTACTCCTCCCAGAGTTGCAACGTCTCTGGACCTTTTCCAAACGACTTTAGTGCTTGGCGATGTTCTCGGTTCGCGTCTTGTCGGTACCGAATCGCTCTCCCGATTTCAGCGTCCCACCACGGGACAAGTTGTCTTTTTCCTTGCGCGCTCTTTGCCACCGAACGCTCGGCAACTGCCTGCCTAAGTTCCGTGGCGTATTCTTCATACGTTGCGGCCTTCATGCGTTGCTCACTTTCTTCGAAGTCTTGACATACAGCCTCGATATCCCCCTCACGCAGCCGAAACGTCAATGCACGCTTTGGGCGACTGCGATGCCGTTGGATTGCTCCGAAATGTAGTAGTATGGTACTATGATCGCTGCCAACGCTCCGTTCACCATTGTCGTCCACAACTATTTTTTGAAGGCGGTTTGACAGCCTCTTGGAGGCGAGGGCGTAATCAATGCAGGTTTTTTTGTCCCGCACCATCCATGTATACTTTCCTTCACACTCTTCTCTCAGGTTTAATATCTCCAAGTCCGGGAGGTACGGGAGGTGTCGCGCCGCGGCGCGGTGGAATGCGGCTGCAATGGGCGCGTTCAATAGCGGCTCCCTCAGCTCCGAACGGAGTCACTCGAGTCGGAGTCCTCGGAGCGCCTACTAAACAGCAAAAAAAAAAAAATAAATAAATAAATCGCGGCTTTAATTTTGTTTTTACGCAATTTCCGCTTCCTCCCCTGTGCAAAACGGTCTCCGAATAAACTGGAAGCAGACGATGGCGAGCGCCATTGCTTTTATTTCACGCCAGTATTGAAGAAGTCTTGACAAGGTCGTTGAAGAAAAAGCAAGTGACTGATATACATCAGCGCTGCTGTTCGAAGCGATGCAACGCGATCGATCCCTTCGCTTGGCGGTGAAAAGGCAGCTACTGTTATAAAACCGACGAAACGTCGTCAGTGCACGCAAAATATGGAGCTCGGTGAATCTACGCCGCCGGTTGCGATACTTTGATACGTCCATACGTCTGTTCTGCCCTTCGTAACGAACTTTTCATAATATGTATTCGTATACACACCGGGAAGTTCGGCCGCGCACGGCGATCAAGGTTTTGTCGGCCGAAGCGAGCGTCAGCCAACGTGCACCCCGATTTAGCTACGCAAAGAAAACATTAATCGGGATCATGCTCTGCGTAATTGTCCAACCGGCTACCAAATTCGCGTTCATACCCTGCCTTGCTCTGTTCAGTGTGGACAGGACTATCGTCGATATTCACCGAGTTTCCGAGCAACAGCGACCAATACACGGCGCCAAATGAACGTTCACGTTGTTCATTAGCATATTCAAACCCAACAAAATACGGTCCAATGCGTTTTCCGAAAGAGCCTTACCTGAAAAAGATATTCGAACGCGTCATTCGTCTTACCTTGAGCACTTTTCATTAACAAAAGCGAGAAAACCACACACCCGCGGCAGAACCGACGCAGCTTATCCCGCCATTTTTTTCTCTTTTAGCGCTGGAACTTCGTCAGCGATCCGGAATTACGTCATGCCTTACTCCTTTCACTCCTCATCACGGTGTAAAGGCTGGTTCAGACAGTTGCGTTTGACTGCGTTTGACTGCGTTTGACTGCGTTGCGGCTGTGAGAAACCAGGACATCCCTGCTGCTTATATCGCGTGCCAAGATGATTCCTTGAATTGGATTCTCCGCTTCATAACGAAGCACAGATGTGTCGGTGAGTCGCTTTCGGTTCTCAACGCAACGCAGTCAAACGCAAGTGTCTGAACCGGCCTTAAGATACTCTTCAGGTCAGGTCAGCGCGCTCCTCGCGCAATGCAGATAAAGTTCGCTTTTCACTCTCTCACTATGTTTTCAAGCCGCGCCGGCAGATGATTCCTCGACCCGTGGGCACGGCAAAGACGGCTCGTGCCACCTCATGTACCGCACGCGCAGAGCTCCCGCGAGGTTGTCGCACGTGCAGAAAGACCACGGTGTACCGGGGTGTCATGGCAACGAGATAATTGTTTTCGCTCTCACACAGTTTCGCCGTTTCGCCGCCGGCGACACTGTCAGCCGTTGGCACGGTGGCCGCGGAATGATGCAGCCTTTCGGATGCCCGTCGAACGAACGCTATCTGATTCCTCGCGCCACGCATTCAGCCCCGGCGTGTCCTCACCTAAAGAGTGTATCTCACACCCTGCTCCTCATGCACCGACTCCGGAGACCGTGCACGAGAGCCTGGCTCCGAAGACTCGGAGTAACGTGCACCGGAAGTAGGTTTTTGCCGTGTAGTGGAAGAAGCGCTGACTCCTTGTGGAGCCGCTACTGAACGCGCCCAATGGCGTCACAAGTGTCAGCGGCACCCGGGGTGACAGCCCGCCGGGTGCCGCTGTGGCAATTTATGAATTATCCGAGAATTCGCCTTATTTCGACGGTGGCACAAGAGCAGTCGTTAATAAAAAGAAATGCTCTTGCGCTCTCGTGCCTGGGAAAACCACTCTTTCGATCCAAGCAGACATGACTGTGATCACGGTGTGAGATGCACTCTTTAGGTGAAGACACGGCGAGGCTGAACGCGCTGCGCGAGGAATCAGATAGTGTTCGTTCGACGGGCATCCGAAAGGCTGCATCATTCCGCGGTCACCGTGCCCGAGGCTGACAGTGTCGCCGGCGGCCAAACGGCGAAGCTATGTGAGAGCGAAAAACATTATCTCTTTGCCATGACACCCCGGTACACCGTAGTCTTTCTGCACGAGCGACAACCTCGCTGGAGCTCTGCGCATGTGGAGCATGAGGCGGCACGAGCTGTCTTTGCCGTGCCCACGGGTCGACGAGTCATCTGCCGGCGCCGCTTGAAACCATAGTGAAAGAGAGAGAAAGAGAGAGAGTGAAAAGCGAACTTTATCTGCTCTGCGCGAGGAGCGCGCTGTCCTCACCTGAAGAGTATTATCTTCCACCGTGACAGTGATGCACCCTGCCACGTGCCACTGCTAGTGCAGCTTGCTGGTGCCACAGTAGGTATTCCCGCGAAGCAGATATCACCAGCCGCGCGCCGTGCGGATTGTGCGCTAGACAGGCTGCGAAACGGGT
>NW_024609835.1:3567129-3784767 GCF_016920785.2 Ixodes scapularis
CATTCATCAAAACAGCGATAGCATCAATTTAGGTACAAAAAAACGAGCACTGGGAAGCTTCGCTCGTTTATCTGGCAACATATTGCAATCAACGATGTCCCGCGGTAAAAATTCTATTTTAGCAAGTCTGTCCGCGCAGGAAATTTCAATGTGTTTACAGTTATCATTGCGAGAAATGTAATGAGGTGGAACGATGGTTTTAGATTTATCTATGCCGATGTACGTTACCAAATTGGTTCAATGCATTTCCCGTTACAAACTTCTGGTTCTACTGCCCAACAACCAGCGGACAGCATGACTTGCTTGATAGTTTGGTTTAAAATATATCGATAAAAAATATTTCCCGTTCGTTGGCATATCTCCAGTATTTGAGGCTAGATATTTTTTACGGGACATTAAATTCCTCTAAAATGCCTAAATTTGACCTGTCATTCATGACCTATTTCAAAGGAACCAGAGGTACTAGCATAATTTGTAATTACGCATTGCGAAAGGTAAATTTTTCTGCATTCATTTCGAACAAGATCTTTTTCTACGTGTTTGTATAGTGAATGAGAGGACCAACTTTTTAAGGACATGGCGGCGCTTTTTAACACGGAAGAGAGAGCAGAGCAGAACATCACAATCCGCTAACTTCAACTGTTTATTATGCAGAAAAACATAGTTAAATACTCTGCGCCATCGAGTCTCTCAACAAATACCCTGCCCTGCCGCAGTTTGCAAAAACTGATTCTCTTTGTCCCCCAGATCAGCCGAGGCCACACTAACGCACCAATCACAGCAACTTTTTATACACGTCTACCTCTATTTTTCCCTCTCTCTCGTCTTATCCCTCCCCTCCCCTCTCGTCCGTGTACTAAAGCGCTACCATGTCCTCAAAGTTTTAGCACCAACTCGCCAAACAAGCTGCATGGATCACTCCGGTGAAAGCAATCCCGGAGCGATAATTCTATCTATACAGTGGCGCCATCTGGGAACATATATTCATAGCTAATTCACATGCAAGTTTATCTTGTGTTAATGCGCGACAACGGACCACTCGCAAGACACTATTTCTAGTTGTGTTCAGTGTTTCGTGGCGCGTGCCTTCCAAATATATATTTTTTTTTCGTATTTTTTGCGGACGCGTTTAGTTCATCACGATCACAAGGTACACGTGGAGGTACACGTGGAAAGCAACTCCTTTTACAACTATTTTTAGAGCCTTTTTTAGGGGTATATTGTTCTGTTTGCTGGTGAAACGGCGGTGTTTTAAAGCCGCAAAAATGGGCCAAAGGCTTCAGACAACGGGGCCAATATAAAGGGCTGAAACAGCAAAGACTTGGTGTGGTTTCGCTATCTTTCTCCTACAAAGTAATATTATTGTTGTGTGCATCTTCATACAGCCGGAGGTTAGCCTCCGTGGGCGTTTGGTGTCTCAGCTCTGGAAGAGAAATTTAGCCAGTGCAGTGCAACCGCTAGCCTGGGGTCTTTAACGTGCACCACGCAGTAGTGATACACGACCGCACGCCGGCACGATGCGCATCCAGATCGAAACGGGCAAAAGACAGAAATCAAATCCAGAATCCCTGTGTTCTGCAGCGCTAGCTGTCGCTCCACGTTCTTGAATAAGTAATGTTAGCAAGACCTTCATAACATTCAACTTGAATCATAGTTACGAATTTGAAACACGAATCATATAATATGCTATTTCAGTATGGCTATTTTAATTGCGATATTAGCTTTGTATATTAAGTTGAGCAGGTTTTTTGATGTGTGTGACTGAAGAAACAACTGTCGGAGAGTCCCAGAAAAAAGGGTCAAGTGTTCTCGCCCGTGTTCGATATGTTCGAGTTGGCTGAGTACCGTGCTAGGACAATAAAAAAAAACTATAGACAAAATTCGAAAATGTCAAGTACAATGTGGAAGAATTACTACATAGCAGTTGGCCGCTACGCCAAGAAATATAAAAAAAAAATCTGCGCAGAGTAAAAACAATCGCTAGAAATATACGAAATTGTATCAGATACGGGCAACAAAGACTCATGGCTTGAGCCAGTAGAACAATAAAATGATCATAAAGCCAATGATTCTTTAGAACAGAGAAATATGTTGCATAAAATATTTTCACATGTTGAACCGGTAATATCTTTTTCCGACGTCTGAAGGGCGCTCGTAGCCTAGACAAATACGCCGCCGTAGTGCGTGTTCCTGTCTTTTCGATAGGCAACATAGTTGGACGAGAAGACTCTGACATCAGTTACAGAGTCGGAGAGCCACGTTTCAGTACCGATCACAATACTATGTTCAGTCACAGGAACACGTTCCGCAAACTCACCAACTTTGGAGCGAAAGCTCGCGCTGTAGTACCCAGTGATCCGGGGTCCAATGTTCGTCCCTGCCCGCTTCGATCTCGATGAGAATCATGCCGGCGTGCATTTGTGTGTTACCACTCTGTTGTGCACGTTAAAGATCCTAAGCGAGAGGTTGTACTACGCTGGCTAAATTTCCCTTCTACAGCTGAAACACCGGAATCCCATTCAGGCTGACGAAGTTCCAGCGTTGTAAGCATATATACAACACCATTATTATAATTACCTTTCAAATATGGCGGCCTTCCCAAATGCGCGGCTCTGAGAGTGCCGCACTTAAAGCGAATTCATCCCCAATTTCACGCGTTGTTTACAAGACAAATTAAGCACAAATTGTAACATCGAATTTGCTGCAACTATAGTTATCTAAGGTTTTATTTTTTGTAGGTCGTAACCTCCTGAACAGTGGTACCTTGATGCAACGGGTGGTTCCCGTTTCGACCCATTCCCAATTTAACCTTTCCGTTTGTACCTTCCCGCTTTGACCCGGCTCAAAACGACCTTCTCGTTTCATCCTTTCCCATTTGCCCCATCCCGGAACAACCTTCCCGATTCGGACATCGTTTGTTACCAGTTGGGTCGGTTCGTTTGTATTGTTTGTTAACAGTTGATTACGTTCAAGTGTCCAATGTCTGTCCTCCTTGCTGACATCACTTCTCCCTCTCCCGAAACAACCTTTGAGAAATGGCACCCTAAGATAAACGCGGTGCCAGGGAGGGCTCACCCGAACATTTACAGCTTCATCGATTTGATCAAACGGGATTAGGCTTTGACGAGTATCTTTGCAGCAGGCTTTGCCGTGCGGGCCAGGGGGCACAAGTGGGTCAGCAAGGACCGCAAACTATCAGAACTGGAGTGTCGCTTTTCTGATGGCACGATTTCCCTGTTCGACTTTCTCTACGAGGCGAAGGTATTTTTTGGTCTATGATGTTTTCCCTTGTGCGCGAGTGTTCAGTGTTTCAAATCGTAAAAAAAATAAAGTCTCAAATATATGCTTGTCACCCTGTCTGATTTATCGTTCTCAAAAATATCAAGATCACTAATATGAGGTTTTAGAGTAACGTACACGAGCACTTTGTGAATTCCAAAAGTAGTGTCGCGATGGCGACGATAATTTTAGCTCTACCCAATGTGCTTGTGTACGTAAGACTTCATTATTGTACGTAGCGCGAACAAGCGATCGGTGGTGTTGCTGCCATAAAAACTATTACTGTGCTCATCTAAACCAGTGCTCTAAGACCTAAAATTTGGTGCCTGTTAATACCATTTCGAAGTAAAATATATAAAAAAAGCGACCAGGTCATCTTTGCAGTAACGGTGTCGCAGAGTGTACATAGACCGTTTCGCGGTTGCACGTTATGGAAATTATCTTGAAAAAAAAAAAAAAACAAAAAAAAAACCCAGATCACTTAAAGTGATTGAAGTAAAAATAACATTATACTTCAAAGCTTGCCTGAAAGAGGTGAATATTTTTAGAACAAATTGGCATGCAATAATATTTCAGGAGATATATTCTTAGGCAGAAAAGGTGCGCGCAGACCAGGGTTAGAGCGATTAGACTTTTCGCGAAGAGGTTGTGATGCTCAGGGCCTTATACAAATGGGTTGAAAATGGACGGGTTCATACGCAAAGGATCTTTCGGGTATCGGTTGAAACGGGACGTGTTCAAATGAGACAGCGTTTCGGGAAAGGGACGAAACGGGATGTGTTCAAACTCAAGGTCGTTTCAAGAATGGGTCGAAACAGGACGGGTTCAAAGGGGGGGGGGGGGGGGGGGGTCAATTTGGGAATGGGTCGAAATGGGACGGGTTCAAACGGGAATCGGTTGTTTCGGGCTACCCGATGAAACCTTTTTTTTTTTTTTTTGAGGAGAACAAAGTTTCAAATTTGATTTATTTCAATATGCAGCCACGCCTACTGTTTTCCAATATTTAAGTACAATATATACGAGGCAGATGCAATTTAGCCGTGAGAAAATCAAATCTAATAATGGACCGCTGCGCGTCAAATACGTTTGGAAGAACCACAAGAGGGAGCTGTGCAAGCCGGCTTGGTAACATGTTGAGAAATGTCACGTAACCACAGCACTTTCAAAATGGCCGCCCCCGTGTTAGCATGCACCAGGGAGGAGCGGCGTTCAGTTATCCGATTTTTGGGCGCAGATGGCGAAAAACCTTCGGATATTCATCGCACGATTCTGAGGCAGTACGGAGACGCCTATGTATTGCCTCGGCAGGTGTACGAGTGGCACAAACAGTTTCGAAGTGGAGCGTCCATTTTGATGGACGCACCTCGCTCCGGCCGGGCTCAAACTTCAACGACGCAGGACGGAACCTCTGCTGTGAAACGGTTCATACATGGGAACCGGTGTGTCACCATCGATGAAGTGGCTTAAGAATTGAATATTAGTCACGGCTTGACGAATGATATTTTGCAGTGGCACAAAATATCCGCCAGGTGAGTACCAAATGAACCTACGCCAGAGCTTATGAAGCGGCGTGTGGATGCTTGTGAGACGCCACTGCGACGCTACGAAGCCGAGGGAGATGATTTCGTTGGACGCATTTTTACTGATGCTGAATACTGGGTGCACTACGCCGAGCCACAAAACAAAGCGAGCAAGCATGGAGTGGCGACACACAACGTCACCAAAGCCGAAGAAGTTCAAGACGGCACCAACGGTGGGCAAGCTAATGCTCACGGTCTTTTGGGACCATAAAGGCCCAAAGTCGAACATTAGATGCCCAAGGGACTCACTGTGAACAGTGAATCATACTGCAACCTGCTTGAGAGCCACTTGAAGCATGCAATCAGGCCAAAGCGTCGCTGATTGCTCAGCTCAGAAGTGTTGCTGCAGCACGACAATACGCGTCCTCAGGCGATACGTACGACAGCGGAAAAAATCAAAGGACTGCAGTTCGAGTGTATTCCGCACCTACGAAACTTGCCACACCTCGCATCAAGTGACTTTTACATATTCGGGCTTCTCGAAGGGGCTCCTGGGAGAAAGAAGGTTCATACAGAGTGTGACCTGAAAGCGGCGGTGCCTTCCTAGCTCCGGAGTCAGCCACAATAATTTTTTTTCCCGCGGCATCAATGCATTATTGAAGCGTTGGCGAACATGTGTCGAGCGAGGAGGTGACTATGTTGAAAAGTAATACAGGACTTTTTATGATATATATACTCCCCCGCAAATAAAAAAATAAGTTCCGGTTACGTTTCGACCTCTCCTCGTATATTATTCCCTAGAGGGGTTCTGAAGTAAAATTTTAGCTCCTATGTTTTTGCCTAATTGTCTGCCATGTTCTGGCCACACCACCAAGAGCCAGTTTTTCTTAGGAAAGACAGCAAAAAATTATTTTCTACAAATAAACCGATTAACATATTTCTCCTTGTGATATTCACAAAGCAACTTTGAGTGATTGATAATACAATTAAATGCAAAGGTGCAACCTAGCTGTGTTCGGAGATTCGTGTTTGTCATTTGTTCCCCTTATTCCTCTCCTCCAGAGATTATTTTCGTCTACTTCAAGTGTCGTTATGGCCCTCTTCGCATAAAAGCAGCGCCGCTCTGCGAAAGTACGGTGGCAAGTTGCATGTGCTCGATTCCTATCGAACTTGGACGAATTTGATTTCCATTGTCTCCCGCGTCTATTCTACTCTTGCGTGAAGTGATGAGTTTGTAATGCAGCTGAGTCACTTTCTCTAAACCCGGGGTTACACAGCTTATAAACCATACAAAAAAAAACAAAAAAAGACAGTCTGCATACACATTTGAACGCGAGTCACCGCGAATTAATTACTTAGTATGCCATATGGAAATGAGTTCAAGGAGAAACTTGGCACGCTCCATTCGAACCACGGATATTGCTGTCACTCGTTCTTGTAGACTCCTTTTTGTATGATGTATGAACAGTGTGACCCAAGCTCAGTGTTGTGGCCGTTACCGAAAATAAGTAACGAAATAGCGTTACTCGTTAGCTTCGAAAAAAGCTAACGCGTTGCAGAGCTCCGTTACCATCTTGCAAATGTAAAGAAATTCCGGTGTCGCTACTTGCCATGACTAACGGACGTAACTTTTAAGTTAGTTTGCCGTTACTTTGTGCTTCGCTGTTAGTACATGACAGCTGTTTATAATATACCGCCTCGACAAACTTCGGCAACAATAAACTTGTTCAAAGTGATTATTAATTTATTTGTAGTCTCCTGCGCTGGAGCATTAAAGCAGAGGATTGGGGTACAGATCACATTTATACGTTGGAAACTCATACAAACAGCACCTCAGTGGCAGGGATTTCAAGAGATATTGACGTTTCTCTAGTGACGGACGGCGTTCAATGCTGCGATAGCCTTGCCACTTGTTAGATGGGCCAACTTGTTTGTCTGACCTCGGAAGGATGTGTAATGTATGTTCTGAAACACGTGACGCTTCGAGAGCGCGATTCGCACAACTGTAATGTATGTCCTGAACATGTTTAGCTAGCCAAGCTTTTTGTCTGGCCTGGGCGGGATATGTAATCTACATCCTAGGACACCTGATGCTTCGCGAGCGCGACTCGGAGAATTGAACCTTGCCCATCGCACCTAACTGGGAAGAAGAAATTGCTCTGAAAAGAACGACCGGATGCACGCCACCTAACGGACGCAATATAGATTTATTCATGTAATGAAAGTTAATCTGGTAAAATAAACGTTATTCTATTTTATTCCTTCAAAAACCAACGTCGCATTTCCAATTAATAACACGTCAGCACCCGCCATGCTGACACGCCTGTTTTGGTTGAAAGTGTGAGAACGTCAACGCTCCCGAACTTAGAGTTTATCCTTTCTGTTGTTTACTTTGTTTTGAAGGGAAGGATATGACCAGCTGGAGCAGCCAGGGACGGAGGCAAAATCCCTCGAGCGGCGGCAGAGGCTGCCTTCTAAACGAATGTCTCTTTCCAGCGAGAACGGGCTGCTCAGTGTACGGCGACGGTGACCTTAGCAGCTTCTATACAAAAACTGCACCAAGGACGCTTAGGGTTTCAGTGCACCGATAATCGTACACCCTTTGGGTCCGGTCGTGGGATCGTTTTCGTTGTTAATTTAACATAATGATCAACCAACTAGCCCACCAGATGATCGTGAACGTTAAAGGTGTCTTCCGAAGGAGTTTGAAATTCTAAAATGAGTGATAGGGTGCAGGCGAGGCTGGTTTACGTTAATGATTTAAAACAACCCTGAGACTGGGGAAAACAAGGAGAAACATGACAAAATCTCAAAAGCTTTGAGATTTCGTCGTGAAATTTTTGAGATTTCGTCGTGTTTGTCCTTGTTTTCCCCAGTTTCAGGGTTGTCTTAAATCATGAGTTTGAAATGAAGCCGCTTATACAGAGCTTTGTTGAAGTTTCTTTGACACTGTTGCATAGTGTACAGAATAAAAATTGTTTTGTTTCAAACAATCATGCGGCCATTTTTAATCAAAAGTAACGAGTAGCGGGTAACGTAATTTGATAGGAGATACCGTAATATAATAACGACGTTACTTTACTCGTTAGGGATTTGGGATTCTAACAAATACGTTAGTACGTTTGTAAAAAAAAAACAAAAAACTATCGCGTTACCAGTAACGTCGTTACTTCTAAGCGTTAGTTCCAACATTGCCCCAGCTTAAGGTACCTCTGCACTGAAGGTAGCGGAATTCCTCCTCTCCAGGCGGTTTCTCTTTCTCCATCTGGGGAGCTTCTCCCCTTCCAGCAGCTTCGCGCTGCCTTTACCGAGTAGACTATAGAGAGTGTTCACTGGACGCCATATTTGAGGGCGATGTTTAGAGCGCATGCCCAGAACGAGCTCATATTAATAGCCTGCTAAGACCGGCAACCTTGATGGTGCTAAATGCACGCTCCAAAAGGACTGCGGAAGCTCGCCATCAGCACGCGCTCAGCAGCCGCGCACACAGCTATGGCCGCCAGTGAATACTCCCTATAGGGACTCCCTATAGGGAGTATTCACTTGCTGCCATATCTGTGTGCGCGGCTGCTGAGCGCGTGCGGATGGCGAGCTTCCGCAGTCCTTTTGGAGCGTGCATTTAGTACCATCAAGGTTGCCGGTCTTAGCAGGCTATTAATATGAGCTCGTTCTGGGCATGCGCTCCAAACATCGCCCTCAAATATGGCGTCCAGTGAATACCTCCTATGTCCTTGCGACGTTGGTTTTTCACCCTGAAACACCCTGAAACTAGAAGCTCAGCCTTCAGCGCGAGCTCGCTGGCTTCCGCAGTGCTTTGGTTGCGCCTGCCTGCGCGTTCACACTTGTGTTACCTAAAGTGTTACCAACAGCAGAAAGCTCGAGCTGTAGGCGAAGCTTCTAGTCTCAGCTTACGGGTGAACGGATTATTCGCAACTTGAGCCCGCCGTTCTCCCTCTCGTTGAAGAACGAAGAACCAGAGGAGCGGGGACGGAAGTGGACACGGTGGCAGGTAGTATCTGCCATGGTACTGTTGTTACCACATGGTTTGGGTTGGCGTGTTCCTGTATTATGCAGTTTTAACGAAAATACCGAGTGCGCTAAAATAAGAATTGTTGTTTTCCGCTTCGTAACAGCGTTGCACAAAGGAACGGCGAGATCTCATTCAATAGGACACTTTTCGTAGATCGCATACGCTATGGATTTCGGGTCCTGCGGTTGCCAGCACAGTCTGTACTCACCGTGACGACGAAAGCTCTTGCCAGTACCCTAAAGCTCTTGGGTACAGTCTACGAGTAGTCTATCCTATCCCGAAAGTAGAAGAGAACTGCGCGCTCAAATTTCATTTTTTCCCCGAAACTAAAAGAAACTTGGTCGCTCAACGGTGTGTCGAGCGATTGACACCGGGAATGAGTTCGCGTTTTACTTGCTGAAAAGCCGTGACAAGGAACATGACCGTTTGCTCCTAGTGATTCTAAAAGACATACTACGCGTACTTTCCTTCAGGTGATTATGAAGGGAAATAAAAAAAAAAAGAGAAGCTCGCAGCATTCTTAACCGCGTCTGTGTATGCCAGTGATTTCGAACGAGTACTTAGAACGGGCAGTTTTGGCAAGGCAGGTAGTGGAACTGCGAATACCACGGTACACAGGTGTAGTATACAATATATTGAAACATTTGTTTAAATAGAAATACATAAAACCACGAATTATGCTGATAGCATTAATATTCAGTTCTGACATAGCGTTACTACAAGAAACCGTGGGCACGGCAACGCTCCCATCAAGCGCTGAAAATCATGCTTAAAAGGTGCAGCGCGAGATTTTCGGGGGAGTTGTGTGCACGTTTATACAGCTTAGAAGTTGGTCTGCCTCAACGGGCGACGAGTCTCCCACCTGTAGATGAGAAATTTAGCCAGTCCAGTACAAGCGCTAGCCTGGGGTCTTTAACGTGCACCACGCAGTAGTGATACACGACCGCAGCCGGCACGATGCGCATCCAGATCGAAACAGGAGAGGTGGGGATTGAACCTAGGATCCTAGGTTCCGCAACGCGAGCTTTTGCTCCACGTGCTCCTAGCTGGTGTGCGCTAGATCACTCGGTCACCGATCCCCTTATAGCCCGAGATGCCGGTTGCAAAGTCACACCGTAGGGTAACCTGCGTTCACGCTATGCTAAAACGGCGTACTAGTAACCATGACGTAGGTTGATAACGTCTTGAAATGCACTCAATCCGCGACACATTTCAGTGAGTTGTGAGCCGTTGACACAGAGAAATCAATGTAAACGCCACTTCTCTGGTGCTCGACGGGCACCATGGCTCACTTTTTAGCGCACCGGTGATCAGGTGCAACGCAAACGCCACGATAGGTTCATCATCACACTAAAGAATATTTTTCCACACACAATAACGTGGCCAGCGCTCAAAAAGCGCTCCGCAACTTCTAAAGATTCACATAAAACTGAAGTTTCCGCACCTTTTCAAAATGTGCATGCTCGTTTACCTAATGACGTCACCCTTTTCGTGATCTTTGACATTCTCCTGGCCTGATCGTTTTCAGCTTGTAGCCAAATTAATTAATTTAAACACACTGGCCAGCGATAGCGGGCAGGCGCACGAACAGTTCTTGAAATTCTATCCCCGTCTCTTTCGCCATCTCCGAACTACCGCCCTGCAATCTATAGGGCGTTTGAGTTGCGATCGAATGAGGCTAACTTGGTGCCCCGGCAAGTAGCTACGCCTACACGTAACCAATGAGGATAGCGTGCGTCGGATTAGAGGCACGTGCCCTTGAAATACATCAGAGATGGCTTTGTACCCTTTGCGACCGTCATTTGCCACCATAGGCTGCAGAAAAAATAATCATTTCATTATTTATTTATTTATTTATTTGTACTCTGCAGTGCCGAAGCATTAGAGCAGAGGAGGGCGTACAGATCACATTTATACATTGAAAATTCACAGATACTGCACAAGCCAGCAACCAACATTATATAAAAAAGGAAAAAATAATTCAAAACAACACAGAATAATAACATTTTAAAATTTCAATAATGCCAAAAATACTAACAAAGAAATTCACATTGCATTGATCATGTTAAGAAAAGATGCACTGTCAGCTAGTACAATGTCCGGAGGTTGCTCATTTCATTCCGATATTGTTCTCAGAAAAAAAGAAAACACCATGTAGTTAGTTCGACATTTTATTTACCGTATTTTCTTTTCATGGTCCCTCCTGCTCGATATAAAATGGGTCATTTGAAGATGATTTAATTTGTTGATTCCAGATAAATTATTATTAATAGCGTAGATAAGTTTAAGTATATTTTTCTTACGTATTTTTGCAAAAGAGTCCATAATCATACAAGCTTCATCACTCTCACACTTTCTGCTCGACGATAGTCATTTACAATAAATCTAACAGTACGATTTTGAATGCCTGCTATCTTATCTATGATATGTCTTTGATGCAGAACACGCACTGCGCTTGCATATTCGAGGTGTGGTCTAAGTAGTGAACGATACGCAGAATATTTTAGGTTTGAAGAGCATTACAAAGGTTGCAGATGACTAGGCTAAGGAACCTTCCAGCCTTTTTCAAGATCATATCTATGTGTTCATTGAATAAGAGGTCATCTGAAAGAATGACACCGAGTTGTTTAGTTTCGGATACTTTTTGCAACGAATCTCTTCCAATAGCGTACGCGGAATCAATATTCTGTTTCTTTTTACTAAATGTGATGTGAAAGCATTGATTTGTGTTTAACCACAGTTCCAAGGTTTTGCACCACGAACTAACCCTTTTGAGATCCTCCTGCAAAGACGACACCTCATTAACATTCTTTATCGCTCTGTAAATTACGCAATCACCCGCGAATAGTCTGATTTTAGAAGATATGAATGACGCTAAATCATTGATATAGATTAAAAATATATGTGGTCTTAAAACTGAACCTTAAGGTACCCCCCAAGTTATGTCTACAACTTTGGATTTCTTACACCCCAGGACAGCGATAGATAGTCTTCTATCCACCGAGGTACATTACTGTCTATGTTTAGAGCACTCATTTTGTGCAATAACAATTGGTTTGAAACAGAATCAAATGATTTACGGAAATCTATAAAATTGCACCAGTTTGCTGCCTATTTTCAGCCGTACTGACCAAATCACGAAAAAGTTCAATTAATTGGGTGTTGCAGGAGACCTCTCTGCGAAAGCAGTGTTGGTTAGGACAAAAAAATTATCTTCTAGGTGCTTGATTATACTGCTATGGACAATATGTTCAAATATTTTACATGATATACAACTTTACATGATATACAACTTTACATGATATGCAACCAGACAGTGGGAGCCACGACACCCAGGTGTTTGCTCAACGAGCTGAAGAAGTTCGCCAGCCCGCCCGACTACGGGTTAAAAATGGACAACGTGGTCGACGCTACCCGGTACAACCTTAGTAGATTGACGTTCGCTTCAAGCCTGGAGACAGAGTGTGGGTCACCCGTTCGCCGCCGCGGTCTCAACGAGAAGTTGTTAAAACGGTACTTCAGACCCTACAAGGTACTTCGTCGATTCGGAGATCTGACTACAAGGTGATGCGCGACGGGATTGACGTTCGCTTCAAGCCTGGAGACAGAGTGTGGGTCACCCGTTCGCCGCCGCGGTCTCAACGAGAAGTTGTTAAAGCGGTACTTCAGACCCTACAAGGTACTTCGTCGATTCGGAGATCTGACTACAAGCTGATGCGCCACTCACCCTGACCTGAAGTCGTCCACGTCGTGGGCTTCAAGCCGTCCCTATTGAAAATTCCATCAAGCTACGTAATTTGGGACACTGACTGCCAGTCAGCAGCCTTGGTGGAACGTGATGGACCATCAGACGTCATCTGATGGTCCATCAGATGACGTGTGACTGCCACTGCCATGGGAATTTCATCAACAAGGGCAGCATTTATATAAGAGTAAAGCTATACGCACTCATAAATATCGCCAAATGCCTCGATAAAACAAAAAGTTCGAGAGAAAAAAAAAAAAAAAAAAAGCAGCACCACCGCGCATCGAACCCGCGAGCACATGCGTACAAATCGGACACCTTAACCGCTATGCTACGCCACACTTAGAGAAACTCGATTTGACAATTCGTTTTATACAAAATGCTTTGGCTGCAAATGCAGTTAAGTCGTCAGCGTGTTATGCAAAGCACTCGTACATCACTCGCCGTACTTCAGTTCTACTCACCTGCCATGTAGAGTACTTTCGCATCGTAGAACGATCCTTTTGTTCGCGCATCACCGGCCCAGTAGACCTGGTACACCCTGTCGTCTTCAACTACACCGCTTAAGTCCCTTACATCGTCGGAACTCACAACAGGCTGGGTCTTGTCGAGTAGAAATTCTACTAATACGTTAGACATTGTAGAGCCCGGGCAGGATCGACAGGTTGGAGCAAGCGGGCAAACAAAACGAGTCGAGAGCGATCGTTCATAAAAGCTGGGCGAAGCCTCTATGGGCGAAGCGAAGTGCGAAGTGTCGTGTTCGGCGCTTCGGCGGGCTTCTGATCAAGGGTGTCGGTCGGTTGCGTGTCATATCTCTAACGTCAGCGGTTTTATGGGCTCACGTCCCAAAATCGTTTTCTCGTGCATAGATTACTTTTCGTATTCATAGATTTGACGAAATAGTGGTATCCGTACGAACTTTACGTCCTTTGACCGTACGTCTGTCTGCACGTCAAAGCTTTCTGACGTACAGTCAGAGACAATCGATGTACAGTCAGAATCACCACCAAGACATCCTGATGGCATTTCGCGGCGGCCGACTGCCACCAGGAAACCATCAGAAAGCTGACAAGCGGGGTCTGACTGGAGTTTGACTGTCGGTCAGAGTAACTTGTTGGCCAATCAGACATGCTTGACGTACAGTCAGGCACAGTCAGCGGTCCACTAGAAAACATTGACTGCCAAGCAGGGTTACATTGATGGATTTTTCCTTCGGGGTACTACGCACGATAAGACTGTGGACTGTGATCCCGCGCTGCGCTTTACAGGACTGTGTTTTACCAGTTTCCGTATTTTCGCAGTCGTTTGTTTGTATCTATCAGTTTTGTTTCCTTGCACGTTGCATTGAAACGAGGATCTTTTTAAAGCTAGGTAGGGTTAAGGCCACGCGCTTATCCGAGTAAGCACGACCGTTGCCGAATGGCTATCGTCCTTGACTCCCACGCAAAAACCCGAGGTTCGATGCCCGGGAGCGCACGCACCTTTTTGTTATTTCTGTAAATGTTGCGTTTTGGTGAATTTGAGAACCCTGTTGTTTATTCAAGGTCCGAATGTTCTACGCGCCGAACCTTCTACGCCGATTGTTCCAGATGCCCACGCGTGTGCATGAGGGGCTCCGCGTGGCGAGCCGGATTGAGTCTCGCCCCAGCACTCAATTCAGCTGCTACGCCCCCAACGACACCTGCCACGCTAGCCTTCTTCTTTATTATTTTGAACGCAAGTTCGCCCCATTAAACGTTTAGTTTTCTTCCGTTAATCGTCGCCTCATCAATTGTCATTCGTGACAATATTTCCCTCCGCGAGGATGGTCATATTCAAATAAACAAGGTTAAACACTGCAACAAGAAATATATATTTTTTGTTGAAACTTATAAAATCTATTCCACATCTCAGCATACTGTTTAATACCGGCTGTTTGTTCTTAAACTTAAAAGATTTGCTAAAAGAAAAAAAAAAAGAAAAAACGCGAAACTTTCACTTATGCGGCTTGTGCAGCTGAGTCATACGGCCTGGGGGACATTGTATAGGAGACTAATTGTAACGAATAAACAGCTAATTAATTAAAATTCGTAAATAAACATTTATAGAATGAAAATAGACATAAGGTTCCAATTAAAAACTTACTCAGCGTCATCGAAAACCACTAAATTAGTATTTTTCAGAAAGACCTTGAGCGCATGAGAAGCGTAGTATTGTGCAAAAGTTACCACTCGTGGAGCAGGTACAAGGCTGGGGCTAGATAAGAGACGGAAAAATCGCGCGAGCGCCTTACCGCAGCCGCTAGCCTTGTAGCTACTCCACGAGAGGTAAATTTGGTGCACTCCGCTTCTCACGCGCTCAAAGTCTTTATGAAAATTACTGATTTAGTGGTTTTCGATGATGCTCTAAGTTTCTGATTGGAACGATATGTCGATTTCCATTATTAAAAAAGTAGATTAATGATTCTTATTATTAGCCGACTGATCGTTATGATTAGCCCCCTATACTATGTTCCCCTGGCCGTATAACTCACCTGAACAAACCGCATTAGTGTAACTTTCACGGCTTCTTTAACACAAATCTGTTAAGCTAAAAAAAAAATTTCGTAGTGAACACTGCAACATCTGGACGCCATAACCTCTACTTGATCGAGGCGTTCACCAAATGCCAAAACCACTGCTGAAATATACAGACACGCTTTGTTTCATATTATCGATGGATGAACAAAAAGTTTATTTTGGCTTGCATACATATAATACGTAACAACAAGTTTATAATTGAAATATAATGTAATTGCTACTATATCAAGAAGTTTTATTAATGGTAGCCTGCAAGTATTAAATTCCGTATTGCACATAATTCTGATTACTTTTTTTCTGCAAAACGTGTGAGCGGTGCATATTTTTTGAAGTTGTGTTTCCTCGTACAAGAAAACGGTAATTATAGCACAAGTAAAGCAGGTAGTTATAAATGCTCAGACTGCTCCTAATTAGCGAAGCATTAAAATGCTCTCGAATCATATAACTTTTAAATAAAGTTGGTGTAAAATAAATCTTGCTCACCTACTAGTTGTTTCACTTAGGATTGTCCAGGACACACTTCGCTCGACGAAGTTTGAAGTGCTATAATTTTGTATCAAGTCGCTGATAATGCAGTTTATGTTATTGAAATGTTTCAAGCGTGGAATATACTTCAGGTATAAGCGCTCCGCACTTTGGAGAAACTGTGAAAGAGTGTTTCAGAATATAAGCACAGGTTACATCTCGTTGGCGGTGTCACACTACCACACAATTAGTTTGTGGTACTGATATTTAAAAGCCCTATAGGAATGTATTAATAGTAATTCATAAGTAAATAAATAAACGATAGCACCAAGACATTGTAATTTTAGTAACGACATATTACTTTATTTTGTAGGCATTACACCCAATTCGCGAGCTAAAAAAACAGTGATGAAAAAGCAACATGAATGAAGTGATACAGAAAAAAAAATCACAGCTTTCCGAAAAGAATAGACAACTAGCAGAACCAGCCACAGATATTACAGGTACCCATTTTCCATAATAATACAGAAGATGCTATGATAAAGCAATCGGGATATGATGAAATTATAGTGAGATATACCAACTGTTTAAGCGAAGAATTTCAAAACTGACTAAAGTTATTGCTTTGATAACTAACAGGTTAGTAAATTTGACTTAAATATTGATGTAATTAGTATGTTTATTAAAATCTCCGACGTCCACCGTGGCTGGCAGTTTGTTCCCGGAAAGTTTCTTTTTCTCACCTCAAAAACCATATTTTTTAGCGAGTTTTGAAAGTATTCGCTGCTGAAGCACCCAGTGTATATTATAATATAAAAAAGAATAAATGTAATGTCCTAGTTTTGCAATAAATGATGCCTTTATATTATTAGAATTTCAAATATGCTTAAAGGGACCAAGAAAACGATTTGGAAGTTGAGCGTAACGATTGAAATAGGTGTCATATATATTCCGGATAATGTTGACGAAGTTCTAGCAAGGTATATGTACAGTCGGCACGGAATGAAACGCGAACAGTGGGTGCATGGTTTTCGCTAGATGCTGCACCACCTGAACCAGATGGGAGCTGCAAGAAGATGGCTCCTCCTTCGATGTGTTAGGCTCTTGCTCAGTGCATCCAAACCTTCGGTGTTTCGTCTCTAGGGGACTCAGCGTGGGCCAAAAACCATGTGCTCTATGTTCGCGTTTCATTCCGTGCCGACTGTACATATACCTTGGTTCTAGCACAAACTAGTGCTTGCGTGCCGCGCGAAGAATTTTAGCATATCTAGCAATAATCAAGCGAGGACCGATGGCAGCGACGTCTGAGGCAGCGGAAAAATTCAGCTTTTGAGTGATACATGGCGTGACATCAATTGAGGCTCGTCAGACGATTGATTGAAGTAAGCAAAATGAGCTAGTCCTCGTTTGCAATCGTGAGCTGTTAAAAGTATATATATTGCCGCCCGCAGGATTGAGAAAGCAATGCTCGGTGACGGACTTCTAGAAGATTCACGTTCATTCATGGTGAGGACATAACGTTTATCATTTCGTCCTGCTTTTTTTTCTTGAAAGGGCTTGTGGCTTGTTCATTCTGGCCCCGAGCGCGCGATGCTCGAAGCTTTGCCGAATTATCGAAATAGTGGCGCACAGCAGATAAGAAGCTGCCCACGACCTTGTCGTGCCACTCTCGCTCTCTCTTGCTGTCTCGCCGCCGAATCGCCGCCCGCTTTTCTGCTGTCTGGACGCTCATTATTTATTTTGTTTGGCAAAAGTTCGCCGATTCGCTTTATTTCAGTGGAGCTGTTAAGAACTAGTTTTTCCAGTTTCGTGGCCGTCGACAAATAAATCGCGACACAACCCTCTGGACAGCTACCGCCATGTATGCGCGACGGCGGCACAAAGTACATCTCCGCTACTCTTCCTTCTTCACCAGAGTGGAAAGGCTGAATTCTCTTGTTCACTGTAGTACATCCTCTCGTCATCTTCATTCTTGGCATTTCTAGAGGAGGTGCTGGGTACCGCAGCCCATGAAATGTACCCCTCCGAGGCCTCGCAGCGCAAGCCCAGTTTCTGGCTCAAGAAGACCACCCGTAACAACTACCGAGACTCGAGGAAGCCGCCGTGTTGAAGGTTTGCCCCCGCAATTCGGGCTACTGCCAGAGAAGACCAACCAGTCTACAAAGCCGATGACGAGCAATCAATCGTCGGAAACCCCTGCAGCCGCCCTCGTCGTTTACCAGCCCGTCACCCCTCGTACACCGACGCCCTTTCACGGCAACGCCTACGAGGACATCGTGGACTGGATTAACAAGTACGAGTGAGTGTTCCGGCACAATCGGTGGACACCTGAGCAGTGCCTCCAGAGCGTCTACTTTACCCTCAAGGGCACGGCGCGACACCGGTTCGAGAATCATGAAACCTCCCTTACGTCGTGGGACCAGCTGAAAGGAGAGCTCCAACCGACGTTCGCCAGTCAGCACCGAAGGGAGAGAGCCGAGGACCCTCTTTGAACGAGGACGCAAGGTCCCTACGAAAGTGCCACCACGAGCGGGCGCTAGCGGCGCGAGCCAGCCACTATCATCGGCTCAAAGACATCTCAACTCTGGCATCGGTTCGCTCCGAGCTCTGCACCAGCGCCGACGAGCTTCGCCAGATCATCCGTGACATTGTTCATTAAGAAATCAAGAAGCTGCTGCCTGCTGCCGACCTCCCGGCATCGCTGTCCATCGGCGAGGTCGTCCGAGAAGAGGTTCAGCGAACCTTGCAGCCAGAAGCTCCCGTTCAAAACTTGAAAGAATAAAACAGACGAGGACGGGAACAGGACATCTTTCATTTAGCAACATAGAATGGCACAACGAAAAACCGCCCCCCAAGAGTCTTACCGTACTCAAAGAGGGAAAGGAGATACTAGTTATAAAGGAAAGGGAATACACTAAATATAAAGTTTAAAAAGCGCATCACTAATCTAGTTATCTCTGATTACTTAGAATTCGACCTTTGTCATTGTCAGTGATAATGCAGAATTATTCTTGTTTGCAGTCGAAAAGGAAAATGTACTATAAATATAAGAGTTTAAAAAGCTGTAGCGTCACGACGAGCTGTCAATAATCTAGCCATCTCTGGTGTTAAGAATTCGACCTCTGTCTTTGTCAATGATAATGAAGGTGCAGAAATGTTGTTGTTTACAGTCCCCATGGCAAATGGTTCAATGATTCCTCTCCCAAATCTGTTGTTGTGCCCGCCCAGTATTTTAGTATAAGAAAAATTAGGAGTACAGTCAATGCATGTGCGGCTGTGAACGACAATGGGGTGATAAGACTCATTTGGAGCCTTTGATGCTTCCAAGTTGTGTTCTCTGAGTCGATGGTTGACACATCTCCCAGTCTGTCCAATGTACTGACTGCCACAGCTTAGTGGAATTGAATAAACATTTGTTTCTTCGCATTCTACAAACTTTTTGGCGTGTTTTAGTCTCAGAAGCTCCCGTCACCGTGGCAGCGCCGGAAGAGCAAACTCTCAGCTACACCGCAACTGGCCGACGACCGCCGCCCCTTGTTCACCCGTACACGGCGCCACCGCGACGTGAACCTGCAACACCGCAGTACTTGCGACGCAGCGAAGAACGGCAGTGCGCCCGGAACAACCAGCACCGAGGAAGACCGACGCGCGGTGGACGGCCGACCACTGGGGGCAAGCCGACCATGTGTACCGCCGATGCCTCTACCAACAACTTGGGCTGCGCGGGTTCCACCCGAACAATCCGCGCCACGGTACGGTGAGCGCCAACGAGACATCGATGAGTATCTTCGCCGTTCACTGTCTCCTGCGTCCACATCACCCCGAGGAGCTTTCCCGCCTTCATCGCAACGCCCTGCATCGCCTCATCGTAGGTTCCGCCGAGAAAGCCTCCACAAACGTCGGAGGGCTCCCACACTAGCGACGAGACGCACCGGAACGACGCTTCTGCCACGGTGTCGAATAACCTCGACGCTACCATCGACGACCACGGCAAAGAGGAACTCGTTGACACCGGAGCAGACTATTTTGTTTTGAGTGAGAAGATCTCTCGCCGCCTTCAAAAAGTGATGACGCCATGGGATGGCCCGAAAATGCTAACCGCCGGCGGACATCTCGTCACACCAGTGAGAAGGTGTATAGCGCGCGTGGACATCCACGGGGAGACCTGTTTCGTGAAATTTGTCGTCCTCAAGGAGTGTTCAACAGAAGTCACCCTCGGCATGGACTTCCTGTGTGAGTACGGTGCCGTGATCGACCTTGCAGCGAACAGGTTGATGCTGCAAAAGGCCGTCCTACCTCCGGAGGGATCCAAAACGACGCCAGCCGCTGTCCGAGTTATTGTGCACCACGTAGACCTGTCTTTTAGAAGGGTATACGCTTGGGCTCGTTGGCGATCTATGTTTTTGAGGGTAAAAGCGCTAAAAACAACGGAGAAGTAAAAAAAAACCAACAACACAGAGCGCTACTTGCAACTAAAGTTTCCCGTATTTCGGTAAGTAGCGCTCTGTGTTGTTCGTTTCTTTTACTTTTCCGTTGTTTTTAGCGCTTTTACCCTCAAAAACGTGAACCTGTTGCCGCGGCCGAGTGTTATTGTGCCCATCGTGACCGACGCAGTCGCCTGCGGGGAAGTTCTCCTGGAAGGCGACGTCCAACTGCTCGTCGGGACAAGAATAGGAGTCGCAAGGGGCGTAACAAAGCTGCAGGGTGGACGAACTGTGGTCTTCGTGACGAACTTCTGAGTTCCGACAGGAGGCGCAGCACCTCACGAAAGTGCACGTCGAGGAACTCCGGCACCGACGACGTCCAGCTGGTCACCCAACGGGCAGAAGAGGTACACCAGCTAGCCCGCCTTCGCATCAAGGACCAACAACGTGTCGATGCTCGCCGGCACAACCTTCGTCGCCGCGGCGTGACGTCCCAGTCCAGAGACAGGGTATCGGTGTGGACGCCCATTCGCCACCGCAGCCTCAGGGAGAAACTGTTAAACACTACTTGGGACCCTACAAGGTCATTTGCCGCCATGGGGACTTGAACTACGAGGTGCTCCCCGACATAACCTGACCTCCAGGATGCCGCCAGCCCCGACCTGAGGTGGTCCACGTAGTTCGATCGACTCAAGCCGTTCTACGCGCGTTAGGACTGTGACGCCGGATGTTTATTTCGGCTCATCGTATTTTTCTTGTTTTGTTTTTCGCCATTTTAGTTTTCTTTTTGCGTTGCATCGGGGCGGTGCGTTTTTAAAGGGGAGGGGGGATAATGCCACTCGCAGGGCCGAGAAAGCAACGCTCGGTCACGGACATCCAGAAGATTAACGTTTATTCGTGCTCCGGACGAAATGTTTAATTTTCATGACTGTTTCCTGCTTTCTGGTTCTCAAATGTGCCTGTTCATTCTCGCCCCGAGCGGGCCATGCTTGAAGCTTCTTTGCCGAAATTTCGAGATAGTGACGCTCAGTAGATAAGGAGCTACGTGGGACCTTGTGGAGTCAGTCTCGCTCTCGCTTGCTGTTACGCCGCCGAATCGACGCTCGGTTTTCCTGCTGTCTCGACGCTCATTCTTTATTTTGTTTGGCACAAGTTCGCGGAATAAACCTTTATTTTTAGTTCACTGTAAATGCTCTCATCATCTTCATTCGTGACAATATAGTGCGTTTCAAGTCACCAGGCTCGAACTAAAATGAACCGTGAAAATCGACGACTGCACGTAGGAATCTAAACTTTTCGTCAAGGGTGTATTTCACACGTCGCTTCTTTATTGTAAAATTAGAAAGCTTAGCTCCCTTTTTTTAACAGATAGGGCCTAGAAACTTGCCAGGGTCAACGGAGGGAGGCGACGCAGACGACCAAGTCGAATGACGGGGCGCGCTTGGCGCTCGTACTGATAGATGTCACTACTTCCTTATCAAGACGACTCGAGACCACTGTGGTTTATTAAAATGAACATAATCTTTTTGTGCAATGCACCTTTGGTTAAAAAATAAATGCGGACAATAAAAGCAAGAATTAAAGTAAAATAAACGCGTCTGCATAACGACGGGGCTTTTGCTGCCAACGGATTTCGTCTGCGTGTTGTCTGCTTTCTTTCGCTGGTCGGCTGTACTTTTCGAGGCTGCTTCCGACGCCGTCCATCGATACGCGCGCCAGACGCACCCCGCAGCTCGACTCGGCCGTCTGCGTCGCTTTCCGCTCTTTATCCAGGCAAGTATTTTGGCCCTAGTTCTTACAGAAAGGGAGCTACGCTTTGTAATTTTACAAGGGCGATCGGTGGCCGAGTGGGCTAAAGCGCACACCCAGCTCGACGCGTGTGGAGCGAAAGCTCGCGCTGCAAACCCCAGGAATCCCATGGGTTCGAGCCCACCCCTGCCCGTTTGAACTGAATGAGCATCGTACTGGCGTGCGGTCGTGTATCATTACTTCGTGGTGCACGTTAAAGACCCCAGGCTAGCGGTTGTACCGCACTGGCTAAATTGCTCATCTACAGCTGAGACACCAGACACCCACTGAGGCAGACTAACTTCCGACTGTATAAACATACACACAACAATTTGCTTTGCTTGTTAATTTTACAAGAAAACGTTCGAGGACGCCTAAACACTTCTTACGAGTTTTGAATGCGACAGTATGAATGTCGTTCTTCGACTCCCTTACCGCTCATTTACACTGAAAGCGGATCCGCGTTCGCAACCGCTTGGTGAACGCGGATCCGCTTCCTGTGTGAATGAGCGGTTAGTTAGTCTGCGGCGTAGTGGCGTAGACGGCCATGTTTCCCCAACCGACTGCCGAGCGCGCGCTCTCGTTAAGTGGCCGCGCCGCGCTGAGCTCAGCCGTGCACCCTCCCCGGAGCTTGCCTGAGCGGGCTCTGCCGCCAGGCCCGCAGCGCCGCACCGATCTTACCGGCTGCCGGGCCGTTTAAAGCCCCTTCATGTTTCAAAAGTAGCGCAAGGTGCGTCGATGCATGAGGCACGTGCCACGTGCAGCCCTTGGGAAGATCATAGCTGCACAGCGCTGCAGCGCAGCACTAAGCTGGATTTCAGACGCCATGAATTTCCCAGAATTGGCGCGCGGCACGTGCCTCGAGTATGTCTACAACAATGAATGGCGCAACGTTTCCCAAGCAAAGCCGTGTATACAGAGAGTTTGGCCAATGGGAGGCGCGGGCAGAGCCAGGGCGCGCTCCAGACTCGGAAAGAGGGCTTGGCATGCTCTCTTGACCAACCAGAAGCCGAAAAGAATCCCCTATCGGTGGTAGCGAGAAACAGTTCTGATCAAAGGTATATGTTCGTATATGGTTTTAATAAGCGCGTAAGAGTGAAGTGTAGTAACTCTTTGTGGTTGAAAATAGACGCACGTGTTGTTTTGATCATGATCATGCAGAAAGATGTAAGAAACGAATGCGCCGCTCAACTCTGTTTTGCTCGGACAGGGTGTAACCGCTCGGACGGCAGATTCCCGGCCCTCGGGACTTGGCGTACGGATTTTGTCGATCGTTCCGCTAGTCGCACTCTGCCATCATCATTTTGGATGCGCGTGATTGAAACATCACGTGTACCATATTTTCAGTCACCGAGAGTTACTCCGATACAGTTATCAGGTTTGTTTCTCGCGACAACCGCCAGGGTATTATTTCCGGCTTCTGGTGGGTCACATTCGAAATTCTGAAGACGTCCTTGAACACGCCCAGCCAGCTTTCGGCCAATGGCGCTTCCTCATTTGTCTCCTATGCTTCCCAACGAATGGCCAAACTCTCTACATATACGGCTCTGTTCCCAGGATAGAGGGGCTTTACGGGCCGTTAGGTGCGCTGCGCCGCCATGGAGAAGGCTTTTCTGGTGACGTTTTTTGGAACTACGCCACACGAGAGCCAATGGGAGCCTCGTTCCTTGATGACGCGCTTCAGCCAATGGTAGCATAATCCGTCAGAAATCGGCTTCACTTCGCTCCATTGGGAATTGTGATTTTTAGGTGCCGTTTGGCTAACGTTTGGCGTGCTTGCAACGCTGACGACGTGGGTTCGCTTATGGGTCAATTGATGCTTTAGAATTAAAAAGTGATGTGTGAAAACAACTTTTGACGAAAAGTTGAGATTGCTACGTGCAGGCGTACATTTTCAAGGTCCATTTTAGATCGAGCCTGCTGACTTGGGCCACCCTATATATATATATATAACGGGTATGGTAGCGGGAGGCCTAAGGCGTGGGTATATAACTCTTCCTGACGAAGGCCGGACTCCGGCCGAAACGTCGAAGAATAAATCGTCCGTTGTTGCTGTTTTCACCAAGGATTTTTTTTCTTCTCAGCTATATATATATATATATATATATATATATATATATACAAAGTTTTTTTTTTTTTTTTTTTTTTTAAGATTAACATATTTGTTTAAAGAAAGCCGTGAAAGTTACACTTATGCCACTTGTGGAGGTGAGTTATACGGCAGGGGGACATTTTATGGGGGGCTAAACGTAACGATCAGTCGACTAAATAATTAAGATTCGTTCAAATACTTTTTGATTAATGAAAATATACATATGGTTCCAATTAGAAACTTGCTCAGCGTCATCGGAAACCACTAGATCAGTAATTTTCAGAAAGACATTGAGCGCGTGAGAAGCGCAGTAGTGCTCTAAAGTTTCAGCTCATGGAGAAGTACAAATCTAGCGGTTGCGGTAAGGCGCCCGCGCGACTTTTCCGTCTCTTATCTAGCCCCACCCTTGTACCTGCTCCACGAGTGGTAACTTTAATACAATACTACGCTTCTCACGCGCTCAGTCTTTCTGAAAATTACTGATTTATTGGTTTTTGATGACGCTGAGTAAGTTTCTAATTGGAACCATATGTCTATTTTCATTAATTAAAAGTTCATCAACAAATTTTAATTAATTAGCTGACTGATCGTTACGATTTGCGCCCTATAATTTGTCCCCCTGGCCGTATAACTCACCTCCACAAGCCGCATAAGTGTAACTTTCACGACTTTTTTTAAAACAAATCTGTTAAGCTAAAAAAAACGAAAAAAACCCTATATATATATATATATAGCATAACAAGGAAAGTATACATGTTTGATAGAGAGATTTACTTCAAAACCTCTAAAGTTCGCGAGCACCTAATTTTTGCGAATGTCGCGACTTGTAAAATTTACGAATTTTAGCGGGGGCAAATATTTGTACTGTCTGTAGAGACGTACTCCAGCCTTTAGAATTCGCGAAATTTATTGGTCGCTTATATAACCCCGCTTCCCGACTCTCGAAAATTCCGGGCCACAAAAATGAAGGATTTAACAGTACTGCAGTAAAAATAAAACACGATTTCGTGGACTGAAATCAGCGAACGCCTTTCAGTGGGGAGTAATGGGTGGGGAAAAACTTTTTGAGCAGTGCGGCAATAACATACGATAGCTTTTTATGTAAAAAAAGGCGCATTATTGTCTTTAGTCCGCTTTGTCGCACGATTCTTGTTTCCACGTGTGAAAGAACTGTTCCAGGCCGACGCGCTGACTTTCCGGTTCTCCTCCGGGTTCCTGTCAAAAACGTCTGTCAGACCTCGTATCGAACGCCGCGATCTTTCTTGTACATCCATCCATCATTTTATCCAACAAGACCTTTATGCACCGGTCGGGTACGGAAATGTTGTGCGCAAATATGCGAAAACTAAATGCATAAAAAAAAACTGCTCGCGCACAATATTTTATTGCGTTTACATTGGAGCCTCCTCGAGCAGGACCATGCTTGTGTCATGTCATGGGTTAGTAAACCTGACTGCGACCGCGTTAAGCTTATAACGGTGTTCTGTACACGACCTGCTCTATACTTGCGACCACGTCACCCGGAGCAACGCCTCCCTCTATAAAGATGCCTGTCAGATTGCTCGCTCCCTCCTTAAGGCCGGATTGCCTTTGAGTAGACAAACGCCACGCGGTGGCGCCCGCCTCCGACACTGCTTCGTGCTATATGCGACCCGTTTCTAGGCACTCTGCGCGGCTCTTCGCTTATGCCCGAGCGTGGCGGGCACTTTTTGTTATTAATATATTGACGCAAATGAAGACGACGAGAGGATGAACAGCGAACTACAAATAAATGTATAATCGGCGAACTTCCGCCAAACAAAATAAAGAACGAGCGACGGACAGCTGAAAAACGGGCGGCGATTTGGCGGCGTAGCAGCAAGGGAGAGCGAGACTGACTCGACAAGGTCACGGGCAGCTCCTTATCTAGTCTGCGTCGGCATCGCGAAAATTTGGCCTAGAAGGTTCGAGCATAGAGTGTTTGAGGCGAAAGAGAACAGGCACTTCCGAGAACAAGAAACTAAGACGAAATGATAAAAGTTACGCCCTGAGTAAGAATAACTGAAAATCTAGAATTTTGTGACCGGGCACTGCTTTTTCGGTCCTGCGCGAGGCATTATACCCCCTTTAAAGGTTAATCGTCCCAATACAACGCGAATGGAAAACAAAAATGGCTAAACAAATACGGTGAGACGAAATAAACATGCAGCGTCACAATCCTAACGCGCGTAGAACGGCTTGAGTCGAACTAAGTGGACCACTTCGGGTCGTGGTTGGCGGCGTCCTTGTGGTCGGGTTCCGTCAGGGAACAACTCGTAGTTCAAGTCCTCAAGGCGGCGAATGACCCTGTAGGGTTTAAAGTAAAGTTTCAACAGTTTGTCGCTGAGGCCGCGGCGGCGAATGGGCGTCAACATCCACACCCTGTCTCCGGGCTGGAACTCCACGTCGCGGCGGCGAAGGTTTTACCGGCCAGCGTCGACACGTTGTCGGTCCTTTACCCGAAGGATGGCTAGCTGGCGTACCTCTTCTGCCCTTCTGGTGACCAGCTGGGCGTCGTGGGTACCGCCGTCCTTCGGGTCGTGAGGCAGCATGGCGTCGAGCATCGTCATCACCTTTCGTCACCACGTACATTGAGATCATGTCGGCAATGGTCTTGTTTAGTCGTTCCGTCAGCCCGTTGGTCTGCGGGTGGTAAGCCATGGTTTGACGGTGGTCGGTGTGGCTCAGGCGGACTATCTCTTATGTCAGCTGCGCCATGAACGAGGAGCCTCGGTCCGTAATCAGGACTTGGGGAGCGCCGTGCCGGAGGACGATAGACTGAACGAGGAACTTGGCTACTTCCACAACGGTTCCCAACGGGAGTGCTTTAGTCTCGGCTTACCGGGTGAGATAATCAGTTGCCATGATTAACCAACGGTTTCCCTGCTTCGACGGCGGGAAAGGTCCAAGTCGATTCATTCCAATTTGTTGGAACAGTGCAGTCGGGTGCGCGATCGGCTGCAGGAGGTCTGCCATCTTTGTCGGCGGTTTCTTCTGTCGCTCGCACTCGTGGTGAAATCTCCTCCGTGTACGTGGCGGAAGCGGCGGTAGAACCGTATGAACTGTACCAATGTTTCAAACCTCAACATTTTTTTATATTTTTAAATTTCAGAAGAAAGTGGACAATACTAGCATAAGCTATGGAAATGACCAGGCCCCAACTTTGTCTGAATAAAAAGGGAGTTTCAGATGATAAACAATTTAGCGTTCGCGGTTTACAGTGAATCGATATAGGAGTAACTCAGTAAGTAGTTCTACAGATACAAAAATGTGAGAATAATTTTTCCTTTTTTGGTTAATTCTTAAGCCATTGCGATTCTGCGTAAGTGCGTGTTATTTAAGGCAATGTATGGGTTTGATTTCAAATCGAACGTATTTTTATAAAGGAGGGTATGGCGGTTACATGAATACCGTTCTTCCCTGTGTGTTTTGGAGCTTGGACGTCGTGATATGGGAGAATAATCGTCGCGGTAATTGAATAATTAAGTAAAATATAATATTTCTTATAGACTCTAATAGAAATCAGCGTCAACTGTCCATTTTAATAGAATTCCTCTAATTCGCATTAAAAGTTAATAATAGATTTTAGTTAAGTAATCTATTACGGCTGTTATGAATGCGCTGTATTAAGAGATATAAATTATTCACTCTAAAAATTTCGAATAAATATTAAGTAGGATTAATATTTTGTCAGCTTCTCCGAGTTTATTCGACAAATGTAACGTTCACCGGCCAAGCTGAATTCAAATATAAGGCTGCCATATATACCGATCGGGTGAACATAGTATGCGCTGAGGAGGGCGCGTGGTTTTTTTGGCTGTCGTCTTGCTGTCATTTGTGTGTTGTTCTATATTTATGGTGAGTTCATCTTATCGTATTTTTCTGCTCTCTTTGTGTATTTAGAGCATGAATAGCGAGGTAAACGACACAGTTCGCTGTAAAACTTGTTTCACAGCCTCGAAAAGCCAGATATTATTTTTATTACGAATTTTCAAAACAGGTACCCACTTTTTTGCAAACTGAAACTCGATATTTTTTTTTTTACAAAACTCTGTTATTTTTTACGAACAGAAACTCTTTTTTCTATTATGCTGAGCAACAGAAATTCAGTGATTTTACAGAAAGAACAAAATACGGAAAGATTATTTTTAACCAAAATTTCGGAACCAGAAAAGCTGACGAAAATAGATAATTTGTGACAAGAGAGCTGCCAAGCTTCTTATGTTTTTGACAAAGTTATTTTTTACAGTGCAGAACGACGCCAGCAGTTATCTGAATCATCGCCGACCATTTGAGCCTGCCGCCGCGATCAAGGGTTTTCGTAGTTCAGAGAACCCCGCACCTTACTGTGAAGGGTCATTTGGATTGGATTTGTAATATTTTATTAAAAGTTGCATTGGGATATTGCGCTTTTTTAGGGGTGGGGGGTAAATTTCGTGCGTATATTTGATATGAACGCTTCTCCGTACTCTAGAATATTCCTATTTAAGTGTAATAGGTAAGGACGCCAACATGACCTTGAAGAGCTAGTCTCCCGAATGTTCGAGATACCGAGTGTAATAGATAAGGAGCCCGCGTACCCTTGACGAATCACTCCCGCATTCTCGCACTTGCCTGTCATGCCGACACCTCGACGCTCACCGCTGCTTTCTCCATGCACGTTCATGCTTTTGTTCGTGGCGCAGGTTCGCGGACTAAGCCTTTATTTTAAATTTTACAATTGTCCATCCTTTTTCATTCAGGACAGATTAATGGTAGGACTGTTTCAAAACCACTTTGACGCGCGCGCGTTCGTATATATTAGTGCTATAAAATATTGTACCACAAGAAATATTCCTTCGCTAACATTAAATCGTGTGGACTTAGAACAGTTGAGTACGAACACGCTTCATGTAATTTACTATTAAGGTTAAAGGGCAATAGGACTAAAAAAACTTGATAGCTTGAATATTGTTTGCCCAATAAAATAATCTGTATCGTCTCCGAAAAATACGCCATACGCAAAAACAAAAATCTGAGCCTTATTAAAATAAAATGTCACTTACACGCCATGGATTTCGGAATGGAAGGTAATTAGAATCGTCCAGTAGAATATTTTCGGGAACAGGACATTCGCAGCTTGAAGTACATTTCACAAAAGGGAACAGAGCAGCTATCATGAGGCTGAAAAATGTTTTCATTGTTAGCCGGTCAATGTCAGGATATTCAGTGTGAAAGGCGCGTCGGCCAGAAAACTGGTGGAGTTAAAATTTTTGATCACGCCAGAATACAATCACGAAATATATACATTTGAAATGCGTCATCAAAACTGCGTCTGAAATACGTAAAAGCGTAGGTGCGTTGGTACATTACGATCTTTTTGAGAATAAACTGACGTGAGATATTATGACCTCACACGAACTTGGGATTTCGACACCTAGAATATTTTACAGGGTGTAGTGTTTCATTTTTCGTAACGAAAATAAAATACAGTCTTCAATTAAAACATATAACTCTCTGCCTGTGTCAAAAGAAACGGCGTTCCAGGGAACGGCGTTCTTGGGACGCGTTCTTTCTAGGACGAACGAAGGAACGCCGCCGTTCCATTTTGCATCGCTGGAACTGGAACGGGAACGAGTTACATTTTTACTGGAACGGAAAAAGGAACCACGCTTCTTTTTTTCGGTAATTTTTTATTATGTTTCTTTATTTGTAAAAGGGACATTTTAAAAGTATAAAAACATTATCTTTATGAAGACCAGGAACTCGTTAACATTTTGGTTACTTACCTTAGGGTTTATTTTGTGTGGCCCTCGCTTGGCAACAGTCGAGTGAAGGTGAGCTGGCGGACATTGACTCTTTTTTTCAGTGCCCGAGGCTTTGATACAAAAAGAGGAACTTTTAAATCTCGGCTACTTTCTTTGCTTCCACGAATCCTGATACACCCAGAAATCTAAGGCCGACTACAGCCGTCACTGAATTTCCCAAAGAGACCTACAGTTACAACAAAAAACAGGTCACCAGACATCAACGTCGAACGCACTTTTGTATCCCGAACATAGTTCGCTTAAAAGATAGCGAACAATTAACCTTTATTCCATATCCCCTTGTCCCCCACCTTCAAACTGAACAAGGAATCGAACCTTCACGAAGAAGGACTAGTAGCTTTCAGGACTGACCTTCCAAAAGCCCTACCCTCTTCTTCACTTGCTCGTCTTGCGGACAGCAACACCAAGAAGCATCTCTTGTTAAAGGGCCCACGAAACGAATTTTGGGTTGGGATGAATGACTTTAAATTGGGACTTTACTAATCGTATATCGTTTAGTTGGCAAAAAAAAGAAAAAAGAGGCTAGAAAGTCAAAAGCCAGCTTTTCGGAACGAACATTTGAGAATATAGCGGACTATTTTGTACCTTCTTGCCTTCGAAAGTTCTCCACCTTTTCACTATGATATATCTGCGGTTCCCAAAAGCGCGTCACCGGCGCCAAACTGACGTCAGCAGATCCCAGCTCACGCATTGGACACGAGAACTGCGTCGCTAGGACGTATGTGCTCGTCAACAATAAATCCGTCGACGAATATTTGGATTCGCGTTCGTGACCAATGAGTGCCCTGACGGAACTTATTGTCACTGGGGAATGACAAGTTCCATGGTGTGCATGAAAAGCACGGTGGAAGCTAGGAGTCCTCGCACCGGTTCCGAAGGAATGTCACGACTCACGACCACGTGATTTCACAATTCGCATTTGAGTTGAGGATTAAAGCTAAGGAGGAAGAAGTCGGAAAATTGTTTCATGGCCCCTTTAAGTTCGAAAAAGGAACTTTGTTAGATTGAAACGTGCGAGGCTGTTGTAAAACGCTCGTGCAATGTGCGGTAACAGTACACTTGGCTCGTCCGAACCGCCCACCACAAACCTGAATATATCTAAAGCTGAGATTAATAAAGGTGAATAAATCAACAAATGAAACCCTGCTTCCGCTTGTTTTCTTCTCCTGGTGATCTGCATTCAAATTCGTATGTTGCCATGGGATGGAATAGATTTAAAAAAAAAAATGTTTTTTTTGATACAACTAAATATGGTAATCAGCAAAATACAAATGTAGCTTATATGTAACGATACCTTCCATTTTTGTAACTGTAGTGAGAACGAGTTCCTTTTTCGCATATGAAACTGGTAACGGGAACGCGTTCCCAAAAAACGGAAGAAAGGAGGAACAAGCTTTCGTTCCTTTTTTTGAGGAACGTGTACAACATTGCTTTCGGCGTACCTGTGTTAGTCAGGTAAAAGTCACAATCAAATGGCCGGCTAATTTAAATATATGAATTTTCTTACCTGATAGAGCCATGTTCCAATTTTAAAAGCACTCGTTAGTCAATTTTTAAAATGCTGATTGCTGCGTCCGAGGCTTCCTGATTTGGAAACTGAAATTCAATCTAGGAGTTTCTTCATTTTAAATTTCTCGAATACGTTGCCTGCCCTCTTCCCTTTCCCTTCACCTAACATTAATGCAGTATATTCAGCAGACACATTCTCCAACCTTCGTTAAAAAAGTAATATATATATACTGTATAGATCTGTCCCACTGCTCGCCCGCAAAAAAGACACGGAAGGCAGGACATGACAAAAGCACAACTTTACTATTGGCGACGTGCGCAACCGAAAGCGTCGCTGTGGTCGGCCTTCCACGATTGGCCGAACGCTGACTATGACGTCAGAAAAGGATTTATCATCGACGGAAATAAGAGGAACGAAAGAACTTTAATTTTGACGGTGTTGGCAGTGTTGATTATAATGCAATTAAATGCAAAGGGGCAAGCGAGCTGGACAAGAATGATGAAAATAATCCCTGGAGAAGGGGAACAAGAGGGACAAAGGACAAACACAAATCTCCAGACACAGCTAGGTGACTGGTGCGCGACCGAAAAAATCCGCCTGGTCCGGGTATCGAACCCGGGACCTCTCCACCTGTAATGGAGAGGTCCCGGGTTCGATACGCGGACCAGGCGGATTTTTTCGGTCGCGCACCAGTCACCGAGCTGTGTTTGGAGATTTGTGTTTGTCCTTTGTCCCCCTTGTTCCCCTTCTCCAGGGATTATTTTCATCATTCTTGGCAGTGTTCCTTTGAGAGCGCAACGATTTCAAGCTTCCACCATGCTATTTACAAACACCATCAAACTTGTTGTTTACAAGGTAATGACGTCACAAGGGGGAACCATAGGAGGGCGCCACCAAAACATCTCGCCGCTAATACTCTGTTTCACCTTATGATGTACCGCAGGAAGGGCTACAAGCGCGAGCTATTTGCTCTGGGGCACATCTCGGCGGCACAAGCTCATAAAATAATAAAATCATAAAATATTAAATCAACAAATTTCAGAACGATAGAAGGCACGTGCAGCATTTTACAGCTTTCTCAGAAACGGCACAAATTCGACGGGTTTTTAAGTTTCGGTTTGCTATCGGAGCTCATCTCGGCCCCGACGGCACCGCGCCCCGTGGAGAAATAGTGACACCAGCCTCTGCTGCGTCGCGCGATGACAGCGCACCAGAGGTTGGTTGGACTATTTGTCCCCGGGGCGCGGTGCCGTCGGGCCGAAATGTGCTCCGATAGCAAACCGAAACTTAAAAACCCGTCGAATTTGTGCGGTTTTTCAGAAAGCCGTAAAATACTGGGCGTGCTTTCTATCGTTCTGCAATTTGCTGATTTAGTGTTTTTTGATGATGCTGAGCATTTTTCTAACTGAAACCATGCCCTTAAGCACAATATAAAAAGTTAATTATGCAATTATAATTAACAATCTAATTATCCGGGACTTTAATAATTTTCCTAAATAAGCCCTCGCCCCAGGACCAATTAACACGCCTTTTTTTTTTGTTGCGACGGGTAGTTTTTGCAATATCGAATTTGTCTACCTTTCGTTGAACTCCCTGTATATGTAGGTAGTTTCATCTCAAATCGGGCAAGCTACAAGGGTCTAATGTTTAATTTTGGCGAAAAAATATATGTTTTGGGGACGTCTCTCAAATGAAGGAGGGCGCAAGCCGCATGTTCCCCAGATTTTTTGTTCTCCAATTACGAAGCGTAGAAGCTGCAGTGCCAGAAACTAGTGTTTTTTCCTGCTGTCGCAAGTCGCGTGTTTGACACCTTCCGCTGGCGCAAGTGTGTTTTCTCCACCCTTTCAACCTTTTCCCCTCATTTACAAAGAACTATAAAGATACCTTGATGCATTGAAATATTTTTAGGAATTTTATTGCTTTCTAAAACAAATCTCAAACTCGTCACTCAGGTTGATTTTTGGTCAACTTTGACAGGTCATTAGTTTTTCTGTACTTAAGGTAAATCGTCTTTCTTTAGCTCTATAGAAAGCTCAAAGCAAGCACATTGTAGATATAATGATATAATTATAATATATTGACTAGCCGCTCCGCTACCTTTACGCAAACATTGTAAAAAATAACAAAGGTTGAAAGTTTCAGGTCGATTATTCCCAAAATCCCCATTTTTGTAAATTTTTATATATTTTTTAATTATTTTAGATATAATAGTCGACTACAAGAAACAACAATCTATAAATGTAATATTTTGGTTGTATGCATTCTATTTGAGCCGCAATCGCGTGAAATGTCTGCTCGTTTGACTAAAATATAGCAACGTACCTTACCGGCATTGAGCGCCTGTACGATTTGGCAAATATACTTTTATTTTTGTTTACGTTTCCAAAAAAAATAACGCAAAGCAGGGGAACTTGTGATATTCATTGTAATTTAAAACTTGAAATAAGAGAGAAACCACATAAGCACACTACAAAACAATGAGCAACAAGTGTATACAAATGAAAAGGCAAGGCAACATGTCAAAAATTGTTTCTATATAGAACGGTTCGAAGTAAACGAGAGTGGCTACTCATTATACGTCTATTACGATTGAATTATAAATTCTCACACCATTCATCTTGTGAATAAATCGCCTGGAATTTCTTTACCGAATTTCAAAAGTTGATAAAAAATGGATTCCGCACTTCGTCAGTGTGTCAAAGATTTTTTTCTTTTTTTTCTAGCTCTACAAATCGACATTGTGATTCCAAGAACGTGTAAATGTTGCAAGTCAGGTAAATTTTTCCACTTTTTTAGAACGTACCTTACTGCAATGTGTCTTCCTTTTGCATCGCCACCGGCCGAGCCAGGTCCACAAGACCTTGAGGCTTTCACCGGCTCGCTATTGTACTTTCAAAATGTTTTTTCTTCAAATAAAACTATGTTCTATGTTCTAGCAGACGCGGACAGTGAAGAGCCATATGGCTCGAGAAAGCGCATGTGAAGTCAACGTGCCACCATCTTGCACTTCAATTTTGCTGAAAATTGAAGTGTCGCGATCCAGCGCGCGGTGCAAGCACATCACTGGAAGAGCAAGTTGGTTTCCATCTTTACCTGCGTGGCTACAACCGAACACGGAACATTAAGCTTCGGCTTGGTTAGTGATGACATCGTCCATGACTCGTCCCATGGGCTCTTTCCGCTCAAAGTCGTCGATGGGCGGCGGGAGGAAGTATTGCCTGGATTCACGCAACTCGTTTATATTTCAGACAGTGCTCCAAGCCAATTCAAAAACAGGCACCAGATGTACGAGTTAAAAAAAGGAATGTCGTCGCCAAGTGGATATTCTCCGAATCAGGGCATGGGAAAAGCTCGTGTGATAGAGTGCGCGGCGTGCTCAAGCACCAGGCATCCATGCATAACTTGACACCTACGGAATTGTACTCCATAACGAACGCTCAAAGCTTCGTTGAGGCACTCAGACCGAGAGTCAAAGGGATCATTCTACCCTCAATTGCCAAAGACAAGCTCACGCGTTTCTGGGAGCTCAAGAAAAGAGAGTGGAGAAGGTAAACCCACCAAGGGGCATCCGATCCTCACACTTGTGGAGGAAAATATTGGAGGAAGGCGCCTTGAACTTTGCCCTAGAAAAGATTTGCGAAAGCACAGAGTAGCTGTATGTATTTGTCGAGGCATCAACGTACCGCTTTGTGTCCCGAAATTTAGAAAATCATTAGTGAGTGCGTGCCCGCATGTTGAAAAGTGCAACTGTGGACTTCGTGGCTCCTACACAGTGCGAAACCTTATTCACAGTTACGTCCAACTAGTAAAAAAATGTACCGACTTCGTAAAATGTGCCATAAATGTTTTTGTGTTTTTTACTGGTTCTGCGCGCGCGTTTCTACATTACTTAGGTGCACGAACTGAACAGTCAACCGTCATCGATCAGCAAAATGTGAGGATAACAAAACCCGGCGCATATTTTCCGAAGCTTTATGTACAAGATTTGATTTGAATGGTGAGAGAATGTATCATTCAATCGTAATAGGCTGGGTAATGAGTAGCCACCCTCGTTTACTTTGAACCGCTCTATATAGAAACATTTTTTTTACAACTTGCGTTGCCTTTTGATTTGTATACACTTGTTACTTATTGTTTTGTAGTGTGCTTATGTGATTTCTTTCTTAATTCAAGTTGTAAATTACAATGAATATCACACGTCGTCTATTTTACATTCCTTTTTAAAAACGTAAACGAAAATAAAAACATATTTTCGAAATTGTAGAGGTGCACAATGCCGGTAAGGTTTCTGTATTTTAGTCAAATCAGCACGCGATTTCGGCTCAAATAGAGGACATACAACCAAAATATTACATTTCTAGAATGTTTTTTTCCTTGTAATCGACTGTCCTATTGAAAACATTTTAAAACAAATGACAAAAATAGGTTTCTTGTGAAAATCGACCTCAAACTTTAAACATTTCTTATTCTCTACAACGTTTCGGTAAAGGTAGCGGAACGCCTACTCAGCAGATTACATTGTTATTATTATATCTACACTTTATCTCAGGAGTTGTGTGCAGCAAAGGCAAAGGCATTGGCGCGGGCACGTGGCTTTCAGATGTGCATTCTTTTTGCGAGTGCTTGTGAAAGGAAAGCAAATATGAAAGCCAGGACCTCGCGCCTGTACTTTTGCCTCTGCTACACGCGACTCATGGGATGCAGAATATAATGGGCATGCTTTGGGCTTTTTATAGAGCTAAAGAAATAAACTTTACCTTAAGTACAGACAAAGTAATGACCTGTCAAAGTTGACCAAACATTGACCTCAGTGACGAGTTTGACATTTGTTTTAGAAAGCAATAAAATTCTTAAAAATGTTTGAATCCTTGAAGATATTTTTATAGTACTTATTAAGAGGGAAAAATTTAAAAGGGGGAGGGAAAAAACTAGCGCCACCGGAGGGTGGCGAACACGTGACCTGCGACGGCAGGCAAAAACACAGGTTTCTGCCACTGCGGCTTCTCCGCTTCGTAACTCGGGAACAAAAAATCTGGGCACATGCGCTTTGTGCACTCTTTCATTTCAGAAATGCCCCCAAAACTTCTATTCTTTTGGTCACAATTAAAAATTAGATTCTTTTAGCCTGCCCGATTTGAGAGGAAACCGCCCATAACTACATATATGCAAAAATGTTCCGAAAGCACGGTGAATTACTGATTGAAAAGGTTTAGTGTGGACTTAGCATAACACATTAATAACACACATTAATAACAAAAGATACATACGTTTCGCCACCTATACAGGTGGCATCTCCAGTATAAGCTGACACAAATGAGGCGAGGTCATCCAGCCTACTTATCACACACGTCCCCGTAAACGTCCGGCAGGGGGCCACGGTTGGTGTTGCACACCGATGCGTCACGACGAATGAACCAGGACTCGACGAATTACTTTTGCCAACACCTTTGTTCTTGGGCCAGCGTCTTCGCATTGTCCATGTCGAAACTGTGTCCTGTCGTCCAGCAGTGTTCGACAAGTTCCGTCTTGGACCGCGTGGCATGGGTGGCCTTGGCAACGTTCCTTTTCTGTACTTTTAAACTCGTTGCCCTCTTTCTGCTCGTTTCGCCAATGTAAGTCGCGCCACAATCCCGCACTGCACATTTCATTTCATTTCATTTATTTTAACCTTAAGGGCCCGGTTAGGGCATTACATAAGGGGGGGTATATACATTTTATACAAACAAGAAAAGGAAGAAACACAAGCTAATTTACACATCCAGGTCAAGCTCATTAACCGTACAAACTGGTAAAAAATACTAATAACAAGAAAAATGAATCCGTAAGCTTGACAGAAATACTTCTGGGTCCACGATGGTGGCGATGGAGGATGGTAGGCTGTTCCAGTCGGAGATGACTTGAGGAAGGAAAGACTGATTGAATGCGTTTGTGGAACCGGAAACACGCTTGATTGTGCAGGATTTCTTAAGACGAGAAGATGTTCTGTCAGGAGGTGATAACAACGAGTTCTTGAGGTCGGGGCAATGATAGTAGACTTTATGAAGAAGACAGAGGCGAGAGAGGTTTCTGCGGAGTTGCAAAGAAGACAAGGTTAGTTCACTTTTTAACGCGGATACACTGACAGAAAAATCGTAAGTAGACAAGATGAATCGAGCGGCTCGGTTTTGCACCGCTACCCAGTTGGTTGATGAGGTAGGCCTGATGGGGACTCCAGATGGAAGCTGCATATTCTAATTTTGGTTTGATGAACGTGTCGTGCGCCATTTTGCGGACAAGTGGACGAGCACTGCGCAGGTTACGTTGGATGAAGCCTAGAGTTCTTGATGAGTCAGCATGTATGGCTTCAATGTCGTTATTCCATGAGAGGTCCGATGTTAATCTTACACCAAGATATTTATACATTGAAACGGTTTCGATTAGGTCGGAGTCCAGGAAGTACTGATGATATAGGATAGATTTCTTTCTGGTGAAGCGGATTAATTTACATTTGGATTTGTTTAGTGACATCAACCAGGTGTTGCACCATTGGTTAATTTTTAGAAGGTCATCTTGTAGCTGGTGGTGATCATGCACACATGATACTTTGTTATAGACTACGCAGTTGTCTGCGAAGAGGCGTATTTTAGAGGAAATGGTGGAAGGAAGGTCATTGATAAATATTGAAAAAAGCAAAGGCCCGTGAGAACGGAGCCTTGCGGAACACCAGAGGAGACATTTGTTAAGGTGGACTCGTGATCATTGATGACTGTGAACGGCACGCGGGAGGAAAGGAAGTCGCGTATCCATGCAAACACTAAAGGATAAAGGTGGAGAGAAGACAGCTTAGAAAGGAGACGTTGATGGGGGACACGGTCGAAAGCTTTGGAGAAATCAAGAAAGACGGCGTCTGTCTGGGCATGACACTCGAGGTTAGTGTGTAGATCATGAATGAAGTCGCAGAGCTGCGTCTGACGTAATAGTCCGTTTTGGAATCCATGTTAATGCTTAAAGAAGAATCTGTTTGTTGTTAAGTGAGTCATGATGTGAGAGTAAAGTATGTGCTCAAGTAGTTTAGATGAGACAGATGTTAAAGATATCGGGCGATAGTTAGAGACAGTAGAGCGAATTCCCTGTTTAAAAACCGGGACAACCTTGCCAATTTTCCAGTCAGAAGGAAGGACGCTTTCAGATAAGGACTGATTATATATGAGCGACAAAAATTCACTAGAAATAATGCTGGTGTTTTCGAGAATTTTCGAATTTATATTTTCAGGACCAGCGGACGATGAGAGTTTTAATTTATCTATTAGGTTAACGATACCGGCAGGGTCTATACTGATTGGGGGCATTCGCTCGTAAATCTCTTCAGTGAGAGTAGGGATAGTGGCTAAGCACTCCATAGTGAAAAGTGAAGAATAATAGTCGTTTAGTACTTTAGGGTACTCGCTCTCAGGGATGAGGTCGCCATTTTCATAGGTAAAATGTGCGATAGAGTTATTAGTTTTTGGTGATACTAAGTTCCAGAACTTCCTTGATTTAGTCCGCAGAATGGTCGGTAAGTCATGGAAGAAGAATTTATTTTTGGACAGCTTAAGGCTGCTGTCTCGGAGGCAAGAACTGTAAGCCTCCCAAACTTCGGTCGTGTCGTAACATTTGGCCTTCGCAAAGAGTTTCTTTTTTCTATTTCGCAATGAAAGCAAAGTTTTTGTAAACCATGGGTTAGTCAAATCTGTACGAATACGGATTGTAGGAACAAGTATTTTCACAAGTTCATTTATTTTTGTTTTAAATAGCACCCAGTTCTCCTCCATCGATCTAAGGTAAAACTTATGAGCGTAAGAGTAAAAAAAGTTGTCAACTCGCGGTTTATTGATACATAATCTGCCTTATTATAATCCTGAATGATCTTAAAAATAGGATGATTTACAATAACGGGAAGTGATAAGGTAATATGCAGTAGTCTGTGGTCGCTTAGCCCTTCACAGTAGTGAATGAATTTTACGATGTCTTGTGACGTAGTTAGTATCAAGTCTAGGATATTATCTGTACGGGTTGGTTGATCAACTAACTGTTTGAAGTTTAAAGTGAGAGACATTTCCAGGAATTGCTTAGATGCTGCGGTACCACCAGAGGATAACTTTGACCAGTCAATGAAAGGAAAATTAAAGTCGCCAAATAACAGCATGTCGGCTTTAGGAAAACGACCTTTAATATCAACGAGAAGAGAGCAGAAATCGGTATGGAGGGATGAAGCACAGACAGGTGGCTTATAGCACACTCCTACGATAATCTTACTCGGGGGAGTACAAACGCGTATGCAAGTAAATTCTAAGCTGTTATTCAATACACACACGCCTAAAAAAGATATGTGCCTTTTTATCGCAATGAGCACACCACCACCCCTCTGTCCACTCCGGTTATGCCGAAACACGTTATAGTTAAAGTTAATAGGAAAGATTTGTCTTCAATATCTGGTTTTAACCACGTTTCTTTGAGAATGACTATGTCTGATGCGCTATCCTCGAATACATCATGAAGCTCGTCTCGTTTTGGCATGACAGTGCGAATGTTCGTGAAGAGGAAAGAAACATTTTGGTTTTTATCGCGTGTTGCAGCTTGATGTGATGCCGGTAACGTTTTGGTTTTGTTTTCATTCCGACGAGCTAGTTAGGAGAATTCGATGACAGATTGAGACTCAGGGTTAAATACGAATCGTTTATTGTTAATATGCAATTTGTTGAAACGTACTTTAAACGGAACGTTTAAGTTATTTCCGTATTGAAAAAGTTTGCTTCGAGCGAGTCGCACAGACTCGGAAAAATCTTCACGCACAGCGTAAGGGGTATCTTTAAGCTTGAAACCAGAGGACAAAATGTTTTCTTTATCTTTAAATCGGGCAAACTTGACAATGACTGGTCTAGTTTTCTTGGAATTGAATTTTCCCAGCCGGTGCGATCTTTCAAGATTTGAGGGGTCGAGCGCAATGCCCAAGTTCTGCGCGCAAAACTGGATGATTCTTTCTTCCGATTGCCTCCACGTTTCGAATTGGTTATCAGGGCAACCAAAAAACAACAGATTTGACCTTCTAAGTCAATTTTCATTGTCTTCACACTGTTTCTGGATATTCGTCAGCTCGACAGACATGCCTTGAAAGGCTGAAACGTAGTTTCCTATGCAGTGTCAGTCGGAGCCAACTTAGCTTCTACAGCACTTATCTTAGAGAAGAGTTGTTGAATTCATATATAGGTAGCTTTTTGCCCTCCCCCTAGAGACACAACCTTCGCCAACATGTCTGTCCGCGTAGCCTCGATCCTCTGCACAGCAGCTAGAATGCTCGCTATGTGGGCGCTGTCGGTATGAGGTCCTGGGTTATTCACGTGGTCAATGGAGGTATCAGGGCCCGGATTCATTTCGACATCTCCCGACATTAGTAAGAGGTGAGAGACCGAAAAAACGTACGAGTAGTGGAAATAGTAATAACAAAACGCTTTCCACCAAGAGCACACATCGTCGTTGGCGCACGACACCAAAAGCAGACAAAGGTCATTGCATACGACCCCGCTCTGACCGTCCGCAGGGGTACGGTCCTTCAGTTTCGGGAACACATTCGCCAAGGTGTAATGGGCTTTAAAAACAATTTGTACGCCCAGCGCACGCAAAACTCTCCTAAAGTGCATAAAGAGGGCTGCCCTCTTTGTATCCTATCGTGCCTTTTATTGGTTCACCAACTTACAACCTGTCAAATTTCTTGGTTGAAGTGTTGGGGCCGTTAACTAAGGACAACTCTAGGTCGGTTAGAAACTCTCGCGATTTTGTAACCGACGTCCGTACGCAGCGGCTTGATGATGACGATGTGACGGTGTCTTTGGATGTTATCTCATTGTTTACAAATGTCCCCATTGGCCTGGCCATCGATTATGTAGAGGCTTGTTTAAAAGACTGTAATTGGGAGAGTCGTACGTCCTTACTTGTGGAGGAGATTGTAATTTTTTTGAGGTTTTGCTTGAATCAAACCTACTTCAGTTTCGACAACACAATTTACCATCAAATTGAAGGGTGCCCTATGGGAAGTTCTGTATCTGTTACCGGAGCAAACTTAGTGATGGAGCACGTCGAAACACGGTTGCTGAACTCAGCGCCCTTTCCGGTGAAAATGTATTGTAGGTACGTAGATGACACTTTTGGAACTGTGAAATGGGTAAACCTGGACACTTTCCACGTGGCACTGAACAGCGTACAACACGCCATGCAGTTCACGTACGAAACAGAGATAATGTGTTCCTTATTTGGGTGTGCTGGTACGCCGGGCCATTAATGGCAGTGTGGAAACGACGGTGTACCGTAAGCAGTGTGAAGCCGGGAATTTTTTGTCATTTGACTCACATCACCCGACCGAACTCAAACGGCCCGTTGTAAGAACATTTCTATCATGTTGTGATGCAGTGTGCTCTAACAAGCAGGTATACAGTTGCAAAAAGTAGAAAATGTGCTTGGTGCGTTAGAGTGACGCCATTATTCCAGGACATTTATTAACTATACGCAGAGGCGAATGCAGAGGTGAAGGGGGAGTGAGTCACGAGTGCGGGCATCGTCTATTGTACATATTGCCTATGTCCAGGGTGTGTTAGATGCTGTGCGGAGAGCTTTGCGTGCGCTAGGCGTACAAACAGTTTTTAAACCACATTACACCTTGGCGAATGTGTTTCCGGAACCGAAGGACCGTACCCCTGCAGACGGTCAGAGCGGTGTCGTATACAAAGTGCAGTGCGGGGATTGTGACGCGACGTACATCAGCGAAACGGGCAGAAAGAGGGCAACGAGACTAAAAGAACAAAAAAGGGACGTTGCCAAGGCCACCCATGTCACTCGGTCAAAGACGGAACTTGCCGAAAACTGCTGGACGACAGGACACAGTTTCGACCTGGACAATTGCGACAACGCTGGTCCAAGAACAAAGGTGGGGGCAAAGGTAATTCGTCGAGTCCTGGTTCATTCGCCGTGACGCATCGGTGTGCAACACCAACCGTGGCCCACTGCCGGACGTTTACGGGGACGTGTGTGATAAGTAGACTGGTCGACCTCGCCTGATTTGTGTCAGTGTATACTGAAACGCCTGTACCTTTTTGTAATTATTTTTTTATGTTAAGTCGGAATAAACTTTTTCAACCTGCCTTTTTGCAATCACCTTTCCGCATACATTTTTTAAAAGTTTCCTTGATGTCTTAAATAGGTTTATGAACTTAGTTATGAAGCGGGTGCATAAAGTGGTAGGACGGTGTACCTTTGAATTGGGTGCATCTGTGTTCCCACCGAATTCAGTGCGTGTAGAAAGAGGTGTAACCATACACCATTGAACAGGGTGCTCCTATGTTCCCTTTGAGGGCAGTAGGTGTAGAAAGGGGAGTAATGATACACTATTGAGCAGGGTGCAACTGTGTTCCCTTTGAGTGATGTGGGTTTATGAAGCGGTGCGATGGTACACCTTTGAATGGGGTGTATGAAGTATCTGTGTTCCCTCTCATTTCATTGGCTATGGAAATAGGTGTAGCCGTACACCATTAAATGGGGTGCACCTGTGTTTTTTTTACTCAGATTTGTGTAGAAAATGGTGTACATATGCATCACACCAACGGGTGTACACGCACTCCCATCTTTAGGGTGTGCAAGTATTCCCCCAAAGTCTGTAGTATATGTGACAACCACTTATGAGTTAATGAGTGTAATAGGGTATGGGTGTACCCCATACCCTATTACACTCATTTTTTTTAGAGTGTGGGTCGTCGCAAGCACCCGCGCCTCGTCCAGTCCAGGCGCATTCCGGCTCCGAAGACCCGTCTGCGCGTGGAGGGGGCAATACTGCAACTCAGCGTGCAAGCCAGCCTGAACGGTACACGCCTCTCTGGCGAGTGCTTCCAGTTTTGTGAAATCATATCCGCGCAGGTATGCTTTAAACCTAACACTGGCGGGTCGCCCTAGCTACCTTATTTGCGTTGGACGCTGTATGCTCGGCCTTCAAGTAGACCTCTTGGAGCGCGCGGTCGTGCTCTACGAGGCACTTGTCTGGGTGTTGAGTACGGTTGGTTAGCTCGCCTCTAATCTGAATCTTATAGTCGGGAGGTGGAAATTCCTCCCTGAACCGAGCCTTGAAATCCGCCAGAGATTGGAACGGTCTTTGTATCCCTTTCCAACGTGCAGCGTGGCCCGTCAACGCGATCGGGGCATTCTTTTTGTCAGGGCCGTTTCATCTGACGCGCCTAAAGGGCTGTCCAAACAGGACACTTCAAGAACGCGTGAAGGGCTGTCCATACAGGACACTTCAAAAACGCGTGAAGCGACACTTCCCCGTCACATGAAAGGCAGAAAATAGCTTCCGTGCGCTTTTTTTCTCGGAGGGAAAACTTCCCTTCGTCAAAGTCCGCTTGTGTCCTTCATGGAGGCCGAGAGCGTGCTCACTACACTCTAAAAAAAAGGGGGTGTACACGGGTACTCCCTTTGTCCTATATGTAACTCCCCAAAACTACATTTCGTCGTTCTGTCCAGTGACGTCGAGCTGGCGATACCAACTTTTACAAGCGACTCGATAGCTGTTGGATATAACGTACTAAGTAGCTAATGTGCGTATCAAAGACTAAAAAAGAATTACTGAGGTTTTGCAGCCGGGCCGAAAAAACCTTGATTGTCTTAATGTAGCCTTTAATGAGTACAGTAGCTATTTTAATAAGTTGTATTGGTCCACTATCAAGCCGCTGGTAAACGTTGGTATCACCAGCTCGACGTCAGTGGACCGAACGACGAAATGTAGACTTGGGGAGTTACACATGGGACAAGGGGAGTACCCGTGTACACCCCCTTTTTCTTGGAGTGCACGTGGGTCCGGACAGTCGCTCACATGCTCTGTTGGCTATCAGTCAATCGCTCATGCGTCAGCTGTTGTTCAAGTTCCGTAAACGGAAAGGGAAAGATAATACGAGGGCGAGGCAGAACAGAGGGACAAGCAATATGCACACCATTGGCAGGTTGCGTGTGACGTCAAGTCGGGCAAACTCCGATGTAAACAAAAAAGCAGAGGAGGCGAGGATGAAAGCCGTGATCTTTGCCGGATGGTGTCCAAAGAGAAAAAGAACTGCCGGACTTCAAGTTTTTCTTCATATGACGGAGAAGTGTCACCTAACGCGTTTTGAAGTAGCTTGTTTAGACACCCCTTTCAAGGGCAACTCCGGTTGAAACAAAAACCAAAATAAACGACTGGTCCCGCTTTAGTGGCCCGAAATATTGTCACATTCGAAAAATATTACTTCAGAGTGAAGCCGAATACTCCACTAAAACAGATTTTAAAGATGCGACCAGCTGCTCTTTAGCGGGCGGCAAGCGGTTTAGCTTTTAGTCAAGGAACTCTGGCGCCGCCACCCTTGTGACGTCACGTCGCGGTTGAACCGGGGTTGATTGGTTGTACCGCCTACCGCAGCACATTTGTGACGTCACGTCTCGGCCGTGCGACTGATAATAAGTGTTTCCTTCCCTCTAGCAGATAGTTTCAGTTTTGCAGTAGACGGCCAAAACCAAACCTTGAGCCGTCATATTTATAAAGCTACGCACAATTTATAAAGCTACGTCCAAGGGATTCTGGCCGTCGCCTAAGGGGTGATTGGGAGGGAACTCCTAGATGGGCCTCCGACCAATCGCTTAGTCTTTCTGGGCCCAATTAAAGGTTGCCTGCTGCTGCTGCTGCTGCTACGCACAATATAAAAATAAAGTATACCTTTTTATTCAGGGACACTGCTTTAGCTAAAAACAGTCGTAATCCCAAATTAAAAAAAAAGAAAGAAGATCGACAAAGTTGCTTTTGAAGGTGTGCTTAAACAGCCCTTAAACATAGACACGGCAATATACGCGTCTACGTCCTGTATGAAATTGTGCACCGATATCCGTTGAGTATCTTGAAGAAGTCGGCGCCAGCGCGCTCATCCGCGGGTGTGGCACAGACGTAGGCGCGGGGTTCGTCGCCCCTGGGGCCCAACCCTTTTGTCTGGAAAAAGCCTCGAACTTTGGCGTCATTGCGCGCATTAGTTCGCTGACGTCCCCCGCGCATACCACTAGAGCCGGGGGCGAAATCGTGACGTCGAGCACTACTGCAGCTTTTGCTTGAGTGCTCGTGCCTTCTCCGGCGCTCGTGACGACACCGAAACCGACACCGATTGGACTCGGGTCTCGGGTTGCAGATCTTTGCGACTGAACCTGGACATGGCTAAACGTGAAGGGCGCTGATGCTAAATGTAGAAAAAAATGTCAATAAAACAAAGAAAACGAAAGGCTGGATATCGCGATTCGTGGGACTCCCCGGGAGCAAACAGAGGCAAAGGCAGAGCAATCGGGCCCCACGTTGGGCGTTGATTAATGTGGGTCGCTGCTTATGGTGCCCTATAGGGCCGTGCTCCGCTCGCTCTTTAGGAAACAGCACCAGGAAACGCGGCTATGACCAGAGGTATAATTATACTCAAAGTTAAGCTGCCGGATGCCTCGAACTTCGGCTTGGCTGATGTTTCAAGCTGCGATCGGCAAATGTTGGACTGCGCCGTAGGTAGTTGGCTACTGGTCCGGTGTCAGCCTTCCACTTAGATGACGCTTCGCCGTAGCTGGCTTCCCTCGGTTCGGTGTCGGCCTTCGGCTGATAAGATTCTCAGTCTACGTCTGTGTCTCAGACCGCCAGAATCTCGATTGTCGTGTGTCTTTTTTAATCCGCCCGCTTGTGAACTTCCACGCCTCTTTTTTCTTATTTTCTTTACCTCGTCGTGTGTTGTTCGTTCTCTACATAGTCGGATTTTGTGCCTGTGTGGAGAATTTTGACGATTATTGGTTTCCGTCAGGGCTGAAGGAGTGAGCAGAGGAAGGTGAAGTAAGGGGGACCTTTGCTGTACACTATCAGAAGACAGATGCATATGATCTTTTTGACCTTCAATTTGTATGAGAAAAAAGACCTGGAAGTATGCAATAGTGAAGAAGAAATATCCGATGTCCATTTTGTCCCCAGTCGCAACACAGTGTACGAATGCGCGTAATCGCATCGTCGTTGTCAAGATCCTGATGGTATGGTAGACCAGCTCCTTACGGGTCTTTTGCGCTGGCAGACAGGCGCGACTAGGGGGACGTGAAGGGGAGAAATTGATTGTTCTCGATCGTCTCGTCGTAGGCTTGCGGGATGCAATTTTTCGTAAATCCTACAGATAAATGCGACGTTGACTTTGGCGAACGCCTTTGCGAAAGCACGCCTATATGAGACAGTGCAATGCCTAAAGAAATACCTTTGCAGTGGTTCCCCGTTACGTTCTAAAAGTTTGCCGTCGAACGCTGAGGTGGACGTTGTTCGTCGATAAATGCATGCCACGGGACGTTGCACGTGCAAGAGTGAACGCCAAGTGTCACTGTGTTAGATATACGAAATATATGATTTTAATAGACCGATCTCACTACGCGTTCTACACATGCGTGACGTCGCCATAACTGTAGTTCATAAGAGACAGGCGCCAGTGCTCGAGATGGTTCGTGCCACTTCGTGCTCTACTCGCGCAGACCCTCATTGGGGTTGTAGCGCATGAAGAAAACTGCAGATCCCACGATGCATAGCGGCAGTGGTGGAGTAATAAAACTGGCAGTAAGATAAATCTATTCAAAACAATCTATATGAAGAAAAGAAGTCGTGAAAGGTTCACTAATGCGGTCTGTGTAGGTAATATATGTGGAGAGGGGGACGAAATACAGGACCGACATTAAGTCAAATTATTAATTAAAATGTGTTAATGAACTTCATACGGTAAAAAAAAATACAGCATAAGGCCCTATTTGAAATTAGCTTAACGTCGCAGAGAACCACTAAATCAGTAAATTTTATAAATAATTAAAGCACGTGAGGAGCGCGGTGGTGCGCCAAAGCTAACACTCTAGCCACAGCTTCAAGGCTGGCGGTGAGAAAAGAAGGATAATAACCTTACTATCCCTATTTTCGCGCCCACTTGCATAAAGCATTTCTACAATTGACTAATTCAGTGGGGTTTGATGACGCTCTGCAAGTTATTAACTTAAAACATTATGTTTGTTTCAACTAATTCAAATTATTATTAACGAATACTTGTTAACTGTTTGTCTTGTTTCACTTTATACAAGGTGTCCGAAGGAAAACAAAATAAACTTTCACTTTTTACAAGGTGTGCGTTAGAAAGCAATATGAACATGGCCGAACTTTCAGGGGAGCATGTTGCTTCCGGTTGGCTAATGTTTTTTGCTTGTTTTTGAGAACTTTAGAGAGTAGCGCGTGCTTCAACGTCTCACCGCCGAAGACTAACTGTGGTACATCCTGAAATTTACTTATACGGAATCGACATGCATTCGTGACCCCTTAGACGAAAACAAAGATCACTTATTTCTCAAAGACATGAGAAATCTGCCGAAGGTAATGTGGGTGCATCTTTAAGACTACTTAATCGAGCCACCTGGTCCATATACCTGAGAACAACTTTAAACCTACAAGTCCTTAGACGCGTTCAACTAGTTCGGGAACGGCAGGGCATCGGCGGTGGGCACGTATACATCCCCCAGGCGCCGAACATACGCACCGAGCTTTCCGGTATTAGTCGTCGAAATGGGTTTTCGTTTTAGCAATCTTCCGAAAGTTTTTATTGCGTTTCCTTTAGGGCTACGTGAGTCTCTCTAATGCCCAATTTTCTAATGTTTCGACTGGCTTGCTTTGGTGTTCAAGGTGTCTTTTTCATAGCACCGTGTCAGCTTCATGTATACGTGCCGTGATGGTCCGGTTGGCACCTATCGTTTTACGCAGATGGACTATCGAGGCGCCGCTAGCGCCGCTTTTTCGCATTTGTGGAGTTGCGCCATCTGTCAGCGCATATCGAAGTAGTCGAGCACCGTCTGCTTGGCTGCGATCACCGAGGCTCGGGGCGTCAGTGGCGTCCCTCGTCTCCGGATAATCGAAAAAATACTTCAACTATGACATTTTCTTAGAGGCGGTGCGCATCGCGCAAGACTGGGGCATTTCTAGAGCGTAGCTTTCGCGAAATTGCTCACTGGAATACCAAGAGTCATCACGCACCTACTCAAATATAAGGGAAACATAGGAGAAACGGACGCATCTCTCTCCCTCTGTCAGGGTGGCCGGAAGTGGCGCGAATCCTGTGCATATGATCTCCCCCTGACCGTAAAATGTCCTTGCACTGACAGCATTAGTGTTCCTTTTACAACTATTTTATAATAAATATGATTATATCAAAGTTAAACACTGTGTACAGGTGTAAACATCGCGCGCGACGCCAGCTGCCAGATAAAGTAATTTTCTCACCTTGGTGTCAAGCGGGGTCACCAGACGACTCTTCGATAAGCAGCTAGTCGTAGCTTGTCGCGGGCCTGGTTTCCCATATTTGTGTATGGGAGGCATACTTTTCCAGGTGTGCCGCGTCATGTAGAACTTGGCAATCGCTCTACGGGTTTCGGTTAGACACAGCATTGACTTTAATTTCGCGCCTCAACGGTGGCAAGAACCGTTTCATGAAATGCATGAACATTGTAGCCTGAAGTGACGGACAGCTTTGGCGGTGTCGGCGGTCCTCTGCACTTGGAGGAATTACACTGATCTCCGCTCCTGTGTCGATTAAGAAATACAATTTCGTGTTTTTCTCCGTAATAAAGAAAAGACGGCTGATATCAGGTACCATTGCATTTGCCGTCTTTAATGCGTGGTTCGGAAGTTTCCCTGGTAAGCGCAGGGAGGAATGCAGCAGGGGGCTTGCTCTCCAAATTTTTGGTGGTACCAGCAGTGTCGATTAGGTTCCCCGGCGGGTGTTCTACTTGTCCGGGGTCGTCCCGTTTGAGGTCGCCAGTTCCGTGATCTCTCATCGTTGCTTATTGATCGTGGCTCAGCCAGCCGAAGGAAGGACACTTCGGTGTTAAGTTGGTCCACTTTTTCTGAAAGTTGTGAGACGACGGCGTTGAGTTTCTCTATAGGGTCCTTGCTCGGAAGTGATGATGGTCTGGTTGTACCAAGAGTCGAGATGGTAGGTGTATTGAGCGACTATTGACCTTTATGATCCTGTCTGCCATGCGAGCTAAGGCCTCGGTAGATGTTATTTCTGAGGCGGACAGGATCATACGGACGTTGTTTGGGAGCCGTTGAAGGAATAGTTCTCTAAAAATTGATGCCTCGACTGTGTCAGGCTGGTCACCAAGCAGTTGGTGCATTCGTCGTAAGAGGTCTGTTGTTTTTCGGTCTCCTAACTGTTTTGTCGTCAAGAGTTGTTGTAGGCGGCGTTGTTCTAATTCCGTGGTGCGGTGAATAAGTTCTTCTTTAAGGGGATCATATAAGTTGTCGGGTGGTGCACGTAGAATGTCGCGAACTATCGCGGCAGTAGTTTGAGGTAGCGCAGCTATTACGAAGTCGAACCGGGACCTTTGCGATGCAATTCGGTGTGATCGGAATAAGGCCTCGACGTGTAGAAACCAGAGTTCTGCGTCGCCATTTCAAAAGGCGGGAAGCTTGAAGTTTGTGCTGCCGATGTTCTTGGACCTCCAGGTAGCGGTCGTCCAGCAGGCCCGGCGTCTACTACGCAGGCAGGTCCGACCTCGGGCCCCCTGCGCTGGGGCGTCGGATGGTGTGGGCCGCACCGGCTTGGCTTGACCTAGCTCTGCAGGCAAATAAAGACGTTTATTCCTCCTCCTCCTCCTTAGTCTTGGGTCCGTCATTTCAGCAGTTTTAGGTTAGCACAACTAACTAGCAGGTAGGGATTCGACGTCCGGGTCACCAGTTTATAGCACGTGATAATTCCATTGACGACTGAGCTACAATAACTGTCTTTTATCCACGGCTAGTTTGGTTGTCTGAACCATAGTCTTGCTTGGAACGACGAGTTGTGTTTCACCCGGGAGCCTGGTTGCGCGTGCTTCTCTCCGATCCTCTTTTTCTGCGCGCCAAAGTGCGCAGGTGCCGGTCGGCGTTGGGTGTTGAGTGCTGTCGTCTGTTGGGCTCTTTGTTCGCCACAAACTGTTTCATGAACGCGTTGAAGCAGAAAGATCTCTGGCGCAGTCGACCGATATCTCCCAATATAAATTATCCACTAAAGGAAAAAAAAGTTTGGCTGCAAAAATCACTTTTGTTAGATTTATATGAATTACGATAGCATTCGCCATGAGATTCACGACGACGCAGCTCCCTGTGGATATGACGGCACAAATTTTGAGTAAGCCCTTTATTTTATGAAAGGTTTACGACTCAATCATTGATGACAGCGCGACTGCAACGCGCCACTTTGAATTGAGTGATTGCTTGGTCTCTGTATAATCGTTTAATCTTCTGTTTCTGTGTAATCCTTTATTCTTGAAGCTGTTTCCCTAATGTCATTGCAGCTTCATTGTGTGCGTTTTGTCCTGTCTCTGTAAACAGGGCCGGCCTTAGAGCAGCAAGCGCCCTGGGCAAACTGCAGCCGTGGCGCCCCCCCCCCCCCCCCCCACACTATTTTCGCACCCAACACCACGTTGTTTGCAGACATGCCAGTGACCCAGCGCGAATGGTCGTGATTTTGTCGTTGTCAGTCGAAAACCACATCCTAAAAACGAACGACGTTCGCAAGCATTGAGAGTTTGTCGGCACCGGGTTCAGAGGTTCAAGAATCAATTATTTCTTAGAATAACCAAACTTCAGCTGTGGGTCTCTCATAGGAAGCTAACGTCTGATGGACAGAGTAAACAAAAGCACAGGTTAACCATGTCAAATATACCTAGAAAGCAACCTTCCAAGCCTTAAACATCGCAAATTGGTCTGTGTCTTGCGTCATATCCAGGCTAGGCGCTATCCTGTTTTCAATGGACAAAATTGCCAATGACAATATGCTGCCATCTGCCAGGGCTGATCTTAGGTATGCCTTAATTAGCTTTAATTTTGAGAAACTACTCTCAGCGGTGGCCACTGACACTGGAAAAGTGAGGAGGATCCTCAGTGACACCCACGTATACGGGAATTTGTCACATAGATTGTTGTCCAGAATGAACTGGATGACGTCCTGGCGAGTCCTGCATCCAGTGGGCAGCAGGCTACACAGTTAGATCAGCTCCTCGCAGAGATCTGTACCGTGGATGCCTGCACTTTCTATGCGTTTCAAACTTTCAGTGGATGGTCAAGGCCTTTGCAAAGTTTAAGAAGTCGTGCTTTATCGGGAAGTCGGGTGAGGCCGGAAAGGGACCCCTAGAAGCTCACGTGCTGCTCCATCTGCGTGAAGCGTTCTTCAATCGAAATCTTACGGTGTCAATCATCTCGTAGAAGAACTCTCGCTTGAATTTTATCTCGATATCATTAACCTCGTCTTGTCACTTATTACAGAATTTACGCTTTTTCCGCCGCAGTTGGGGGCCGGTTTCATCACAATGTCAACACCCATGTTCTAGGGAAGACCGTTCGCAGTTTCCAGTTGAAGTTTCGTACCCGACATCGCGATAATTGTCGATGTAATCGCTGTATGCTTTCATCAGCTGGGTGGTTGCTACGATGTCCTTTGTTTTGCATTGAATGTTCTTGCTTACGACATTAATTTGAAAAAAGAAATGTCGTACCATACAACAATGTAAACGAGAAACTTAAGGTCCGTGAGCTGCACTGCAAGAGTTCGTTCTTCATGTCGGACGCAACGGTCTGCCTGCTGTGATTCGGCCATTCTTGCGCAACATTATAAATTTAGTTGTTTTTAGCGGTTTTTGGGATTCTTGCGGCGGGTTTCTGAATATTGAGTTTGCAACACTGGTCGGCATTGCGAGTCCAGAGTCGTCGCTGGTCGCTCACACACACACACAAAAAAGAAAGAGCTGCGGATCCAAAAGTTCTTTACACATATTATTTTCAGTCGGTTTGAAGCCTCTGGGCACAGAGACTAACCGGATCCCCAGGGGGCATTAATTCGTTTAGCTTACTGCTAGAGACTCCAGATCGAGCGTTACCAAAAGGGCAGCTCGAATTCCGGGAGGAATCGGATTCATTTTACCCCCGGTCAGACCTCCTGAGCGAAGGCATTCTTCGGCTCAGAATAACTTGGCAAAGGGCGAAGCCTACATTTCCTGCGATTCAATCAGGGACTCTGACTGAAGCACGTAATAACTGAGAGCAAAAATCCGTTCCAATATTATTTTGGCCCGTGACTCGCTCCGACACACTGATTTGCTCGCCGATGAGTTTGGCGCCACCGTTTGATAACTTGCGCTAACAGTGCGGCATACTAGCTCCATCACTTTTTGCGAGTAGGTTTTACTCCGCTCGTAATTCGAGAGCTGTGAAGAGGTGATCGCTTGCCTAGTCGTTCATGATTCATTCCATGGCGCTTTGAATCTTACGGAGGAGAGGTCCTCTATAGCGAAACATCCGCAGGTGGCTGAGAGTTGTTGGACGTAAGTTATAACAAGAACGTAGTCGTTGGTTTTGCGGCCGAAATGCCAAACGGCGAGCGACACCACCTTCTTCTACATGTAGGGGGAAAGGGGGAGGGGGGGGGGGGCGCCCTTCGCGATGCGGTCGTTTTTTTGTTTTTTATTATATCCCCTCGGAGGTTTGAGCCCTGCATGACCTGACGGCCCTTTCGGCGCCTCCCTATGAATGGCGCCCTGTGCGGCTGCACAGGTCGCCCACCCCAAAGGCCGGCCCTGTCTGTAATCGTTTAATGTTCAAGCTGTTTCACCGCCATCCTTTACCATGTACCATAGCTCAGCTCTAGCCGATAATTGCTTCGTAGCTTCGGCGCAAATGTGAATGTGTGCGCACTGCCGCTACGTGCATGCGCGCGGCGCAGGTTTATCTGCTTGCTAGGACGACGTCGAATACGACGTTATAGAGGACAACGTTAAAGACGACGTCTAGGACGGCCTCTATTACGAGCTCTAGGGCTATCTGAAGGACGAACTCTAAGACGGCCTCTAGGACAACCTCAAGGACACCGTCTGGGACGACGTCTAAGCGACCGCTAGGGCGATCTCAAGGCCGACTTCTACAACGACTTCAAAAACGACGTGAAAGGCGACGTCTAGAACTACCTTTCGGACCACCTATATGGTGATCTTAGGAACCTCTTGGACGACCTATAAGACGAAGTCTAAGGTGGCCTCAAGGACGAGTCTACTACGACGTCGAGGGGGGCGCGTATGCAGATATTTCGCCATCTCTGGCCTCGAATGCGCCGCGCATACGCATTCCACATTCGAGGCCAGAGAGCGTATCGCCTAAAACCGGGTGAAGTAGCTAAAGCATGGTATCGCATTAAAAATAGAACAATATTTACACCACGTCCTCAGATAGGTGTCATCGCTCATTACTCAATAGACCTTTCGCTAAATTACCCAAGCATCAAAGAGGACGGTACGAACGTAGGTACACGTGCAGCACGTGCTCGTCTTCCCAGTGGGCGCCATATTTGAGGGCACTGTTTAGAGCGGATGCTCAGAACGAGCTCACGCTAATAGGCCGCTAAGACCGGCAATCTTGATAGTGTGGAATGCATGTCACTAGAGAACTGGAGACGCTCGCCATCAGCACGCGCTCAGCAGTCGCGCACACAGCTATGGTCGCCAGCACTGCTCTCTGTTATTGGCGACGTGAGCGATCGAAAGCGTCGCTGTGGTCGGCCCACCACAATTGGCCGAATGCTGACTGTGACGTCAGCAAAGAATGTCTCATCGACGGAAATAAGAGGAATGCAAGAACTTCATTTTTGACGGTGTTGGTAGTGTTGCTTTGAGAGCGCTATTATTTCAGGCTTCCACCATGCCCGTTACAAGCACCATCGAACTTGTTGTTCACAAGGTAATGACGTCACGAAAGGTAACCGAACGAGGGCACCACCTAAACATCTCGCCGCTAATAGGGGGCTGGATGGCGCATAGCCGCTCTCCGAGCAGAGCGCAAGTAAAGCAACCGGAAGTTTCATGCTTGTCCCGGAAGTCGGGCTTCTGCTGGGCCTCCTAGTGGATTCAGTCGATGTTTTGGTCCGTACTTTCCGGAGTCTTTGAATGCTTTTTTATAATCATGCTCCGAAATAAACCTCGAAAATAAGGCGTTTGAACTTGGGACATATGCACAATTGGTAAACTAGAATTTCAAAATGTTAACATTGAATGACTTCTCATGATAGTTCTCGGGTCTGCATGCGCTCTTGCTGCGGAACAAGCAGGCTCTCTTGAGGTGAGAAGCAAAAATCCAGCGCCCTGGATACTTTTAGAACCAGCACTAGAATGGGTACAAAGCCTGTCAAGCGCTCACTTCCGGGACAATCCACTACTTCCGGTGACTTCAGTCCCGTGCGCTCGACGCGCCATCCAGCCCCGTATAGTGGAGATCAGTGTGCGCCAGTGAATACTCCCTATAACAAATATTCGAAGGAAATAACCAAACTAAAGCGTCCGTGGAATTCACGCGCGAAGTGCTATCTGTTTTAGATTTTCTCTTTCGAACGGTTAGAGCTCGCCAGCACGCGCATCGCGTGCACCTATGTTCCCGGCATTCTTTTTGATGCTCGAGTAATCCGGGAAAAAATCTATTGGCTTGGCTGCTGGGCCGAACAAGTATGCAAGCCTAATTCTTGTCGCGACAAACGAGCTTTATTGATCTTAAAGTGGTGAAACCGTAGTCAAAAATGGTACCCCTCCTGTCGCCGCCATGTTGCCGATTTAGAACATTCGTGGTCACGTGACAGGTCAAGATGGCTGGGCCCAGTGGTGGGCCGAGCGTGGCGGTGCGAGTGACGTCGAACCGCGACGATAGTGCTGTGGAGGTTGATTCATGAAAAAACGCGGTGTGTGCTACGTTTGAATTTAGGCAGACGATCAACACACAGGACCTGTTTGCATGTAACGCAGAAAATCTCACCAAATATTTGAACCGATATGATATAATCATTCGGTCGTATGTCGCGCTCGGTAACAGTTCTCAAGGATCGGATAGATAATTTTTGCATTACTTTATTAAATTCTTCTTTCGCTTAACCAACAAAATGTTAAGGGCTCTTGCTGAAAGGTATGTGAGGCACAAAATAAATATATGCCGCTACTAGTTTGATGATCTCAGACCTTATGGCAGAGAGGACGCTTTACCAAGAGGTGCAGCAACAATGGGCAGTTTGGCAAGAATAATTTTATGTTACGTTAGGGGAAAAATTGTTGCCCGAGCTAGTTTAAAGGGGCGACGCAAAAATGTTTGTACTTTGCGCAAATACCGCTTAGAACGGATCCCTGACATTAATGACATATGAAACACGCGTTCGTTTTTCACCCCACGCAAAAAAGTCCCAGAAAAAAATTAAAGAAAAACGAGCAGCGTTCACCCCCTCAACTCGCAGCCAGAACAAGCGGCCACGTGATCTGGAGCCGATTATATGCCGCCAATGTAGATCATCACCACGCGCTAAAGTTGGCAAAGCACAGGACACGCACTGAGTTCCAGACATTGTTATGGCTCGTCTATTGTCGTCGTTGCAGCGATTGGACACGGGCCACTACCCGAATGCTTCTCGAGCTGGTAATTATCACGAGCCCAAATCGAGTGCCCACGCAATGCTCGGGTACAATCTATGAACAGCATTCAAATATCGTCATATGGGTGTACTGCGATACCCACGTTACGTCATGAAATTTTGCAAAGGAGAGATTGAATGAAAATGATCGCTTTTGTCCTTGAAATTACACCGCAACAAAGGGGTTTCTTGGCCAGCGGAGTCGCGTGCGAGTATCCTTGACTCCCACTAGTGCCAGTAAGCTCGTGTATAGTGAAAAAATTCCAACATAATATCGTTGCATAGCTCCTTTAAATAAGAACAGAATTTGTGTACATTATTTACATGTTAGTTCCAGTTGCTTAAAGGGGCGATGCAATGATTTCTTTACCTTGCGCAAATGCCGGTTAAAACAAATTCCCGACGTTAATGACCCGTGCAGCACCCGTTTTTTTCACCACACGCAATCAAAGTCGCAGAAAACATTTAAAGAAAAACGAGCAGCGTTCACTCCTCAACTCGCAGCAGAACGAGCGGCCACGTGATCTTTAGCAGATTATATGCTGCCAATGTTGGTCATAGCCACGCGCTAGGGTTGGCAAGGCCCAGGACACGCGCCCAGCTTTAAACATTGTTATGACTCGGCTATTGTCGTCATTGCAGCGACTGGACACGGGTCACTCACTATCCGTATGCTTCTCGAGCTATCAATTCTCACGATCCCAAACCAAGTGCCCACGCAATCGTCGGGCCAAATTTATTAGCCGCATTTAATTATCGTCACTGGGCAGTACTCCGACCGCCCAGTACGTCATCAAGCTTCGCGAAGAAGAGATTGAATGAAAATGCTCGCTTTTGTCCTTGAAATTACACCGCAAGAAAGAAATTTCTTGGCCAGCGGTGTTACGTGCGATTATCCTTGAGTCCCACACTAGTGCCAGTTAAAGTCACTGGATCTGGGAAATTAGCGCCTCTGCCTTCCCACCTGCTAGCCAGACACACACAACCATAGAGTAATGTAGTAAAAACGTAAAGAGGGGACACAGAATCCGATTCGCGGCCCAGATAGTGCGTTCAATGCCCTCCGCTACGTGACGCTTTTCTGTAATTTGATTAAAAATAGTTAGAACTCTTTATATGAGAAGCATTCATTTTTTACATTTTTATGATTTAGATTTATTTAGAGTAATTAAAACGACTAAGTAGTTTTAATGTTATACGTCACACAAACCACGTGATGAATGGCGCCTGCCACGGCCTGATTGCCTACTTGCCTGCACGCCGTCGCCTCAGCATCATTCTGCATGGCCTCTGCTCGTCCGTGCGTCGTTCGTCCATGCCATGCGTGCCGTCCGTTTGTGCTTTCTGCTGCAGCGTGTTCGGTCGGCTTTGCATCAAACAAGATGACACATGACTGCTCGCGTGCTCGGCGTGAGTTTCTGGAGCCGAGCGGCTTGAGCGTCTCGCGCTGTTGTTTCCGTCGGGCTGTGGGCTGCAATCGTTTGTGCACCTTGATTTTCGATGATATTTCTTTGAAAAAGTACTTATGACTCTGCGAACGACTTTGTCCATGGATTTACAGATGACGGTGTTGAACGGTGTTGCAGATAGATACTTGGTTGTTGTGCTCTCTGGAATTTCCAGATGGGTTCAACCACCTCCATACACTGTTGTGCACACTTCAACGCCGTTTTTTGTTATCCGCAGTCTCCTCATTTCTCTCATTGCAAGAGCTTAAGACTGTTGGCTTCACAGTAAAGGCTTTGGTCTGTGATCAAGTGTCTTCAAACGTAAGCTTGGCCAACCAACTTGGTGTGTCTCTGGGTAAGTCGTTTATTGAAGCTGACAATGAATATGTTTACTTTATCTCTGATGTTCCGTGCCTCATCAAAACAACCAGGACCAATCTCCAACTACACAAATTTTGCATTGGAAATGAGGTCATGGAGTTGTCCCATATTGTTAAACCTTATCGTTCTACCCATGAGATGAGGGTTCGATTGGCTCCGAAACTTACTGAGAGGCACATTTTTCAAAGCCCTTTCAGTAACATGAAAGTAAAACGGGCGGCACAGGTAATGAGTGCCTTAGTCTGTCTTCCAATCCTATTCCTTGTTTATGCCAAGGAGCTTCTCGAGGTAGCCATGACTACAGCCTATTTCTGCGATAGAATGGACAGCTTTCTATATAGCTCGCAATTCATGATGACAGGGCAGAAGTTGCGTTATGCCATTCTGAATGGAGAATCTGAGGTATTTGATTTCCTTCACCTGCAACTCGGATGGACATGGAAGTTCCAAAGTAGGATGCAGTCACGAATCATTATAGGGTGGCAAGTTACTATAAAGAGTGTCCTCATGCTCTGGGAGGAGCTTTCAGACAGCCATGGCTCTAAGTTCTTGCTTACATGACGCCTGCAGCAGTGCCCACTTGAGAACATATTTGGAGCTATATGACAAATGCTGGGTTGCAATACAAACCCAAAAGTGTAACAGTTCACCTCAGGACTAAAACACATAGGGATAAAGAAACTGTTCTAACTGTCGAACAATAAAATATTGGCAACTCCTCATGGAGTTGCCAATATTTTTGGCATCATGAAAGTTCAATTGCAGAAAATGTAGAATGTCTTCCGATTGATAACTTCCCTCCAGTAGAGGATATTTCCGAGCTGACATCAGACATAAGGTTAACATATTTGATGACTTGTCCACTTGTTGCGTTGGGAGCTATTTGATCAAGCACTTCCTTGAACTGAAAACCCACAGCTGTGGCTGTTCTCAGCCGCTGAGGGAAGAGTTTGACAGCTTGACCAGGCCTCACCAGTACTTTCTTGTGCTTAAAGCACATCACGTGCCTGGAAAACCCTTCAGGAATCTAATATACGATCCCAGGCTGCCTTTAATTTCATTCAGCAACTAGAAAATTACTTTGTTGCCGTAATAGAATGTGTGGCGCATGTTATAGTAGTATGTGCAGTCTTCTATCACACACTTTCAGGTCTGAGTAGTTTTAGCATTGCTCAGAGTGCGACAAATGGTTCTAAAAGTGTTTTGTAGAATACGCTTGTGTCTGTATGTTGGATTTCTTAACTGGAACTTGGACACAGTTTGGTTGCACTCTTCAGTTGCTATAAAGCAACTAGACGAGTTTAACTTTTAATTGTGTATTAACGAAGGTGGTTATCTAATCAGAAACAGAAAGTGCCTATTAATTGAGTGGTGCAGCTTGCACTCGAAACACTTGTTTCCCTTATTTCCAGCAAATGTGTATTACGGTACTTTTGCACAAGTATTTATCCACTTTTTACAGAATTTCTGTAGAAAATAGAGTATAGATAGTATAGATATTAAGGAAAATGTATCAATTTTGTATCATCTGTCTATAGTTTTTCAGTCGTTTGTTTTAAGCCATACTTTCTTTCTGATCAAATGTATTTCGAGGAATGTTTAGGGATGTTGAATCTTGTCAGATTACGAATAGAGTTCTCAGTGTTTTGTATTGGTTCCAGTGTGTTTCAGGCTAGGCGAATTCGTATGTTTTATAATAGCTGGATATTGGGAATTCGCACTCTTCGCTGTGTGCTTTGCACTCTTATTATACTTTGATGACTGGTAATGATAGCGATGTCTTATTTATTTCTTGACTTACTTCTCGTACCCGAGTCGGCGTGAAAGCGAATGGATCATTTAGCATATTTCTTGTGGAAAATATTTGTTAACTTGGTCCTGCTAAAAATCTATTACGAAGTGTACGATATGCCGAACTCCTTCATATTAATTTATTTTTATGAGTATTAGTATTTGTTTCAGGTAAAACATACCTAGCGTCTGAAGTAAATCATGTCGAATGTGGTACACTAAAATATTTTCGAACCACTTACTGTTGTTGACACTCAAATTCTCCACCAGTCAGGAGTCAATGCATGTCGATGTGAAGATTGTGTAACTTCAAAGTTTTACAGTAGAAAAAACAAACAGACAAGATATACACATCGGTTGTGTGAAGTAGTAATTTTTTTTTGCACATTTTGTACGGAGTTTATCGTAAAAATAAAATAAAACTGTGTCAACATTAAAAAAAAAAAGAGGGAAAAAACAAGAAACAGCGGCTCCGGGAGTTGAAGAGCTCCCGAGAGCCTAGCAGGGAGCGACGCAAGAAGGAAAGTTGGGAAGAAAGATTAGGAGAAGGGTACCGAAGAACCAGAGGGGTAACGCCCAAACAGATACCGAAACTAACTTGACCGGAACTAGATTATGTTTAATGCCGCCCGCTAGGAGCGCCAGCTGTCACTCGTCTATCTGGGCCGCTGGGGCCTATGGCAGTGTCCGCTCTTTACCTTGTGTATATCACTCTATGACACAACTACCAACATGCATACGACAAAACCTCTCAAGGTGATTGGCACATCGCTGTCGGTTGCCATGGTGATCGCCATTTTGGACCCTTTAAAAGCTTCAAAGCTTCGAGGGGGTCTTTAAAACCAGTCGCTCCAAGATCGCTATGGAGCATCATCGTACTCAAAGTGTTCCTCGGCCAATATGAGCCTCCTTGGCAGTGTGAATTCAATAAACTTATCGCTCATGCCTATTTCTCCTGATCTCTTACAATTATGTTGCTCTTTTTGAGTTTTTCAAGACAATAAAATTATTTTTCAATGCCTCCAAGCACTGACGTTGCGTGTGATGGCAGTGCGAAGATGTAGGGCATCAAACGCGGCGTCGGTGCTTGGGGGCAATGAAACATTATTTTACTGTCTTGAAGCACGCAAGAAGAGCAACATAATTGTAAGAGATCTAGGAAAAGAAGCATGAGTGATAAGTTTATTGAATGCACAGTGCCAGAGATGCTCATATTGGCAGATGAGCGCTTTCAGTACGATGATCCTCCATAGCGGTCTTCGTACTGGTTTTTACGACCCTTTAGAAGATTCGAACCTTTGAAAGGGTCCAAAATGGCGATCACCATGCCAACCGATAGTGATGAGCCAATCACCTTGAGAGGTTTTCTCGTCGGTATGTTGGTATCTTTGTCCGGCTAGCAGGTGGAAAGGCAATGGCGCTACTTTCACAGATCCAGTGACTTCAGGGCCAGTAAGCTCGTGTAAGGTGAAAAAAACAAAACAAAAACAACATTCCAATTGAATATTGTTGCCCCGCCCCTTGAAGGAGCGCCGTAACGCCATCGTCCCTTCTTTTTCGTTGCCGATCTACCTGACCTGTTCGTCTTTTATGGTCGATATCTTTCAACAATCTCGCCTGGAATGAGCACATGCTCATTCTTACAATTCTAGCTGGTATAATAACTATCGGTCGGCTGAGCTCTCCCCTACTGGGAAGTAAAATCCCTGCATTCTTCCAATTTTCCGTCCCTTGTCTCCCTAACTCTGCAGATTTTCCACATATGCCGTCGTGGTCTGTCGTCTTTCAGGAGGACTATGTCACGGGTTTGGGAACTACTTGAATGGTTCGGTTTGTTGATGTTAGGTAGTTTCAGTACCAGTAAAAATTGACATCTCCATCTTCTCCAGAATCGATTCATAATAGTAAATGACATTTTTAACGTTGCGCCAAATGTCCAGAACTTGCTTGATCTGACGTTAAGATATACGGGGGAAGGGTGGTCCGTTTACGTCTTACTAGAACGTGTGCTTGAGATAGAGCCTCTGGTTCTTGAGGATCGGTGTAAATGAACATCACAGGGCGGAAATTGATTACAGCTCTTACCTTTATGAGGAGATTCGAAAGAAATGGTTGTGTGAATGTTTACACAGACAGAAGTTAGTCCGCCTCAGTGGGCGTCTGGTTTGATTAGAAGAAAAAATGTTTAGAAATGAATTCGGGAAACTTAGTTTTTGATTTAGCGCAATTTCCGGAAACGCAAAGCGAGAATTATATGTCTTCCCAAAATACGGCGCTCCGCAAGACCGTGGACCTGCAAGCGTTTCGGATAGTTTTTGTGCAGATATTTTGATAATAACATACTGTAATGAAATTATTGTCATTAAATTACTTTTGCTGTATACTGTTATTAAATTATTTTGCTGTAATGAGCAGTGCAATAAATTACTTTTATATGCAGATAATTTGGTAATGTAGTGAATTACTTTTAGGCAGTAATTTGAGGAACTTACTCATTAATTTTGTAAATACTTTTTTCCGACGCCCATCTGACAATGAAATTTGTGATGCGAGAGCCAATAACGATACAAACGTGCAAAGGCGGGGTCGAAAGGCGAAGCGAATGAAGGAATGCTTTCGAATAAAGACATAGCTGGAAGACCACGGTTCACAAAAACCCTAGCCAAGACGGATTCACGGTGTGAAGGCATTGGGGACCATTCCAGGCCTCAATGTGGAGGGCAGGTCATCAAGAAGATAAACACATTCTAAAACCTGTGAGGAGGATCCATGAGTTTATCTTAAATCTATTGCCCAGTCTTCAGAACTTCTCGTGAGTTGCCTTGTGCTTCGTAGGTATAGATGCTTTTTGTATGCTCCGTTCACCCCTAAGCTGACAGTTATTGAAAGCTGCGTGCTCGTTCCGGCAGTCAGGCGTCGATCTTTGCTGCTTGATCACAGCCCCACCAATACCCACGCGCAGAGAGCGAAGTCAGGTGATGAAAGGGAGGCGGTTGACTAGTCCGACAAACACGTAGCTTGTCGGACCAGTCACCGCACTATCGGCTTAAGGATGGAAGGAGTATAGGGGTGAACGGAATATAGTCAGAGCGTCAAAACGCGAGCAAAGCAGGCTCACATTCGGAAGTTAAGTCAGAGAAAAGTAGATAACTTCAAAAACAATAACCTCAATTCAATAGACGAGCGAGGTTGATTGGAGAAGGAGACATTTCGGGAGGCGCCGTTTACCTCTCTTTTTACTATTCGAGAAGAATACTCGGAAATGCGTCGACCAGTTCTCTTGAGAGAAAACGATTGGGCTGCGTCAGAGTCAGAAGAAAGAAGTTTAGGCGTTTCCTCAACCGTGTGCAAATAATCCTTGTGCAAATGAGGAGGGGCGCCTCCCCCTCCGCTCCTCCTCCCCCTCCTTCTCCCACTCCTCCCTTCCTCCTCTCCTCCTTGTCCTTTTTCCTTTCCTCCTCCTGCCTTCCTCCTCCTACCCTCTTCCTCCTGCGTTCCCTTCCATCCACCTCCTCCGTACCATACTCACTTCTCCTCCATACCCTCCCCTCCTCCCACGCTTTCTCCGCTAAAGTTAGCTGAAATATTGACGCCACTTGGTCTCGACATCAGTTCAGTTTACCCTCTAAATTTACTAGGAAAATGACGCCACATGACTTCGTGCCACGTCACCCATAAACGAATTCAGTTTCTCCGCTAGGTTTAGCATGAAAATTGACGTCAGGTGACCTCAACACCAATTCAATTTCCCGCTAAATTTAGCGGGGCCATTCCACCGACGGCGACGCCCCTATACGCGGAAACGGGCGACTAAGAGTTGCGCTCAACGTTACTAAACCACTCAGTTGGGAAACTGCCATAGAGACTGCTCTGAAAAAGTGGCCCCGATCTGTCCTCGAGAACTGAGCTAATAGCGAACACAACGTCGCCATTTCGCCCGCAGCGGCCACTCGCAGAACTGCACGTGACGTCTATTCCAGCTTTAATCGGCTACTTTAGCGCCGAAACAGATACAGCAGAAGAGGTTAGAGGGGTTCCACCCCGGTCTCCCCAGCGGCCGCGCCGCGTCTTGCTACCGAAGTTAAAATTCACCTAGGTCGGGACGAGCTACTTGAAAGCACCGCTGAGGCATGGTTGTATAAAAACAATATTAATTGTGCCGCAAAACCTTGCAGACTAAAGATTTTAAAAACATCATGCGCCCCCCATCTTGCACTGAACTCCAATAAATTTCATACAAAAAGTGTCTTTTCCGTTTGTTTTTAGGCGAAAACATGCTTTCTGAAAGCTCAAGGTGACCACAATACAAACAAATGATAAAGAGTGGCGCTGTTGTCGTATTTAGCTCGGTCTTGGTGGACGCCGGCGGCCCAGGTTTCGACGGCGAGTTTCCCAACTGAGTGTTTTAGTAACGTTGGTTGCGCTTTAAAACGAGCTGCCGTGGCCAGAGTAACCGAGGTTGACAACCTCTAAAATTGGGCGGATGGAAACACAACAGCCATAAACTGATAAGTCTATCTTTAAATGAACAGCAAAACCGGTGTGCTCTCTGCTTTAGTCATTTCTTAAGAAGTTCTGCATTATGTTTAACACTTCCGTCGTCACGGAAAAGAATTACTGCCGGAAAGAATGGACATAATTGGAAAGTAGCGTGCTCCCTCAAACGGCGTGCGTGAAGCACTATAGGAACACTGAGAGTCGCTGCTTTAGCGTCTGCTGCTAACCCCCTATTGCCGGCGAGAATCACATTACCTACGTTAGCGTCGGGTAACTGCGTACCGTAGACGACAATTTTACAATTTTTGCAGCTCCTGTGCTGCGCTGCGTTGCACAGATGAGGTGGGAATCCCTCAATCACACTTCAGTTGAACGTATTCTCGTAGCTGCAAGTTGTTGTTTTTTTCACACTGCACAATGCGGGGCGAGGCTTATGTTGAGCCTCGCCTTCTGGGCCCCGCGCCAAAAGAGCGACCTATCATTTACGCTTCCAACGTATTTTTTTCTTGTTCGTTTGCTATGGGAATGAGTTGTGCATTCACCCTTAAAGGGTCGATGTAACGATCTTTGTACTTTGCGCAGCTACGGCTTAGGACGAATCCCTCACGTTAATGACCTATGAAACACGCGGAGGTTTTTCGTCACACGCGATAGAAGTCTCAGACAAAATTGAAGAAAAACGAGCAGCTTTCACCCCCTACACTCGCAGGCAGAACAAGCGGCCACGCGATCTGGAGCCGATTATATGCCGCCAATGTTGATCATTGCTACGCACACGGGTGGGCAAAGCACAGGACACGTGCTGAGTTTCAAATATTGCTATAGTTCGGCTCTGGTCGTCATTGCAGCGATTGGACACGGGCCACTCTTTGAATGCTTCTTGATCGAGCGACTATAGCGAGCCCAAATCGAGTGTTCACGCAAAGCTCAGGCCGAATCTTGGAGTCGCATTCAAATTTTGTCACTGAGGGGTACTGCGATCCCTCAGTTACGTCATCAAGTTTTGCGATGGAAAGATCGAAAGAAAACGCTCGCTTTTGTCCTTGAATTACACCGCAACAAATAATTTTCTTGGTCAGGGCCGTTGTGAGCGAGTATATACCTGAGTCCCACTAGTGCCAGCAAGCTTGGTAAAGTGAAAAACATTCCAAGCGAATATCGTTGCACGGCCACTTTGAAGGGCCCTACAAAGTGTTTTTGGTCATTCTTTTCATTTCAGTTCTGTTCGCTCTAACTGGTGTGTGGGACTCAAAAAATACATTAAACGTATAATAAAGAAGAAAGCTGATGCATTTTAAACATATGTAAAAAAAACTAGAAATTTTGAGCCAATTTTTTATTGTTGCTGACGTCATTGCTCTGAACCAATACAGAACCGAAACGAGAAGAGCCTGCAACATCCATGCGCGACCTTCCTAATTGTTGGAATTAACACCCAGTTAGGGGATGTCATCGCCCCAGCAATTTACGGGTGTTCCAAGCAAACCTTTGAGTGAGAATCACGCGTTTGAAAGGATCAGAAGGGGTTACGTGAGCCTAGTATATATATACTCAGCGAGTCCTACCTCTGGAATTCTGTGTCGTCATTACCCGACGCTCAAGATTAATGTCGTCACTGAAAGCTCGTGTGTGACATAACCCTGCCCTTGCGAGGAGCATATGGTTTTCTTCGCCCCCTTGTAGTGCCGTTTTAAGATGAGACTGCAGCCAAAGCTACGAGCGCGACCTAACCAGCGCTCCTGGCTTTGAGACATGCATTTCTAGTGGGAGTGCTCCTTCTGCTGAAGAAAGCTTTAAAGCAGCAACCTCGAATTATCGTGCTTGTGCCATTGGCTGCAGTCTTAGCGTAAGTGTGAACCTAGTATAGGTGGCATATTTTATTTTCCTTCGACTATAATAATAATAATAATAATAATAAACAAATCAACGCAGCTCGTTTCAACCACTTTCGAAGACCGTTAGTTCGACTGGATGTATGAATGGATTAAGAATGGAGCTACAGTTCGGGCGGTAGAGTGCGCCGCTTTGCATGCACAAGCTCGACTAGGCTAGACTTGGCTTCGCTAAAGGGCGCAACACCTTCACAGTTCCCGTAGGCCCCGGAGCCCTGACTTGTGTCGCTGGCGTTTCCAAAAAAATATATTGAAGAGCAATTTCGATGTAATTTCACGGCACTTGAAGAGTAACTGTAATGTGATGTATTTACATTTAGTTTTTGGTAATTTGTGGTGCAATTTAATTACATTTCCTTATTTCCGAGGAAACTAGTACGTAATGCAATTTAATTACTTTTGAAAAGTAGTTTTGACATTTCTGTTTTTGTGCAGGGAACCTTTCCTTCACAATGAGAATATGAGGTGAAAGGGCAAAAATAATGTAATTTAGTTACCCTAGCTCCGCCATTTAGTTACCCTTTAAAGAACAACTAAAATAACAATGAATGTCCATATGCGCTCCAGGGCCGGTGCCATAGTTATGTTACCATCAGGCACATCCGTGTGGATAAACTAAGATTTTATAGGAGCGTCTGTGTTCCCTACCTTCCCTCTCTCGCTAAGGTTCTCACCATCACGAAGTCGAAGGTGTTCCCGGCAGCTAATGTGCGCTCGACTATACTCTTTTCACCAATAAGCTGAGACTGCGGTGAGAGCTACACTCTAGCCGGTTCAATCATCAGCTTCCCTCTGTGTAGCTGACCTAGCTCTCTGCGATAGATGTGGGTGAGAGCGTGACCACATGGCGAAGGGGAGACCTGTGCGCTCGCAGCTTCCACCGCAGTCAGATAAGAGGTGTACGGAGTATAACTCCCTACGTATCGGGATCGAGCTGGTTCCGAAACGTAGGGTATTTTGCTTTTTATTAAAACTTTGTTAGAGTTTCGATTTTTTCAGGCAGTTTGAATATAACTCCGGTTAAAACGTTCGTAGTTTTTTCTAATTTGTGTTGCCCTGTTTTTTTTTTTTTTTTTTTTTACGATGAACTACAATACCGGCAGTGAATCCTGCATATTTCATATTTTTTGACGTCTTCAGAGGTGGGGTCCTCGGGCTAGGTAGTCGTGCTCGCTAGTTTTGGTGGCGTTTGTACACAAATTAAATTCCTAAAGCATTTAGAGCTCTGGTTGGAAATTCTGACGTACCCTTAACAAGAGTAATGCGCACCACTTCGCAGCCTCTCTCAACTTGGTTTGTCATACATTTTTCATACCATTTGTTTGCTTCACTCCTCTACAAATTGTTTAGGGGAGTTTCGCTAACAAAAATGCTCTTGTACATGTGCAAGCCAGACATGTACAAGTTGCGAATAAAGTAATTAAGTTAAGTTACTGAGTATTGGCCTCAAAAGTAATTTGAGTAGAGTAGAAGTTACTCAAATGGAAAGTAATTAAGTAAATGACTAACTACAGTAAAAAGTAGCGAATTACTTTTGATGTTACTTCTATATGTTAGCTAAATTCTGATAGCTAAATACAAAGCGGCTCTTGTTTTCACAGAAATTATTTAATAGCCGGTTCTGCTTCTGTGTGCCTAATTGCTTGTACTTGTTTGCTTTTTGGTCAATGATGCACTGCCGATGTATCCTTTCTACTTTGAGGCTTAGCACTTCCTAAGCTTGATATTGTAGGCAGAGTTGGCTTGTTTACAGTGTTGCGTAAAGTACATCTAAAAAGTACTTGAAGCAACGTACAAAGTAAATTAGATGTTATGTACTTCAAGTAAAGTAGTAAGTACGCCGGGTGCAATGTACAGCCTCCAGATTCGTAAAAAGAAAATTGCGCGAACTTCAATCGGTCGTCAGGTCAGCGCCTTAGAGCGGCGTGAAGCAGCAAATCAGCGAGGCTAACGTCTGCCTTCTGCCACACGCGAGTATATTCTCGCTGACCTGCTGTTTCACGCCGCGATAAGGCGCCGATATAACGCCTGTTGACGTCCTCGCGATGTTTAAAAATCTGGAGACTTTACTTGGAGAAGTAAACTACTATAAATGCAAAATACTTTCGAAATAAAGTACAAGTACGTTTTCACACAATCTTTCACGATGCACTTTCATACCTAATACAGTGTTTTTTTCTAGAACTGTTATGCATTTTTTGGGGGGTAATTGGAAGTGCATCAGTTTATTTTGTAAATGGCGGCAAAAATCGGATGAAATCCAGTCGCCACAGTATAGTTGTTTTACTCTTGCTGGATGAACTATTTAACGCAATAAATTATAAGGCACTTATTCGTATCGATCTTATTGCCGTCATTACCTCACTAAGAGAAATGAAAAGATGACGTCTCGAGAAACGATAGCGCGTCTTCACATGACAACATTCCACTTTTTTTTTCTTTTTGATTTCACATTCGGAGGACGTAGTTTAAAGCCGAGTGTTGTAAATTTTTCGCAATTACCAGAAAAAAATACTTTAGTAAAGTACAAATACATGCTCTGAAAATGTACTTGAAGTAAAGTACAAGGTTTCTAAACTTAGTTGAAGTAGTACTTTAAGAACCATCTACTTAAAGATTACCCAACACTGCTTGTTTATTATTTTATTTTATGTAAAAGCGTAAGGTATTTACTGAGGTTTCTCGAACGAGCTTTGAATCTTGGAATACCTGCATATTCTGAGTTTTGGGAGGAAAAGCAATGAACGGAAGTCACATTTGCGTTGCACTTTAGCACGTGATTCTTCAAGTACAGCACAAACTACGCAGTACCAGATGAGCTGTAGAGCGGGTGCTGTATTTTGTTGCTTCTTTGAGCAAGGATGCAGTATGTACTATGTACACCTCCTTTAGTGGGCGAGAGGTTCTACCTTTAGAGAAACGAGGACAAGCCCTTTCTTTAAATGCTTCAAGTCACCTTGAGCTTCGGGACACAAAGAAACGCCAATCTTCGGCGCTAATCCCGCAGGTTTACTCGGCCTCACTTGCGACGTGTTTGTTTGCTATCCGCGACTCGTAGCAGGGTTGTTGAAGTGGGGGGTTCATGAAAAGTTTGGGGGTTCGGAACTTTCCAAACCACTTTCTTCCCCCCTACCTTTCCTCCCCCGGCCCTACGCCTCATGTTTCCCCTTCCTTTGTGAGGAAACCTACCACTAAACTTTGAAAGTAATTTGTATATGAGTAAAGGTTAATTAATCGGAAAAAGTAATCAAAGTGAACTACTAATTACTGAAATAAAAATGTAATTCAAAGCTACTAAACTACAAAAAGAGTAGTTTAACTACAGTAACTTGAGTAGAGTAGCTGAACTACGTACAACCTTGGTGCAAGCTCATAAGCGATACGAAACATGTTAGAGGAAAAGTTCGTTGACCCGCCCAGAGCGCGTATTGCTGGTCCCAGTAATGTGCTATAAAAAAAATTCTGTTACACGGTTTACAATATGTGTTCGTATCAATCTTATGGTCCAGCAATCAGCAGTTTTTTGGACGATGAGAGAGCCCGCTTTTACGGAGACTTCCGTCTCAGTTGATCAGTGGGCAGAGAAAGGGGGGGGGGGGGGGGGGAGAGAAGGCAGGCAAGGGCCGCCCTTTTCAATGCGCACTCTTGAACTTTTACGCTGGTCCTTGCTGGCGACCATGATAGAGACAGAAAGCAGCGTTGTTATAATTCTTAGTGGCTTTCTAGTGAGAGTTGGCGGGAAAATTTAGCAACATGAGCATTTTTATTATGGCGCGTGTTGCATTTCGCTGCGCTATAGGTGTTTTTTTGTTGTTTTTTTTTTAACCGTGAGAGCGCCTGACACACTGACAACAGCGCATTTTAAATTTCCCGCCGTAGCTATGGGTGCGTGGGACGTGCGATGATCCCCGCTTTCCGTGCACATGTGTCGAAGACGTAGTAAGACTTGCTGTGATGTGCTGAAAGGCGGAAGAATATTCTTGAAACCGTCACATGTGCTTTAACGGTGACAGTAGCGAGTGGATTCACTCAAAAGCGAAATTACAAGCCAGGATTCGTTATCCGTTGACAAAAGTGCGTATAGACTATGAAAATTCGCGTAGCAGTGTAGTGTTTCACTCCGTTTTCTGCAACATTGAGATACGACAATACGACGAAGAGCTGGAGCGGTCACTGTGTGGTATAGTACTGGATGGCAGAAACCCAGATCGAAATGACGCGCCTTGCATGTTGATCTCTAAACCGTTCTCACCAATTATCGGCAGGTGATGTGGACTCCTGCTTATGTTAACGTGTTTTTTTAACCTATCCGTGCAAACTCTCAGGCGATTTTCCCGTTTATTAAAGCGATAGACAAAAAAAAAAAAAAAAAAACTGGTTTCGCAAAAAAAAAAAGCGTCGGCGTCGGGTGGACGGGAAAATCCTGACTCAATCTTAAGTAGTTTATTTCCTTTCAAGAAAAAAAAATTCGACGAAATTTAGGCGGAGGCGGGATTTGCGCCCTCAACCTTTCGGCTAAGCATCGCGTATGCGTATCAGTTTGTAGGAAAAATACCGGAACCATGGGGACGTCTTTCAGTTGTTCTGACAATAGTACCAGTCATCGCGTGAATTTGGATTGTGCGTGAGCACCTTTTTCGGAATCAGTCTGCATTCAACTCGAAGGGCGGGAATACCTATCGTTACACATTTTTGAAAAACCGGAGACGACGGACGAAAAAGGGGACAACACAGAAAACGGTTTGTGTGTTGTCCCCCTTTTCGTCCATCGTCTCCGGTTTTTCAAAAATGTTTAAAGGGACCATGAAATGACCTTTTTACTTTTTCCAGATAACTTTTACATTAAACCGTCGATGTTCACTGAATGCCGAACAGGCATCCGTTTTCATCTCGGTTTATTAACTTCTACACAAAAAATTATGGAAATATCGACTTTTTCATTCTCTCCAACTGACCGCAAAACAAGCCGTGACGTAGGCTGTTTCCGGAACCGGAAGTTCTCTCGGCAGTAGGAGAATGGGAGCGTTAGCGGCAACGAGTTGGGGTGCGCCGGTAGGTTTTACTACGCTGATGTCACCGACGTATTTTCTGAATCGGCGCCTCTCATCGCCGCATCGCAGCTGAGCGAAATTCAATGAGATACGTTGCGCTACTGCGACAGCATGGGACTAGTCCCATACGCCGGTATGCATGTTGGGAAGTGCAGAGAGTCTTCCGGTGAAGACTCCAGAAGTCAACCCAACTGTCATTGTTGGCAAAAGGGCCGGCCCGTGTCAGTCGTTTGCAAAGCGACGTAGATGGAAACAAATTGCCGCGGCGTTTTTCGCGGCCTCGGAGATGCAGGAGCGAGCCGACGTTAAAAAAGATACGTTTGAACTACGAGTGTCAGCAAGAGCCACGTAATACCTGTTTACACCCGGAGCGGACGCGCGCGCTTGATGGAAGTGCTGTATTCGCGCTGTTGGTAAGCGCTTGGGGACCGTTCTTTTACGATTGCAACTCGATACTGACGCGACACTCGGCAAAGAAAGGTTGGACCGGGGTTGCACGTATACTTCCCACGAACTGTTATAGTTCGACAGTGACGTGCAGTCTGTCAGAATAAAAATGGCATACCAATAACGAAGTGTACATACCGTGTTACGAAGGTAATCCATACGGCGTTTATTTCAGCTCTATATCACACAAAACAAGAAGATAGAATCGACGAGAGTCCCTTTTCGACGAGTGTTCGTCAACACTGCCTCGGAAAACAAGGGGAAGAGATTGACCTCACCTCTTAATCTAAAATTGAGGTCAGCGATCAAACTATAATACGGGAAGGGTCCACAAGCGTCGCGCGGGCATATTCAATATAGCACGCCAGCCGGTCGTAGGCAGACGGTCTTGCGACGAAGCAACGCAGCGCCGAGTCGGAATGCCTATTAGGCCTATATTTGAGCAGCTCGCTTCGTCGGAGTCGGTGGATCCAGCGTTCTTGTTCGTCGTGGTCTGTTTTAAGTACTGTTTTCTTGCGGCTTGAAGTCGGCACGCGCGAGAAGAACACGTAGAAAAATAAACGTTCAGTCAGTCAGAGTTTTGAGAGGAACGAAAACAAAGAAAATAAACGTTCGTCGGTCACCGCCACCCAAGTAACTGTCGGCCCTGCCCTACTGCGCACGCGCAGGAGTTGCTTTGTTTACCACACGATAGATGGCGCTCGGCTCTCAGCATTATCAAATTTGGCAATTTTCGCCACACATCTCTAAATATGCTACAAAATGTGGATCTGAATATTATTTAACAAAACTTTTAGGAAATATTCGCCGGCTATTTATTGTTTACGATCGCGATGCTGGTGAGGTAGGCTCTTACCCAATAGGCGACGTGGACTCGGCTGACGTGCTCCGTTTCCGCGGATGCATCGTAGTGAAAAGGCAAAGGAAAGAAGGCGCAAAAGAGTCCAGTTTTGTTTTAAAAGTTCTATAGCAAATAATTTTTTTTGGCTCCTATTTTTGTGTTTTTGTGTTTCGTTTCACACCTTTTACGACGTGCGGTGGATGAAACTCGATTTTAAAATCATTTCTCGGTCTCTTTAACATCAACCAGCCCGCCTGCCTACTTATCTTCAATCAGTACCTACCGTGTCTACCGGCTTGTGTTCGTACCTGTGCATAATAAAGGCAGCGTACTCGCACTGGATACAAGCCGAAGGGAAGGTCCTGGCTAGGACGTACAAGATCAAGTTTAGGTGCGAAAGCGATTAAAACAAAAACATTCCGTAACAATCATTCTCGTGGGTTTCGCGATATTCCTATCGGATAAGTTACTTGAGAATGTATCGGTGGCCCTTCAGAGAAAAGACTAGAACCAAACAAGTGAGTTTGAAACAAAGTACACATTTCTCTAAATACGTCATTAAATTGCAAAGCCCTTTGTCTTGTCTAAAAAAAAACGAAAATTAGTTTGATGTTTGAAATATACAGCTTGTACACCAACGCTTCGATCCCACTTTGTACATTCCGCAAAAATCGGTTGCTCAACGTATCGTGCTGGAATTTGCTACACAGGTTCGGCTTGGCGGTCCAAGCATAAAGTTAAAATATCCAGGGATGAGCTTACCGTATAAAAAAAAAAGACAAAAGAAAAACCTATTTCAGGCTATCTGTCGCGGCATTCGCAGGCGACGTCATGACCGGTCTCTCCTAGGTAAGGGCAACTCCGGTTCATAGTTTCGATTTTGGGATTACGGCTGTTTTTAGCCCAGTCAGCGTTTCTGAATTATAAGGTAATTTTTTTTCTATGTATTATGCGTAGTTTTAAAGATATCGACGCCTCAAAGTTTTGTTTGGGGCGCGGTCAACAGAACCGATATTAGCCGCTCGAGCCCCGGCCACACTGAAAATCAGCCGCCAGGCGGAATTGACGTCATGGTCGTTCTCGTTCAACGAGTACGCGGTCCAAGCGGCACCTATCTCTGTTGCGTTAGCCGTTTAAAGATAAAAGGTAAGCTGCTTTCGTTTTAATCCGGTGTACGTGGCAGATATCCAGCATATGTAGCAAGAGTTAGTGCGTATACCATTACCCAAAAGCTAGCGACTGGCAGGCAAGTGAACTCGTTCGGTGCCAGTGTAGGACGCCGATCTCACTACCCCTCCGCTTCGACTACGGTAGTGGTTATGGCGTACGCCAAAATCAATAGCATAGTCGTTTATTTCGCTAAAACGGCGGAAGTAACTTTCTGCGGAAAAATAAACAGATTTTTTGTTGTTCTTTGCATGAGCGGTAGAACGCGTGCGCGGCATGCGTTGATTAACTTAGTACCGGTTGGCCGTCGTCGTGCCTGCGCTCGTCTGTTGTCGTCTCTAGGCCTCAATTGTCATCGGGGCTCCGTGGATGGAGCGGCATTTCTCTACGCCGCGCTGCCAGTGACGTACAGTACTCGGGGGCCGTCGCCCTGCGTGCGCTTGTCCGTACTCGCTTTCGCGCTGGGGGTCAGTCCCAGACACGAAGCTTTGGGGCTTTCCGGCGCCGGCCGCGGCGTCCAAACAAGCGTGCGCTGGGCTGTATACGTTTTTTTTTTTTTTTTTTTTGCCTCAGGCGCGTACAAAGTGAATTCGTAAACTACGACAGTGTAATTTACCAGATAAGTTCGTCTAGGTGGTGGATCTAATTTGCGAAAATATAAAAGAAAAGGCTTGCCGCAATTAAAAAAAGTTACAAAAAATAAACAATCTTGTGATTGGAGCTAGTTAGTGGTTGTAGTCTACCATGCCGACCATTCCCCATTCAATGGATCGTGAATGCTCCATGTTCAACACTGCACTTGACAATGACTGCTTTATTGATCTGGATGATTTTATCATGTTTACCCTGTGTGTAAGACATGTGACTTGGCAATGGGAAGTTCATTGCTGTGTTGACAGCATGCTTTCACTGTGGTTTGACTGGAATCATCCTTTTCACTAATGTTATCAGACGTATATCGACAACCCACGAATGTTGCTTTGATATATCTGCCTCCTTTCTCCATTTGGGATAAATAAAGCATTTTATCTTGATTTGGGGAATGTCTAGCCGGTGACCGGTCTGGTAAGAACCCTGTGACGGTAAAAGCTCGATACCGGCACACTTTCGTAGCAGAACGTTTGAAAAATGTTACAATTTGGAGTTGAGTTCGCGGCGTGACTGTGTTGAGTCTTTTATAATGTACGGAGCCTTTATATTGTCACGGATGATGAGTGGAAACGTTATGAATAATTGAGAAAACTAAATGTTTAATACGGCGAGCGTGTGCCAAAAGAAAAGAGTACAACAATACGGATCGTGGGCGGCGATGTCGGCGAGGCAGCGGGATCAAGCGTTAGCGGAAGACTGATCTGGTGCTGCATGCTATGGCTGTCTTTGTGCAGAGTTTTTGTTCAAGAAAGTTCCTACCCTGAAGGTACAGTGGCCACCAAACCTATTCGGAACGCACGAAGAGTGTCTTATCTCATGGACGCGCTATCCTGGTGGCGGCCTGAAAATTGCTTCATCAGGTAGCGCTCGATAGAACAGACCAAGTATGGGGGGGGGGGGGGGGGTACTATATCCTCTTTTTTGTGCGAAGATAGATAGGTGACTCTCCAAACAGCCGGTGATTGGATGATTCAGTCAATAATCACTTCAGGCATCTACTAAATGAGGAAAAAAGCGTAGATTGCATCGCAGGCGAACTTGCTGTGTTGCCAGCAGCGAATTCGGCATTGTGCGAGAGGCCTCCCTGCTCGAACATTGGGTGCTACGTCTTGGAACAGCGCTTAGGCGGCTGCCAGGATGGCACTCCCATGAAATATGACCATAGAGTAATAGAGCCATACAAAAAGTGTGGCCACTAAAGCCCTATCACGGCCCATCTATTAGAATTTGCACCATCCCTAACTGACGCAGGGGTGCTCAATTAGTTCTGGGTTATTTCCTATCAAATCGTACAGAAAAAAAGGATAAAGTTTGAAAATGGGTTAAACATGTATATAGATGCTGAGAAAATCATTCACTAAGATGAAATTGAAAACCGTTTTTGCGTGGTGTCTTTAGTTTTTAAGTTTTTGACTTCTAAAGGGCCAAAGGCGGATTTGAGGTTTTGGGTGATCCTCGCAGTTCGCGTCACTTCACCAGACTCAGACGCTTTCCGCACAACAAGGAAAGTTTCTACACAGCTTTTTAAACTAAATTAAAAGCTGAAGATATGTATGCAAGTATTAGCCTGCTCATATTAAGTTTTGAAAAAAATCCAGGATCTGGATGTCTTGATGTGACATACCTGGTTTCGATGATGATAACGTTTGTAACAATCAATTTTGTTACATAAAATATATTTTATATGAAAGGTTGAAAACACACCTATTCAGCAAGCACACTGTTATCAAATAAAGTTCCCTTGGCGAAAAACAAACGCCTTTGGATAAAATCTAAAATTAAAGCTTTTAACATTTATTTTTTCAAAACCCTATATTACTTCCTATTTTTACTGCATGTTTTAGACCATATCAAGAGCTCTTTGTACAATTTTTTTAAACGCAAATAATGAAAAAGTAGAATCGTGGTGACCAATAATAACTATAATAATCCCTGGTGAGGGTGAGGGAAAGGGCAATGGACAAACAAAACAGCTAGGTGACTGGTGCGCGAAACAAATGCATTTTTTTAAGAAAATTAACGTTGAAATTTTCAATTTTAGAACTTTATTTTTTGTTCAAAGGCGTTTCTCGCTAAGATAACAAAATTCAAATAGAAAGATATTGTGCCTGTTGTACAGGGATTTGTTTAGGCTTTCATGTGATATATGTTATGAAATTGATTCTTACAAACATCATCATCCAAACCTGGTTAATTATTGTAAAAAAGGCCGGGTTCTGAATTTTTCCAGACATAAATAAGACAAAACACTTCGGATAATATTGCGCTCCTCTAATGTAGTCTAAAACGCCATGTTAAAAGTTTCGTTGTTGTTAGGATGATATTTGAGCCTCGGGAAGTTCCAAATACGCGACCTGTGAAGATTGCTCAAATCCTAAAATCCTTCTTTGGTTTGTTCGAAGTCAAAAACTAGAAAACTAAACATAGCACCCAATATCGAAGTTAGTTACGTCTACGGACGACTGCAGAGTAGTTGTCTTCTATGGTTGTGTTCGTGATCACAATAAATATTTGTACATTTCTGAATTCTCTTGTTCGGCTGTCCCCTTCTTTTTTCTGTTGATTGAATCGATTCTCATTTTAGGTTGCATATGTTGCATGGTGTACCGTCTGCTCTGGACTTTAGATTTTACGCTTGCGTTTGATCAAATCGTCTTCAACTAAATTCAAAAGTCCAGTTATTCACGGCAGACTAGGTAGCGCAAGCTATCGCCTAATACGAACTGCTGTATTATTGATATTATCTATCCACCAATTCAGGTAGCAGCCCTATATGTCTCCGGCCATGCGGTGAAATGAAGCGCCTAAACAGGAAGCCGAGACCAACTTCACAACAACCGCTAAGTGCGCTGACAGTCGAGTGAGCCGCTGGAGCCTACGGTTGTGGCCACTGTTTGCGTTTCACTATATTACTTTCTGATAAGACGTCGTTCGCGAGTACCAAATAAATTTGGCGGGCTCTGTACAATAACAGACAAGAATACTCGAGAACTTTCCGGAAAAGCAACAAAGTGTAAAAATACAAAACGCACCGCGGGATTCGAACCCGGCTCATCCGCATGGGAGTCGTGTTCTGTGCCCACTGGAACGCGCATGTGGAAAAATGCACCCATATTTTAGTTCTTAAAAGTGCGATGATATTTTGTGAAGATCAGTAAGAAAACAGAAAAATAACTAGAAATTTTCAAGATTCAATGAAAAGATTAGAGGCTTTACTTGAGTCGTTGAACCAACAAGGTATCAAAAAGCTCATATCTTGTTTATTGTTCCGCCAACACTCATCCGTCAATAACCCGAGCGCATGTCGATTGTTGAAAAGTACTTCGCGTCATGGAATGTGTTGGGGGCGTCGACTGAATGCAGAAAGCATACGTCAAGCTAAACGTTGGGAGGGTCAACTGATCGCAGAACGCATACGTCTAGCTGCAATGGTCAGAGTTCTCATTTCCTTTGAACTGTTGTTTAGATTAGCTGTCCGGCGGCATTGCCGAGAAAATTTAATTTCACGCCAATCGATACCGGCGTCAATTCGCCCGTCACGGATACGGACAAAAAACAGTATATGATTTCGGTGATGCAAAAGTACCTCTTCCAAAATATTTTGCCGCAGCTATTTTTTATTTCTTTGACAACACCCTGAATTTTTTCGGAAAACATGTACACCCTTTGTTTTTCGCAAAAGATTTGAAACGAACGTTTGGAATAAGCATCGTTTTCAGGAGTTTTTTTACGCTTAAACTCGTTACATTTTTACTGAAAAAAAAAAAGGACGGCGTTCCTTTTCTTTTTGTCTAGTGGGGTAATTTTTTTTTCAAAGAAGCAAATTTTGAAAGTATAAAAATTCTTTTTACGAAGTGCAGGATCTTGTTAATTTTTTGGTTACTTATTTTAGGGTTTATTATGTGTGGTCCTGGCTTAGTAACAGTCGGGTGAAGGAGAGCTAGTGAACATCGATTCTCTTTTCAGTGCCCGAGACTAGGGTACATAAAGCAAAACTTTTAGTCGAAGGAAAAAAAACACAGAAAGAGGGAAGTTTCAAACTCAGCTACTTCTTTGCTTCCAGGAATCCAGGAATCCAACAGCCATCACTGAACTTCGACAAAGAGACCTACAGTTACAAAAAAATAACAGGTTACCAGCCATCGAACACATGTTGATTCCCGGACATTGGTCATTTAAAAGACACACAAATATTAACCGTTATTCATTCTCCCCTTGTCCCCCTCCTTCAAACTGAACAACGAATTCAAACTTGACGAAGAAGGACTTGTCGTTTTTAATACTGATCTTCCAGAAGCCCTACCCTCTTTTTTACTTGCTCGTCTTGTGGGCAGCAGCATCGAGAAGCAGCTGTTGTTAAGTTCGAACAAGGGACTTTGTTAGATTGAAACGTGTGAGGTTGTTGTAAAACGATCGTGCAATGTGGGGTAACAGTACGTTTGGATCGTCTGAATCGCCCACCACAAACATGAATATGGTTAAAAGCTGAGATTTTTAAAGGTGAATACATAAACAAATGAAACCCAGCTTCCAGTTGTTTTCTCCTCCTGGTGCCCTTCCATCAATCACTACATTCAAATTCGTCTACTCCCATTTGGTGGGATAAAAAAAAATATATATATATATTTCCTCGATCTAACTAAATATGGTAATCATCAAAATATAAATGTAACGTGTATTGAACGATACGTTCCATTTTCTAACTGTAAGGGGAACGAGTTTCTTTGTTATATATGAAACTCGCAACGGGAACGGGTTCCAAAAATAAGAATGACCGAAGAACGATCTTTCCTTTTATTTAGGTACGTGGTGGACGCTATAGGGGGCGCCACTGTGTCTAGAGAGCGCCGGGGGGGGGGGGGGAGGGGGGCGATACCCCCACGTGAAAGAACGGAGAAAAGCAGCAGCGGCGACGCCGACCGGGAAGAGAGAAAAGCGGGGCCTACAGTGGAAGGTGCACGCTGCGGTGGTGCCGACCGACGACCTTAGTTAATACTAACTTCATGTTTGAACTTTACTAATAAATGTAGTTTCACGTTTTCCGAAATCCTACCTCCGTGTTGTTCCTCCGGGTTGGGCACGCAGCAAGGCAACTTCCCCACAACGTGTGAAACTGGTTTTGAGTAGGTCAATGCAGTCTTATGAATTATCTAATGTTTTGTCAAGCATTTCCGAGAGCTTCTAAAGTTGCGGAGGCTGCCAAATTTCCTAAAAAGGTGATAATCGCCCTTTATTTTCAGAAACAAGCTTCCATATGAAAACGTAAATCGTATGTGTGTTAGTAATAAGGGAAACAAATAATATTCAGAAATATTTCGATAAAAGATGTGTTACTCTGTTTCGTGAAATAAATGGACAGTATTAAACAAATATCAAAATACTCAGGTTCAAAAAAAAAAAAGCTCATAAGAATAGCTGTTCTAAACAATTATTTATTAACCCCATTACTGGAACATGCTGAGATCTAATAACGCCCTCATTCACAACCATCTATAGACGAGTTGGAGGGGGTTAAAAACCTTCCAAGATTCATTTATAATTCATATGTCAAACAATCACAATTTTACCAATGTATGCTGCATCTCGAGTAGTTGAGTTGTCGTCTCAAAAGTAGGTAAATCGCTTAAACGTTTTACATGGCATAATACAGAGCAAAACTCGTTTATAGTTTGATGTATCTCTTCAGCATAACGTGAGCCGTAACACGTGACATAAGCACGAGGAACTTATTCGCGTATTTCGTTGTGATAAAGACGGTTTAAAATGTTTTATTTTTGTGGCGCCAGCAGAGCACCAATGAGCACAAAAATATATATTTGTGTGTTCATATAAACACAAAAATGTACATTTCTGTGTTTAGTAGTGTTCAGCTGGCACTAGCCAAATATATGAACCAACTAGCTTAGCTGCAAGCAACCAGAAGTAGTGTTATGTTTTGCTGCGTAGTGTTTGCGAGTGAAACGAGTTGACACGCAGCATGAGGGGTTTTGTCTCTTTTGCAACATTTTCTAGGGTGGTTGATGCCCTTTTCTTCGTTAGAATGGATTCCAATGTCTAAACTGCTTACTCGTTTTACTGAATGTTTTTGTGTATTAATTTGCTTTGCTGACTTTTGTCTTAGTATTTTGCCTACTAATGCCTTGTCCTTCAAAAGGTGGGAGGCAGTATATTCAAAATAAAGAAAATAAATAAATACACTCAGCGGTAATACATAGTCCAGAATTCACTTAAGAAAAGAGAAAAATTTGAAAAAATTATTGTTTTCTAAAAGCGAAAAAAAGAAGATTGCAACATATTTTGTTGTTTAGGCAAAAAACGAAAGGTGTTTGATTTGAAAATGCATACTTCACGGTTATATGTAGTTTATAAATTAAAAAAAATTAAAACGTTTTATTTTTGCAAGCTAACATACTTTTGTTCATGTCACTTTTAAACAAATTATAAAATTAAAAAAAAATTAAAACAAGGAATTGCTCGCTCTAGAAATACATATAATATAATTTAAAAAAAAGTGCATGCAAAATTGAAAAAATGTAGCAATTTTTAAATCGAGAAAATACTTTTTTTATTCTTTGTCCATCAAGTTTTTGCGTTCCCGTCTTAAGGCAGAGACGAAGAATATTGCAAACGTTAGCAAACAATGGTGCTGAACTACAAAGGAGATGACGCCAGCTGTGGAAACTGTCAAATGAAGACCGAAGGGCGTGTCCTCCGAACGCCCAATTTCCAGCACGAGCTCCATCCTCCCGTCGAGCTGTGGCTGCGAGCACGTGTTCGCCTGGCACGTGATGCCGAAGTACATTGAAAGTAGGAAGCTTGCGCTGAAGGTGGAACAGCTGAAGCTCTTCCTTGACGTTCTTACCTTGATTGATAGAAATGGCTGTGATCGCAACCTACACACGTCCGCTAGTGCAAAGTCACGCGTGTCATAAGTAATAAGCATACCTCTGCGAACTCAAACTCATGAGTTTTCGAGGCTCACGAACTCACACATCCTCACCGATCAGACGTGAGGTGAAGGTGACTGAGCTCGAAGACTCGTGAGTTTGAGGTTAAGTGGGGGGCGTGACTTCGGTGACTTCATAAGTTCGGTGAGGGGCATGACTTTGTGAGTTTGTGAGTTTGGTCTGTTCATGAGCTCGGTGAGAGGCGTGAGTTTTTGAGGTCATGAGTTCATGAGTTTGGTGATGGCGCTAGTTCATGAGGTCGGTGAGGGGCGTAAGTTCGGTGAGTTATGAGTTCGGTACTGAAAACTTGGAGGTGAGTGCGGCCGCGATGGTGGGGGTGAGTGAGTTTTTGTACTTCTGTTTTCAGCTGGCTGTGAGTAGATGAGTTGAACCAATAGTGCAAGCCTTTGGTCATAAGCCACTTAGCTGTTTGGTCCAGCTTGTATTTTGCTTTTACATGACTGTCTGGAGCATGCACGGTTTAGGTCAGTGTGTTTGTGGAGAAAGCATGCGCGCGCAGTAACACCAATAAACAAGCAACGGACTTTCCAGGTTTCCCATGGTTTCGTGTAACAATTAGAAAAACAAACTTAAAATAATACAGATTGATTTGTTTTTTGGTGGGCGAGGTGGAAAAAGAAAAGACGGAAATATGCACGACGGTCCTCACGAGCTCCACACGACTGTTTCGTGGGCCATTATTTTTCCGTCCTTTTGTGCGCTCGAAGCAGTTCATTCCTCCTCCTCGAAGTTTGTTGCCTCCATGTAGGCAGTCGTGTTCTCACGCCCTAACTGAGCGAGCGAGCCATAGATGGGGATTGTGGGCTGTCGTGCTTTCCGTGAATTCGTTTTCTTTCCATTGCTATACTTCGTTTCTCCTTAAGTGCAGACGCAGCATACTCTACACGCTCATGAGACGTTAACAAATGTAAACACATGCGCTTCTCTCGTTCCACCTTCCAAACTTCCTCTACTCTTACTCTTAATGATGTTCCTCAACAACAAACTGACACATACAACTACATTGGTGTTCTTCTAACAAAAAACCTCTCTTGGGACAGCCGTATCAATTCAGCGGTGTTGCTGCTAGCCGAAGCCTAGGTTACCTCCGTCGCAACTTCAGATCTGTCCCAAGTAACCGAAAGCGACTCCTTTATATTTCCTTAGTGCGATCGAAATTAGAGTATGCATCCTCCCCCCATTTGGCACTCTCACCTTTCTTCACTAACAGACAGTATTGAGGCTGTCCAAAACTGTGCTGCCCGGTTCATTGCATCTGACTATACTCACGTTTTTCTAGTGTTACTCGAATGAAATCTGACCTTTCCCTTCCCTTACTTGCTACCCGACGGAAAATGTTTCGTCTGTGCCTATTGCATAAAGTCTATTATTTCCCCTACTACATCAGACTCTTCTCACTGCGCCAACCTATTCGTCTTCTAGACTAGATCATCCTAAAAAAATAGCCCGGACGCGATGTTTTTCCACAGCACATCAAAACGCCCTTCTCCCCGACGCAATTGTGGACTGGAATGGCCTTCCCGGTGACATCGCGGCCGTCAGGGATTCCGCCGCATTTCGCGAAGTGATTCAACAATATTGTAATACCCACTCCCCTCTCTAACGCCTCACGGCCTTGAGGGTATTGTAAATAAATAAATTAATTAATTAAAATAGCGTCGAATTTGTACCATCATGGTGTATGTTATGTTTCTGCACGTGCTGATCATCGCTTAACCAATCCCAAACAGAAGAGGCCTATTGACGTGTGCTTATGGTACTGCCAGATTGGTCCCATCATCTCGTAGCGTAGGCTGCGTGTGGACTTAAGCTGAAACGAAGTACAGCACTCCATTCGCTAGCGATTCCCCCCCCCCCCCCTTCCCTCGTCGCGTCTAGTGCCACCGTGGTAAAAGCGCGAAGACCTTCCTCTGGTTATATTCCTAACGTGCGTGCTGGTAAAGCACACTAGATAACAGGAAAAAAGAAAACAGAGAAGACGTCTGTGTTTCGTCCTCTTTATGTTTTCTTTTTTCTGTTATCTAGCCTCTTCTGGTCTATCTCTTCTTTTGGCTGGACGGAAGAAATGTAACGAGTAGTTACGAGTAACGATTGGTGTAATCTGAGCTAGTTGGTTACTCATTATGAAAAAAACCAGCTGAACTAAGGAAAAGGTAAAGATAGAAAGAAAGACACCCGATCGCTGGACTACCAACTGTTTTTATATATAAACCTCCTCTTCATCCTCTTCCTCTCCTTCTGCATAATTCACTTCGTTCCCCCCTTTTCCCCTTTGTTTTACATTTTATTTTACAAGATGTTGACCCCCTCGGAGAAATAGTTTTTCGGTGCGCAACAAGGTGATTGAAGGTGCACTAACACACCCATCTCCTTTTTCTTCTATGGCAGCAGCTTCTAACATCTCCCGCGCGAGCTGGCTTTTGTGGCGTGCTACGATGTTAACTTGCGCGAGCTTCGCCGTGCACTTGCATGCTCGGCAATGCGCAGATAGGTGCCCCGGCGCTGTCAGGTTCTTTAGGTTGGCTGCGTGCTCACGTGTACGCTCGTTGATGCAGCGTCCCGTTTGCCCAATGTAGCAGCGCCAACATGTCAGTGGTATGCTGTAAACAACCTCTTTTTCGCACGAGGCGAATTGTGTCTTGTGCCTGGTGTTACATTGACTGATCTGGTTGGTCGATGACTGGTTGATCTTCCGGCACATTGAATACGCTTTGTTGGGTGCCGAGCACACAACTTGCACGTCTTGTCGCCTGGCGATCTTTTTTAACTTGTGGGTAACCCCATGTATATATGGGACCACCACAAAAGGTTTCCGTGCATGTTTCTTTTTTGCTGTGGGGTCGTCTTTCTTCTTGATGGTGCGAATGATTTTTTCACAAATGGAGGCCAAAAAAGACTCTGGGTAACCGGCGTCCTGAAGTCTTGAAACTTGTGTATTGAAGCTTTGTTGTATTTGGTGGGGGCAAGTCTTTTTGAGGCTGGTCAGAAGGGCCGTGGCGACTATTCCTTGTTTGACGATTTTGGAATGCTGGGACTCGAAGGGAAGAAACCCTTTATTCGAGCGCGCCTGGTACCTCCAACAAACATGATCTTTTTGAAACTCCAGCACCAGGTCAAGGAACCTAATAGTTTTTTTGATGGGAAGCTCATGGGTGAAAGTGAGGCCCATGCAGCTGTTTTGGAAGTATGTCATTATGGAGTCGAGGCATCCATTTTCTTCTTCAATTGCAGTGGAGCATAAAATAAGAAAGTCATCCACATAGCGAAAAATGACTGATATTCGTGGATCATTTATGACTTTTTGGATAGTTGTTCCACAGGCAGCGAGAAAAATTTCGCATAAAAACGGAGCCACTTGGGATCCGATGCATACCCCACTCTTCTGCACATAGTGATGTTCTTGGTGGGCCACCACCGTTGCGGACAAGTAGAAGCCTAAAAGTTCCAAGAAGGTGCCCAGGCTCATCCCTGCTGCATTTTGAAACGTGGTAAGCCCTTGTTCCTCAATGGTGGTTTGAAGAACACGTAAAAGGTTATCGTGCGGAATTGAGTAGTACATATCCTGTACGTCAATCGAGAACCCAGAAACAATTAGGTTTCCTTGTTCATGAAGAAATGCGATCACGTGCTCTGAGTTAGGTATCCTGAAGGGGTCTTCTACTGGTATTTTGGAGAGTTGCTGGGCAAGAAACCTCGATACGCATGCTTGCCAAGTGTCTCTTTCGGATACAATAGCCCGAAATGGAACACCTTCTTTGTGAGTCTTGGCTGAGAAGAAGACAGAAAGTTGGTCATTTTTTGCCCCTTTGATCCTGGTGCTGAGACTAGCTTGTTGGTGTTCGTCTAGCAACTTGAGAATGGCCTTCTTTGCTACTTTTGTCCTTTTCTCTGCTACTGGCATAAAATAATTGATCATGGCCTGATGGGCTTTTTCTCCATATCTGTCGGACTCAAGAACGACAAATCCTCCCTCCTTATCGGAAATGCATAGCTTTAAATCCCGGCTTCTTAATTCTTGAATTGTAGACCCAAAGCTCACCTTTGGCTTAGCTTGGTGCTGAAGGCTGGAAAATACTTTGATTCCTTCATCAATAATTTGAGAGCTTCTTTCCTGTGGAGCTTTTGCGGCAATTTGCCGTATTATGGCTACCTTGTCTACAGCTTCAAGCTTGGGAGCTATGGCAAACTTTGGTCCTTGTTCCAGCACCTTCCGAGCTTGTTCTGAAATGTGCACATTCCCTATAAGCTGGAGCGGTGTCTTTTGCAGAACCGTCTTGCGTTGCCGGTGTAGTTCCAGATGATGACGCCAAATGGGGAGAAAGTTCTTCTTCCAGAGGATCTCCGTTGTGTTTTGCGTCATGATGAGATGATGAAAGAAACACTTGGCAAGCATGCGTATCGAGGTTTCTTGCCCAGCAACTCTCCAAAATACCAGTAGAAGACCCCTTCAGGATACCTAACTCAGAGCACGTGATCGCATTTCTTCATGAACAAGGAAACCTAATTGTTTGTGGGTTCTCGATTGACGTACAGGATATGTACTACTCAATTCCGCACGATAACCTTTTACGTGTTCTTCAAACCACCATTGAGGAACAAGGGCTTACCACGTTTCAAAATGCAGCAGGGATGAGCCTGGGCACCTTCTTGGAACTTTTAGGCTTCTACTTGTCCGCAACGGTGGTGGCCCACCAAGAACATCACTATGTGCAGAAGAGTGGGGTATGCATCGGATCCCAAGTGGCTCCGTTTTTATGCGAAATTTTTCTCGCTGCCTGTGGAACAACTATCCAAAAAGTCATAAATGATCCACGAATATCAGTCATTTTTCGCTATGTGGATGACTTTCTTATTTTATGCTCCACTGCAATTGAAGAAGAAAATGGATGCCTCGACTCCATAATGACATACTTCCAAAACAGCTGCATGGGCCTCACTTTCACCCATGAGCTTCCCATCAAAAAAACTATTAGGTTCCTTGACCTGGTGCTGGAGTTTCAAAAAGATCATGTTTGTTGGAGGTACCAGGCGCGCTCGAATAAAGGGTTTCTTCCCTTCGAGTCCCAGCATTCCAAAATCGTCAAACAAGGAATAGTCGCCACGGCCCTTCTGGCCAGCCTCAAAAAGACTTGCCCCCACCAAATACAACAAAGCTTCAATACACAAGTTTCAAGACTTCAGGACGCCGGTTACCCAGAGTCTTTATTGGCCTCCATTTGCGAAAAAATCATTCGCACCATCAAGAAGAAAGACGACCCCACAGCAAAAAAGAAACATGCACGGAAACCTCTTGTGGTGGTCCCATATATACATGGGGTTACCCACAAGTTAAAAAAAGATCGCCAGGCGACAAGACGTGCAAGTTGTGTGCTCGGCACCCAACAAAGCGTATTCAATGTGCCGGAAGATCAACCAGTCATCGACCAACCAGATCAGTCAATGTAACACCAGGCACAAGACACAATTCGCCTCGTGCGAAAAAGAGGTTGTTTACAGCATACCACTGACATGTGGGCGCTGCTACATTGGGCAAACGGGACGCTGCATCAACGAGCGTACACGTGAGCACGCAGCCAACCTAAAGAACCTGACAGCGCCGGGGCACCTATCTGCGCATTGCCGAGCATGCAAGTGCACGGCGAAGCTCGCGCAAGTTAACATCGTAGCACGCCACAAAAGCCAGCTCGCGCGGGAGATGTTAGAAGCTGCTGCCATAGAAGAAAAAGGAGATGGGTGTGTTAGTGCACCTTCAATCATCTTGTTGCGCACCGAAAAACTATTTCTCCGAGGGGGTCAACATCTTGTAAAATAAAACGTAAAATAAAGGGGAAAAGGGGGGAACGAAGTGAATTATGCAGAAGGAGAGGAAGAGGATGAAGAGGAGGTTTATATATAAAAACAGTTGGTAGTCCAGCGATCGGGTGTCTTTCTTTCTATCTCTACCTTTTCCTTAGTTCAGCTGGTTTTTTTCATAATAGTTACGAGTAATTCGTTATCCAAAAAGTAATGTAAATACATTACAATTTACATGTCCTAAAAAGTAATGAGTTATAAATAATTTCGTTATTTGTAACAAATTACTTCTACGTCTGGTCACATTTATCTGTCAATGATAGACTCACATTTTCATATTCCATCCTCACTGAATTAGACATGACCTCCAGCGATCGAGTCTTAGGTGTGCAACAAGGCGATTGACACTGATGGCGGGAAGTAGTCATCAGACTTGTACGTAATCCGTTACAAGTAACGAAATTACTTGTAATCCCTTACATTTATCAGTAATTTAGTAAAGGATTAATTACATCTTTTCTAGAGTAATTTTAAAGTAATTCCCTTACAGTTTTGACGTAACGGATTCCTTGTAATCCGTTACATTTTTTTCAGGACCAGCCCCCCTCCCCCCTCCCCCTTCTAAAGGAAAGGCCGTTTTTATCTAGGTCAAGTTGAGCGCAGTGACACTGTCACGCGCATTGGCCAGCGCAAAGGGAGGCTTGGCACTCTTCAGTTCTGTAAATCCTTTTTCTGCAACATCAAGCCCCTGAATCTATTTTCTTTTTACACCCTAACAACAATGTCAAAAAATCCAAATAAACATTTCTACGAAAAAAAGAAGGGGGGGGGGGGGCAAGTTATATCCGCTTTTTTTAGTCTTTGCGACCGAAAGCGGAGAGAGGAGGACACCAAGTGATTGTACGCCTCTCCGAGAAGCTTGAGGCGGTAAGTGCACAGACAAGAATTAACAATGTCCTTCTCGGTTACAGTGACTACGACCATTTTCATAATGTCACAGCACGGAATAACGCTTCGTCTACCCTAAAATCCACTAAAAGGGATGTGATAATATGTGAAGGCGTTATTGCCACAAGCATCCTCGTTCGTTGCTGCACACTTATCATCTTCTTTTAGAAAACAGGATGTATTTTTTTCAGCTTCTTTCACATTATTTGAACCTGTTTTGAAAGCTACTTACCTTTTTGTGGTTCCATTTCTAGGGTTGGCCAACTTTATTTGTGAATTTCAGCCAGGTTATTCGCATCTCAGTCACCTTTTTGTAAGTCAGCTTTTTGCGATCACTCCGAAATAATAATTGTCTTCCTTTTTTTTTTCGCTGTTTGTATCCCAGTACGACGCTTCTTATCTCAAGCAGAGATCTTTAAAAATAAAACATAATGGTGGCTGACGTAGACTTGAGATTCTGGGCTTGAGGAAAGAGTGAAATTGATGAGTGTGGGTGTGGCTCAGTTCTGTGCCCTTCGCTGCCCGTGGCATCCGCGGAAGTTTATCTGGAGAACACCGGAGTAAACTGCAATCGGTCCGTGCTCCGTGCGTTTTTGAACGGGATCAAGAAAGGTACACACGACAAACGTGCGTTTACATTTCTTTGTTTTAACCGACGTTCTGATTATTTTTTTCTATTACTTATATTATATCTTAAAAACGTTTTCTTATTCACCAATGCGCCTCAACCGAAGATCGACCTGTTCAGAACCAAAGAAAGAATATCGAGCCACAAACCTTATTTGTTATTTAATTATCACCTTACTGTTACCAACTCTACTAAGGCTCAAATACCAGGCAACGGCTGCAACGATGAAGCTTTGCCCTATCTTCGAGCTAAATAGTACTTCCATTGCTTCGCTGAAAAAGCTCAATGCAGAGAATTAAATATTCGTCAGGCACAATACGGCAATCCCATCCAGTGCCTAAGTTCAAATGGTGCTCTGAGTAGCATTCGACGTCTTCAGTAAGAAATGACGCAATATATGTCTGACGAGACTTTTGAGAGCCAGCTGTTGCTCAAAATACTGAAGGTCAATAAATGGGACAGGTGGCAACAGTAAGAACTTGAATAACCTTCTTCCTTTTGTTTCTTAGTTGAGGAAAATATTGTTGAAAGTAACGCCACGAAAGTAACGGATTACGTTTGGGAGTAACGGTTACTTACTTTTATGAGAGAGTAATTGTAATTGTAAAAAATTACAATTTAGCCTTGAGTAATTGTAAATGTAATTCTTTACAATTTTTCAGTAACGTGTACAAGTCTGAATGTCATGTTGCGATTGCCAAGGTGATTACCATCTGGGGCAGTCTTGCTCTAGAATCGCCGGGAAAATTTTAACAACCATGGGCCAGGCCAAGTGCGAAAATTTTACACGCTGAGTATGCCGTAGGAAAGACATAAATCGGGATCGGCTGACGGAAGGATAGACGGATCTCTTGGCTTGGCGCTGCTGTTGGCCCAGCTGGTCGCCATAAATGAGATGTCAGACAGACTGTTTTTTCAAAAAAGTTCGATTCTCTTTCGTCTCTTCGGCAAAGCTGAATGAGTACCTAGCCTTAAGGCCAGTGGTAGAGAACCTGATGAAAACAGTCGGCGATTGCAGCACTCCATGGACTTCGCTAACGACGACCTTCCTCTGAAGACGGCAACGGCCAGTGAGCAAGGTGGAAAAGTTCTCTAAGAACTATCCCAGCTCAAGTCAACCATACAGCTGAAGGCCTCCGAAATTCAGAAAATCTGAGCAGCTCTAAACGAAAACGAGCGTCACAGTTGTCTTTCCAACCTTGAAGTGCATGGACTTCTTGTCTCATGGCATGAGACAAGAAGCATGGCTGCAGCGGATCCAGCATGGCTGCAACGGATCCGATGTCCGTTGCAGCCATGCTGGCCGACGGGGATGTCGGCGTTACCCAGAAAAAGTAACGAAACACGTTACTCGTTACTTGCAAATAAAAAAAAAAACGCTTTACCATCCTAGGTTATCTAAAAAAAAGCGTTACTGCTACCGATAAAAGGTAAAACATTTTGTTTTTGCTTTACTTATTTAATTGTGAGTAAAGACGTTGTACTGTTTTAAAGGTACAAGTATGCATGAGCGCCATATTTTAAGAAACATAATTGTCATGCAGGAACTGAACACAATTTCTTTATCCTTCTTACGGATTCAGGGAGATAAAAAACGCAAAGAAAGACACAAAAAGACTATAAAATTTACCTAACGTGGCGCCAAAAATCACGAGTAACAATTAATGACTAAGTTGCGCGTTACTTAAAAAAAAGAACGTGAGTACGTTACCTGTTACTGTTTTGAAAAAAGTAACGAGTACGTTACTACGCTACCGAAAAACAAGTATTAAGGCTCGTTTACCTCGCTGCGTTCGAGTGCGGCTGCAACCACTTGCGCCTCGTTAAGACTTCGTACATCGAGCTGTTCCTATGGCGACACTTACGACAGGCCGATGGGGAGGCGCTGTACTGCACGGTACAACGCAGCGCAACGAGGTCGGCGCAAATCTGTGATCTGGCCTTAGGGTCTTATTGGTAACGTCATTAGTTGTAACGCGGTAACACCAACACGGCTAGCCAATAAGCTTAAGATCCCCCACTTTTACGAAGGCAATGTCCTCGCGATTCACCTCTTGTTTGCAAAACGCGACAATATCCTCCCGATTCTCAGCAGGGTTTCGTCTGTCAGCATGAAGGAACCCTGGGTGGCGGGGCGTGGAACGCTTCATTCGCTGAGTCAGGATATTTATTTTCCCAAATTGCATGAAATTATACTAGAATGTCAACCTGACCCACGGGAACAGGGAGCTGTTTTTACGGTAGAGTCTGCGCGGCAAGGAATACAGTTATAAGTTTATCTGGGCGACGAGAGTGAACATTTACGCGAAGAGGGCCGAGGTTTGCATTCAAGTTGCGAATCAACAGCCCGCTAGACCTCGAGATGATTGTTGAAACCTATGACAGTTTTTGCTGTGGTTTCATATTTTTAATACCTTCGTAATTTCTGCGGAGACGGCTATGAACATTGTTTCTTTTTTTTTTTTGTAGTACACGTAAATATCAACAAAATAGGTAAGCATTGAACATAATTCCAGTTTATTTCCAGTGATAATGTGTCTTCAGAGATGTGTTTTTCCTAACAGATATTAACCTACCTTCTACAAAAGATAACTTTTTTTTTCATGAAATTATAGTACATTTATTATTCGAGGAATGGGTTATGGTGGTGGAATTAAAGTTACAGCAATAGCTGTTAATAGAAACCCGCCCCCCTCCCCTCCCCCAGAGAATCGCATGGTCGTCCTTCGCGAAAACTCCTGGTGACGTCGTGAATCACATGATCGCTTCCATCCGCCGCTGTCGCCTCTGAGTTTATAAAAAAGGAAACGTTTCTGTACGTCGAACCGAATGCGAACCTGCGACCTATGGATGAATGGAAACATATACTCTCGAGTCAATCACTCTACCAACTGAGTTACTCGCAGCCCAGGTTCGACCGAATTGAGGGCGATAGCCATTATATTTAATTCTACCTTCAGTGCATCGAGAAAATGATGGAGAGGAGGAGACCAGAGCACACGGGGACATCACAACGCCAAGCTCTGGTTCGAACAAGGACGTTTAAATACGGCACGACCCGACATAACATCATGCCAGGGACGCCAGAAAAAGAACTCAATCCCAGGCTGCCTTGCGCACTGACCCGCTCACATCCAAGCGCGTCTTTCAGTTGCTTATTCCTGTGCAGAGTGCCAGTTCGTCTGCTTCTTTTGCAGGGGTTGCGGTGGCGTCAGAAAGACGCCGAGCTATGATTGGCTCTAATTGAAGGATATTGGGTAGCCCTCGAGGCAGCTTGCTTTGAGGTCTACGCACTATCCTTCATTCAGAGACAATCATAGCCAGGCGTCTTTCTGACGTTACCGCAACCCCTGCAAAAGAAATAGACGAGCTTGCGCTCCGCATTACTTTCTTTCGTGGCGACCGTGAGCCACGTAGAGGAGTGTAATGAGGCGCAAGCGAAACGCGACGCAGAAATATTTCATTTCGGTCGCCAGGGCCGCCGCTCAAAGCTTGAGATCTACAATCCTATCCTCAGCGTTCGTGCGTACGACGCCTGACACGCTCCATTTCCAAAGCCGCGCTATGACTAGTCGCTCTAGGCGACGCTCCCGGCGCGGTGTCGAGAGCGTCCGCTACACGCCGACTTCCTAATGGTCACGCAAGTGTTGGGCTTTAAATATCACCTTTTCCACACCGATTTATTGGAAACATCCATGGAATTATGGGGAAAACAACCGCGTTGCCACGGCAATGTCGTCGCTATGCGGATGTTTGCCCTATATTTTCATGGTGGCGTCCGTTAACTGGGTTTTCTAATCATGATGAAATTTATCCTAGACTGTGGTAAAATCTGGGGAATTTAGAAAAAAAGACAGGAAATGAATCGTCTCAATATCTGAGAGAATAAGAAGACATTTCGTGGCGACGCTTACTTCCGTTACACTTCGCTCAATGTATGAAAACTCTTGCTCAATGTATGGAGAATCTTGCACATTATAGCCTCCTTGAACTCGAATAATTGGTGGGTCGATCTAAAGCTAACTACGGAAAGAAACGTGCCAAAAACTGGGACGAAGTAAAGAAGACCGCAGCACATGGCGCACTCGCAACTCAGTTTTTATTTAGGAAATTACTGTTGTAAATACATTTTGAAACACCCCACGTCATTTTCCACGTACTCACTCCTTATCTAAAAATAAGCGCCCTTTATCTGTTAGGGTCAAGAAAGGTTTACTTACACACTTATTTACACCCTTTGTTTTTATAACATACGCTTCATGAATTTCCCTGGTAGTCGTTTTGCTGTGACGCCCCAGGATAGCAATCTCATTGAACACTGGTGTACACACACATCAACTGCGATGCATAGCCAAATGCCCAGACGGTAACTGTTTTAAAGTGGCAGCGTGCTCTCTCGCGCTATTATTCACACAACTGCCTGTTTGGCCTACGGAGGAGCCACCGCAGGAAAGCGGTGTGTCATAAACAACACGGGTTCGACACTCCACAAACTTGTTCTGATGTTTTCCCTTACATTCGTCGCTCTCCCCCTCAGGATCATTGATTTTTCGGCATAACGCAGAGAGCTTATTATGGGCTGAAAAGTACACCGGAACGTTGTAACGTTCCGCTACTTTTTTAAGTTATGAGAGACCGCGTGAATGTAAGTGATTACGGCAGGTCAGATTTTTCGACGTTAACTAACGTTTATTTTATCACGTCTAATTTTTTTCAAAGCCATCTGCAGCTTCAGCAATCGATTTCAGCGGAAAGCCTGCATGCACTGACGAGCCGATCGACCTGTTGGAAGTAAGCTTTCTTCCATTTCATTGGGACAGGATTTTCTCCTGTCCCGATGAAGTGGAAGGACAAAGTTTTCCTGTTCATTTCTTAAAACCTTTAATACCTATTTAAGGCAATCACCGCCTAGGAATTCGGCTGTGCATTGCAGCCGATGTGTGTGTACACCAGTGTTCAATGACATTGCTATTCTGGGCCGTCACAGTAAAAAGACTACCAGGGTAATCCACGAAGCGTATGTTATAAAAGCCAAGGGTGCAGATAAGTGGTTCAGTGGACTTCCTTGATCTTGACATAAAAAAGCGCTTATTTGTAGATAAAGAGTGGGCATCTGGGAAATGACGCGGGGTGTTTCAATTCAGTTGCAAGTGCGTCTTGTGTTGTCGTCTTCTTTACTTTGTCCCAGCTCTTGACGCATTTTTTTTTTGGTGCAATGAATTAACTGGTCATCTTCACCATTTTGATGGTAAACTTAGCTGTCTTTGTGTCCATTGCACTCATCAAACGCGTTTAAATGCTACAGCCAAACGCCAGACACCGGCGTCCCGCCTTCTAAAGCGTTCAACGATCGAGTGTAGAGGAGCCAAATGGTGCCCTTGTCTCCACTACACTCGGTAAATGCGTTCCAATGCGAGAGCCAAAGATGCGGTGTACAGCGTCCAGCATCCGGCGTCCAGAGTTGTAAAACGTTTGACCGGTGTAGTGGAGAAAAAGGGAGCTAGCTTTAGGGCTACCCACTAATTACTTCAACCACAGCTCGGCGTTCTGATGTTCCCGCGCTCTCCCATCTCTTCCTCTCCCTCAGTTTCTCGGCGCCTAACGTGGTGGCGTCTCGTAAACCTTCAAAGGATACCGCGATGAAAAAAGGATTTTCTAAAAAGCTTAAATGAGATACGTATATATAAACAAAATTACCACGCAAAATAGTTTTTTTTTTTTTTTTTTTGCAATATTCACGACGCTAGTTTTAGTTTCGGTGCCAAAGGTGGCGGGCGCATCCCGCTAAGCCCCGTCCTGTGTTAAAAAGTGCTAACATCTCTCATTGGCTGGAGAGATGATTGGCGTGTGAAAGGTTGGTTGTAAATTTGGATCTCCGTGGCGTTATGAAATTTGAATGGATTAATTGTTTGTTATGTTTGAGAAGCAAATAATTAAGATAGAGTCATCATTGTTTTCAAATGATTTCTGAAATTGCTTCACCCGCTTTGGTGTGAATCGTTAGCAAACATGGCTGCCGACGTCAGCGGAGTGCTGACCGAGCCTAGCTCGTTGAGCTCGTCAATATTTATGAGTAATGGTCGTTTTAAGTTCACAAACGTCTTTAGAGTAAGATCTCATCCGCCGACAAGGTTTTCAGCAAACAACTGTCGCAAGTACGCGCCTTCGGAAGTGCTTTGAAGATGCTCCTTTTCGTAGTAGAACTGGCCTAAGCTTAGCGTCCCGCATTAACTACTTTGATCGCTTTGGCTTGATTTTTTCTTTTGCATGTGTTGATGCTGAATATAGATGTACATTTCCTTAAACGCGGCCCCGCTCCTCTGTGAAATGTGCAACCGTCGTGGTTGCGACCTTGGTTTCAATACCGAGAAGGTACCTACACAGGCAAGAATTTGCGAGCTATTTGGCTGGAGGCAATTCAGTGTTAGGCTTGTATCAAGTTTGTCTAAGTATGTTCCCGTCATTTTGCCTCGAAAGTCAAGTAGCTCTCAAGTTTTGCAGTGGACCTGGCCTAACAAAGCGAATATTTTTACGTCGTGTTTTAATTCTGCGTATGCATACCGCTCACTCACCTTGCTCGCGGACGCCATGTGAAAAAAAAAAAAAAAGAAAATAACAGTAAAGCTGGATGGACAGCATATTTATTTTGTTGATTTGTTTACTACTCTCAGTCGCTTATTACGGCACATCGACAGGCGCTGACAGACGCTTGTATTGGTCCGTGGCCCGTGCATGATGGAAAGCTAGAACGCCGCTTTCATGGTCGCGTCTTCTGAGCGTTGCAGACGTTTTTACACGGAGGATGAATAGCAGACGGATGGAGGCGAATAAGGACACCGGCACTCAGCTTTCGTGTCCGCGTCTCTCGGGCATTGCAGACGACGATAGACGGTGGTGGAATGGCAGACGATGCCGAAGGCTGCCGCGCCTCTGCTCGCAAGTCTAGCAGACAGTGTCAGGCGCCTGACTAGACGCACCGAATGTCACGAAAGGGGCTACACTAGGCTTATGAGCATGTTCGGTCGAGCAGCCAAGCCAGTCCAGTAGTTATGGGCGGGTCCACTGATTTGTGGGCAGGGCTTAGAGAGGACCATGACCTCTACCCCGAAGGAAAAATCCATCAATGTAACCCTGCTTGGCAGTCAATGTTTTCTAGTGGACCGCTGACTGTGCCTAACTGTACGTCAAACATGTCTGATTGGCCAACAAGTTACTCTGACCGACAGTCAAACTCCAGTCAGACTCCACTTGTCGGCTCTCTGATGGTTTCCTGGTGGCAGTCGGCCGCCGCGAAATGCCATCAAGATGTCTTGGTGGCGATTCTGATTGTACATCGATTGGCTCTGACTGTACGTCAAAAAGCTTTGACGTGCAGACAGACGTACGTACGGTCAAATGACGTAAAGTTCGTTCGGATACCACTATTTCGTCAAATCTATGAATACAAAAAATAGTCTATGCACAAGAAAACGATTTCGGGACGTTAGCCCATAAAACCGCTGATGTTAGAGATATGACACGCAGCCGACCGACAACCTTGATCAGAAGCCCGCCGAAACGCCGAAAACGCCACTTCGCTGTCTTCGGTTCGCCCACTTCGCCGAGCTTTCATGAACGATCGCTCTCGACTCGTTTTGTTTGCCCGCTTACTCCAACCTGTCGATCCTGCCCGGGCTCTACAGTGTTTTATGTTTTAGTAGAATTTCTACTCGACAAGACCCAGCCTGTTGTGAGTTCCGACGATGTAAGGGACTTTAGCGGTGTAGTTGAAGACGACAAGGTGTACCAGGTCTACTGGGCCGGAGACGCGCGAACAAAGGGATCGTTCTACGGCGCGAAAGTACTCTACATGGCAGGTGAGTAGAACTGAAGTACGGCGAGTGATGTACGAGTGCTTTGCATAACATGGTGAAGTCTTAACTGCATTTGCAACTGAAGCATCTCGTTTAAAACGGATGGTGAAATCGAGTTCTCTAAGAAACGGCGTAGCATAGCGGTTACGGTGTCCGATTTGTACGCAAGTAGTCGCGGGTTCGATCCGCGGTAATCCCGCTTTTTTTTTTTTTTTTTTCTCGAACATTTTGTTTTGTCGAGGCATTTGGCGATATTTATGAGTGCTTATAGCTTTACTCTTATATAAATGCTGCCCTTGTTGATGAAATTCCCTTGGCAGTGGCAGTCAGACGTCATCTGATGCACCATCAGATGACGTCTGATGGTCCATCACGTTCCACCAAGGCTGCTGACTGGCAGTCAGTGTCCCAAATTACGTACCTTGATGGAATTTTCAATAGGGACCTAAAATAATTTTACAATGTGCGGGTCCCAAATCAGCTTTAAGAAAACATTTTTTTTATTGCAGTGTCTTTTGAAGAGTTCACGCGACGCCTGACCACGCAATTAGACAACGTAAGCCTGCTGAAGGCCGCACGTTCCAAACAAGCACCCTGCCATTCTTAGTTCAAAATCAAATTCAAATTCAAATTTTTATTTTATTTTCGCTTAAACTAAGGGAGGCAGACAAAAAAGTATCGGAGTGTTGCTTGAGAAGCCTCTGCCGCCATACCAGAGCAGAGGGCATACAACAAACAGGCACAATATCTCTAGCATTACTAACATAATTACTAAGAAACAAAATATTAGTATCAAAGATAGCCAAAAAAGAAAAAAAAAAGCGAAATCTTACAATCACCTTATGTTCTTATCATGCAGACACAGTTAAAAAAACGTCCGCAAAGAGAATTGAAGGCATCTTTTTCCGGTTCCCACCCAAAATGTTCATGTTCGATTCAATGCACCAATTTAGAAAGCGCGGTAGTGTAGGTCTAATCATTTGATTGTCATAATTAGTTCTTGAATGCAGTACATAATACGGAATGTGGTTCATAATATATTAATTCAAATCCAATAAAGGATAGTTATATAGACCGATTTTCAAACCGACAAAAATCTCTGTCGTTTTGAAAATGGAAGTATTCGGAGAGATAACGTTTACTTTATCAAGTAACGGCGAAATATTTTGCTTCTCACGTAATCAAAAAATCTAATTGAATACTTTTTTTTTAAATCAAAAGTAATTGTAATTGTAACTGATTACTTTTTCGAGTAATGTGTACACGACTGCTCTGTCCCCCCCCCCCCCCCCTTTTCTTTTCCTCTTAAAGTATCTATTGTTAAAGAAATAACAGGAAACAACATTTACAGGAATTCCAAGAACATAAAAAAAAAACAGAAAATGAATGGCCAAAAAATTGCGAAGGTTTTTTTTTTTACGCAAAACATTTGCGTTACACGCAAAATGACACCTGTGAACTTTATTTTATTTTATTTTCTATATAGTTTTTATAACCATGCTGAGAGCAACGCGAGAGTTTTGAAGAACTAGATTTCTAAATTTTAAGTGATATATCTACAAAATTGCGCCTCATGTTGGGCCGTAATGACGCTTTCGTTTCTTGAATACCCACACACCCGAAAAACGCATCTATGTTGAAGGCTTTTCTGATTCTGTTACAAGGTCATCACATGCTTCTTTGTTGTAAACCTCTTTAAAGCTTGTATCACAGAAGAACAGGTAAATGAGTTGACAGTGGAGGAGCGGGCTGTCTTTGCTTCTTGCTTTCACCCAGAGAGCGCATCCTAAATTGCCAACTGCAAAAAAAGAAAATGTAAAGACCGTTAAGCGGTATCTGTACGTACCCAAAATAGTACACATTGTTAAGTTGCCCGCGACACTGTTAGTTTATAGGCAAATAAAAACTGCAACATGGTATCACTTAAAATTGAATACAATATTAAAGATCTGGTTGCCTCGTTGAAATAATACAAATAATTTACTCATTTTTGATTGAAAAGTGCACAAAGAAAACAACAAAAATAAACCTTATGAAAATGGATATTGAAATACATTCACAATCATGTATTAACTGTTTTTACGAGAGCATCGAGTTTGTTCCTTCTGCTACGCGTTCTGTTCCAGCTAACGTGTGCCGAGTTTAAATAACACGCTTGCGCGCACAACGCGCGTCGAACCAGCGTAGTATTGTTCACGGTCCTATGGAGGACGTTCAGGTATTTTAACACAGAATGTGTCATTAGGCTGGATTTCATGCAATAAGTGTCACGCTGTAGTGTGACAAAAAAGGTTACACGAAGACCAAGCACACATAAAAGAATACCCAACCCATAGCAGGCAATGCATAGGCATTCAAACAGAAGTCATATGCAGTCATAGTTTGCTGTACGTAATCATAATTAGACGTAATTAATCGTAACAAGCAAGATTTACTACGCGGCTCAGTGGAAATTGAACCCCGGACCGTGTGATCCGTATCCAGATGCCTTTGCTCGACGTCTCAAGGAGGATATGAAAGGGAGTCCAAGCAGCAGGAACAGGTTAGTACGACTGACGAGAGCCTGCGTTTGCACATCATCGTAGGCGCCTGCGAGTGACTTATGAATGAGGAAGCGTAGCTCCCCAAGCCAATTTCCGACGTCGAGGGCACTCGCGCGTTGAGCGTGGAGCGTGTGGGACCGATCATAATTCATAACGCTCTGACAACTCAGAGGGCGTGTGACGTCCTGACTTCGCACAGTAACCAATTGATAGCGTAGCGGGCGCGATAAGTCTAAAGCCGTAGAAACAATGCTAATAAATGGGACAGGCTGTTCGCTGCGACATGATGAAAGCATTATCTGCGGACCTAGGCTGTGCAGTATCGCAATACAAATGTATCGCGACAGTGTTTCAGAAACACATTATGTATTTATATTTCTGTATCGCGATACAACTTTTCAACGGTGCTTTGTATTTCTGTATGAAAGTACATTATCGGGTGTATTCCTTGTATTGCAATATTATAGGGCCGATGTATTTCGTTACAATTTTAAAAGAATTGTTGCCTCCACACCCCCCGTCATTTACCTGCCCGTCGCCCCTCGTATGCCGACGTTTTTCCACGGGGAGATCTAAGAAGACGTCGAAGATTGGCTGCAGCAATACGAACGGGTGGTGCTGCACAATCAATGGACTCCGGAACAGCGTCTGCAAAACGTATATTTTTCCCTCGAGGGCACGGCGCGACACTGGTTCGAGAATCGTGAAACTTCGATTAAATCATGAGACCCGCTGAAAGGAGAGATGCGAGGGACGTTCGCCAGTCAGCACCGAAGGGAGACAGCCGAATACCTCTTTCGAACGGGGACGCAAGGCCCCAAGGAAAGCGTCACCAGCTTTGTTCAAGACGTCCAGCGTCTGAGCGCGCGTGCCGACCCACAAGCCGCCAACGAGAAGAAGCTGCGTGTCCTCATGCGCGGAGTGAGGGACGACATCTTTGGGGGCCTCGCCCGCAACCCTCCGACCACTGTCGAAGCGTTTGTCACGGAGGCAACGAACATGGAGCGCGCCCTCCAAGCACGCGCCTCCTACTACCAACGACATCCCGGCGTCGTTGCCTCCACGCTGCTTAACGACGAGATCGGCGCCCGTACCCGGGACATCCGTGAGGTTATCCACGATGTCGTCCGGGAGGAGCTCCAGAGGTTGCTACCTGCCGCCAGTCCTCCGGCATCCATCTCCATCGCTGAGGCTGTTCGTGAAGAAATTCACCGGACACTTCGGCCGAAGGTTCCCGGCACCATGGTAGCGCAAGAGGAGCCGACACTGAGCTACGCCGCCGTAGTCCGCCGACCGCCGCCTGTTGCCCATCAATACCAGGCATCATCTCGACGGGACAATCCAACGCCGCAAAACCCTCGACGCCAAGAACAAGTCCAGGACGGCCGCCCGGAGCGACCCTCGCCGAGGAAGACCGACGCGTGGCATACGGCCGACCGACGCCCGCCTGCTACCATTGCGCGGAAGCCGACCACATCTACCGCGGCTGCCCCTACCGTCGTCTTGGGCTGCGTGGTTTCCACCCGAACGACCCACGCCCGAGGTACGGCGAACGCCCTCGCGATATCGAGGAGTACCTCCAACGCTCACCCTCACCAGTTGCGCCTCTCCGCCGTGAAGCCCGCTCCCCATCGCCACGACGTTCAGCGTTCCAGCACCACGACCCCGCCAAGGAAGCCTGTCTCCCCTTCGTCGCCGGGAAAACTAAGTGCGGCAACGCCCGGATGTGACGTTACCGGAAACGACCGAAGCAAAGAGCCCCCAACAGCGCCGTAGCACTCCCACTCTCCCAAGGCCCGGATCGCACCGACGCCCCTGCATTAGTGTCCAACAATTCAGTCTTCAGTGGGAGGCTCCCTCACCGCCTTCGAAAAGTGACGACGCCGTGGGAGGGGCCGCAGATACGAACCGTTGGGGGACATCTCATTACGCCTGTCGGAAGGTGCACTGCTCGAGTTGAAATCCACGGTGAGACGTGCGCTGTCAAGTTCCTCGTTCTGCAAGACTGTTCGAGGGACGTTATCCTCGGAATAGACTTCCTCTGTGAGTATGGCGCCGTCATCGACCTGAGAACAAACCCGCTGACGCTACGAAAACCTGCTCCACCACCGGAGGAACACAAGGCGACGTCATCCGCGGTCCGAGTCCTCGCAAACCACGTAAACTTACCACCGCGGTCGGGTGTCTACGTACTCGTCGGGACCGATGAAGCTTCCGGCGGCGAAGTTATTCTCAGGGGAAGCCTCGAATTGCTCTGGAGAAAAGGAATAGCCATCGCAAGAGGAGTAGCTGAACTTCAGGATGGGCGGACTATGGTCGTCGTGGCGAAGTTTCGAAATGAAACGCAACACATCACGAAAGGTGCAGCCGTGAGCCACGTCGATGAACTCCGAAACTCCACCGAAATCGCCGCGATTACTGACGAATTCTCGCCACCTCAGCAAGACAGTACGTCGCCAGCTCAGCTCGACATTGACCCTAAATTTCCGGGCCCGAAACGTGTGGAGCTGATTAACCTGCTCGCCGAATACCGCGACTGCTTTGCGACGTCGTCGAAGGTGCGCCAAACCGCCGTAGCGAGGCACCGCATCGTTACCGAGCACGACGCGCACCCTGTGCATCGATCGCCGTACAGAGTCTCCGCTAAAGAAAGGGAGGTGAATCAGGAGCAAGTTCAAGAGATGCTGAACGACGACATAATCCAACCTTCAAGCAGTCCGTGGTCGTCTCCAGTCGTGCTGGTTAAGAAGAAGGACGGAACGCTTAGGTTCTGCGTGGGTTACCCGCAGCTGAACGCGGTGACGAAGAAAGACGTCTACCCACTCCCCCGCATCGACGACACTCTAGACCGGCTGCGCCACTCTCGATATTTCTCATCCATGGAACTGAAGAGTGGCTACTGGCAGATCGAAGTCGACGAACGGGACCGAGAGAAGACAACCTTCGTCACGCCGGATGGACTGTACGAGTTCAAGATGATGCCCTTCGGACTATGCACGACGCCAGCAACTTTTCAGCGAGTCATGGACACAGTACTGGCAGGTCTTAAGTGGCAGAGCTGTCTCGTCTACCTAGACGACGTCGTAGTGTTTTCCAGCGACTTTGACGAGCACTCGCAACGACTCCGAGCTGTTCTCCAAGCCATCCGAACCGCCGGACTCACCCTGAAGCCCGAGAAGACTCGCGCCGTCGCGGCATTTCCAGCGCTGACAGACAAGGAGGCCGTGCGAAGATTCCTTGGACTTTGTGCCTACTATCGACGCTTCGTTCTGGATTTCGCAAGGACTTCCACGCCGCTCTCAAAACTCATGAAGGACGCCGAGAAGTTCGAATGGACCCAGGAGCAACAGCAGGCATTCGACGAGCTGAAGCGAAGACTCCAGACTCCTCCTGTCCTTGGACACTTTGATCAGGATGCTGAAACCGAGATTCACACGGACGCGAGTAATGCACGACTTGGAGCGGTACTAGTTCAAGTGCAAGAGGGCACCGAGCGAGTCATCGCCTACGCAAGTCGGACGCTGTCCAAATTGGAGAGAAATTACTCAACGGGACTGAAAAAGAATGTCTTGCGGTCGTATGGGCAATCACGAAGTTCTGCCCGTTCCTGTACGGGAGCCCGTTTCGCGTAGTCCCGGACCACCACTCGCTCTGCTGGCTTGCGAGACTCAAGGACCCGTCAGGACGCCTCGCTCGATGGAGCCTCCAACTACAAGAGTTCAACATGACTGCGGTTTACAAGTCAGGTCACAAGCACAGCGACGCTGACTGCCTGTCCACGGCCCCTGTCGAAACACCTTCCGGCAGCAGTTACGACGATGACGACGAGTGCTTCCTGGGAGCAGTGAACACCGACGACATGGCACGACGTCAACGAGACGATCCGGAGCTGCGCGCCTTAATCGAGCACCTGGAAGGGTGCAGGGGTACTGTAGCACGTATTTTCTCACGAGCGCTGCCGACCTTTGTCATTCGACGAGGGGTACTTTACAAAGAGAACTTCGGGGACAACAACTCGCCGTGGTTGCTGGTAATTCTGACCGACATTCGGCAGGAGATCTTCCAAGCATATCATGACAACCCGACGTCCGGACACCTTGGTTACAGCCGGACGCTGGCCCGTATTCGTGAAAAGTATTACTGGCCCAAGCTCCCCAAAACTGTCCACCTCTACACCCGATTATGCCACGAGTGCCAGCGACGCAAGAAACCACCGACAAAGCCGGCAGGTCTCCTGCAGCCAATCGCCCCGTCAACTGCACCATTCGAGCAGTTCGGAATTGATCTACTTGGTCCTTTTCCGCCGTCGACCATGGGGAACCGTTGGATAATCGTTGCCACCGATCATCTCACGAGGTACGCAAAAACGAGAGCCCTTTCTTCGGGGACAGCTGTTGAAGTCGCCAAGTTGTTCATCGAGTCCACCGTACTCCGGCACGACGCTCCCGAAGTTCTGATTACAGATCGCAGATTATCGTTCATGGCACAGCTGACCCAAGAAATCCTCCGGCTCAGTCACACCAGCTATCGTCGTACCACTGCGTACCACCCGCAAACCAACGGGCTGACGGAGCGACTCAACAAGACAATCGCCGACATGATCTCTATGTACAGTGCCCCTCAAACTTAACGCCACCACTCGGTTTCACAAATATTGATCTATTGCATGCTGCCCAAAGATAAAAGGATCGCTGCAGCTACTGCAATACCTTCCCCTGGATGGGTTTTCATCGGCGACACAAATCTTCACCAACTATTTCGACCGCTAGGTTCAGGAATAGCTCAAAAAGTGAAGAAACCGGACGATCTCGTGGCGGCGTTAAGTATGGGGCGCACCGTACGTCGACGCAGAGCACAAGCCGTGGGACGAGGTGTTGCCCTACGTCACGCTCGCCTGGAATACGGCCTACAATACAATGTGGCTCTAGAGACCACTGGGCTCACAACTTTCCAGCTGGTACATGGACGGAATGCAACGACCATGCTGGACGCGATGCTGCCCCATGAGCCAGCTGACAATGAGAGCGACGACACCCAGGTGGTTGCTCAACGGGCCGAAGAAGTCCGCCAGCTCGCCCGACTCCTGATTCAAGACCAGCAACGCGTCGACGCGGGCCGCTACAACCCGAAACCCCCAAAAGCTACCCTAACCAGGCATAAAAATGATAAAGCAAGCGTAGTGCGTCCAAGACATTTCGTGCGTCCCGGCAAGGTTTGAGTCTGATTAATATAAGTTTTTTTTCTTTTTTTTAAGTTAGCTATTTAATTTGGATCATTTAGCCGATTTGGCACATCGCAAAGGTATCTTGACTCTATCAGTAAGTGTGGGAACAATACTACGTTGGTTCCACATGCGTCGCACGTGCCAGTGTTTTTTTAAGTCTTGGCACGGGTTACCTGAAATACTCTGTATACGCCTATAGTGTATCGACGAAGACCTCAAATGCAACCAAGATACTGATCATGTTTAAAAACTCCTAAGAGCACTAACAGCTGATAAAAAAACACTGTCTGCCTCAATCAGTCTTAAGACTTACGTTGTGCGCTGGAAAGGTCTGTGATAAAATACTCAATAAAAGTGTACTATCAATGCGGGAAATAATTACACAATAAAATGAACTATACTAAATTATGTGGATACAATATCTACTCTGGTGAAAGTTGTTGTGTTTAGTTAGTTTACATTTTCAACAATTATATGCTCCACCATTTCGGGACCTGCTCGAACTCAATGTTATTTTAAAAGCAACATTTTAACGACAAATACACAATAAATATATGCACTGCGTGGTACTGTTAACGCGTACGGTATGTAGGCGCTTCTTTTGAATTTTACTTCGAAAGGGTATCGACATGCACCAAAGGTTTGCCGGTTTGGTTAGTGCTCCAGATGAGCAATTCCCACCATACTTATAGATTTATGTGAACCTGTTTATACTCAGAGAAAAACATAAAATACATAAAATGGGCGATCGCTTGTTGGCTTTATCAGTGCCACGCTATGTAAACATGTCATAGTTAAGACGACAAAGCGTGTTCCACGAACCGTTTTTATTATCCAGGTAAGGCAAAGCTATCATATCATACTAAGTTCCTAGATTCTGGAATGAACATCTATTAGTACTAATAAGAACCTCTATATTAAGTACACAAAAATCACACTAATCTTTGACTATTTAAAAAGGATGATAAGCAAATAAAAGTGGCGGAAAGTTAAACAATAAAATTAATTGTCTGTGGTTTTCGTATAAACACTTGAAATGGAAACCGTTTGATATAATAAACAAGTGTATAATTAGAACTGAGGATTCAAACCAGGGTATGGTGAGAAATTATCTGCCTAGTGTAAATATCTATTTTAATGCTCACATCTAAAATCTTTACCCGGTTTTACAATATACATATAACAAAACATATACAAACCGCCTAAATGAAAAGGAGGGGAATGACATGTTCAGTGTTATCTCTTTTCTTTTAGCTTGAAAAAATTGCAAGGTAGGATATATGAAAGTATTTTGAAACTCCCAATATCTGATGAACCTCTGTCGTGACTCTATGTACAAACCCTACAGACTCGTCCAGTGATTTGTATTTGCATGTATAAAATATTTGGGACTGAATAAAATATATTGATTAATTAAAAACAAAAGAAATGCTCATGAATAATACACCGGTGCAACCTTGGTGCAAAATACAAAGGGTACCCCGTCGCCAAGCTGTGAAAGGTTGCCTTCACAAAGTTTCTCAAATTTATTATTTGTGTTATGAGCCCTAAGGTCTATCCAAAGACGGTTAAATGGAATGTTCATGTGTAATTTCCAGCCTCAATCATCAATTAGTTTCAGTTCTTTTATCGTAGTCTGGCACGACATATAGACGACGTACACCTGCTTCCCTTGGGAACCTTTCCCTATTTAAAAATTAATCTTTATTGAACATTTTGTCCAGTGTGAGTTGCAATTAAAATATTTATTTTCACAATAGTTAACGTAACAACGCAGTATTCACATTACGGGGACAGCATGTGTGTTTGGCTACAGATCAGTAGGGTTGAGATACTCACAGACTGAATCTTTCAGAATATAATATATCATACACTTAGAATCGGCGAACACAATAGGGAAGGTATGGCCAATTTGCGGGAAATCTAGAAGAGGAAATAAGCAGGATGTATAATTTAATTTTTCGTAAGAAATCTAAAATGAAATGGTCTATATGAGGAAAATAAAAAAAAAGATTGACTTAATCTAGAATAAACAGGAAAATAAACGAGAAAAAAATCTTGTACCATAAAGCACACGCTGACACTCAAGGTATTATGAAAATGCAACTAACAAATCAAAATATTCTGCGTAAAATAGATATAAGATATTTTCCTTAAAAGTTCTTAAGTGCAGATCAACTGCGTCCTGAAGAGCGCAGCAGAATACCTTGCTGCGCTCTTTATACACACAGTTACTTTCAATTTATCCTTAAGAAATATAGAAATTTGTATTTTTATAACTTTTGCTTGAGGGACTTTTGTAAGCGTTGCATTTTTGTTTACGCTTTTTGACGACCTTGCGGATAATATTTTTTTAATCGCAATGCTAGACAGTAATTGGCAGAGAAGACTTGTCAGACCCAAATACCATTTTCTTCTGCCGCTCTGCTGGCCTTTGTCTGCAAACCCCAATGAATGAATGATTAAAAGTTGATGGCATAAACCCAAAGGCAACACCTACAATAAGCTGTAACAATAGGTGGTTACTGCTAGCAAGATAACATTATAAGTATTTGAACGCCAGACGTTGTTGTAGACGCAGCAGTCGGGCCGATAATAAGGTTTTGTGTTTATATTAAGAGGTGACGTGTAGGTCACTAAGGACTAGAGACGCGAATTGAGGATATGAATAAGGGAATTGTCAGTGACAAGTAGGTCCAACCGCGTTTGACTTTCTTTCACTAGCTGCGTTAAACATATGTACGTTTGCTCGAAGAGGTTACTTTAATTACACAAAGATTATTTGCACTCTCATTAATTACCACCATCACGAGATCTCGCGACTACCACCACGTCTGCGTCAGCACCAAGCGCTCAAACAAGCAATTTTGTTCGCAACTTGTAATAGAAAGTAATTTCGTCTTGCAATTACACGAGAAACAGAAAACAACCACTGAATACTCCTGAATGAAATGTTAAGGCGACATTATGGAGCCGAAATGTTATTTGACTCTTTGATTTTCAGTTGAATTTTGCACTGATCAAGAATTTTCAGCCAATTAACCGCTTACCTTTGATCGAGTATTTGAGCTGTAATCGTTCTAGTGTTACTGAAAAAAAAAGTTCTACTTTATACCGGTCTATACAGAATCATAGCAGTCGGGGGGGGGGGGGGGGGGCGGCCCCCTCCCCCCCGACTGCTATGATTCCCCCGAAATCTTCGATTTTGCTGGGACGTCCTCTCCCCCCCCCCCCCCCTCATACAGCATTTTTTCATGGGCGGGCCCCCCCCCCCCCCCACCCCCCCCCCCCCGAAACAAAATCCTGGCTACCGTGCCTGTACCAGCCACTCCACACTTATGCCGATTTCCGGCAAACAAATACGGTTCACCTGGTGTCGGATACCGGTCAATGACACGGATTTACTGATGCCGGTAAAGTGCTACAGAGAACGCCGGTAGGGTACAACTGTAGACAAATCATACAGCCATAATAAAATGCTAAAGAGCGAAAAAACGGGGACAGTGAAGAAAAACGGCAGGCGCTTTCTGTATTCTGTGTTTCTTTTATTCCTTTCATTGAGTAATGGATCAACTAGCTCTATTCAAAGTTTTAATGGATACAGCCAGGCGGATAGTATCCTCGTTCCGATATATCGGTATCTTCATACAGGTTATCAGTATTCAGTGGCGGTGGGCTATAGCCACGTACCGGTGGGCCCCGGCAGATCGGTGTGTCATATGGGTATTCCGGTATGTCGTTTTCAAATTTCTTGGGCATTCGCGCAGCGGATATCTTAAATACATTGTACATTTGAATGGGCTCTTAGGAATCCTGAAATACATAGGGTGAACCCAACTATGATATCTAAATGGAACAGGCGGGTAAGCGTGCACTACTTAGGTCTCTAAGCGATCCAAGCAGCCAGTGGTTGATTGTTGCCCAACACCATCTGCTATTAGGGGCATTCCGTGATTCGTCACATTAAACTACAGGACCGGACCTTCAAACTGTGTGTCAGGCTGAATCGGGCGATTTCATTGTTCTAAAATGAACCTCTGAGAATGGGCCTTCATCGTTGATCGGAGCAACACGCCTACCATGATCACAACATTTCACGGTATCTTGGACGCCCCCAACTTCTTGCAAGCCCCTACAAATTGCGAAAGGGCAAGACGCAGCTCACTTCTGAGCAATCCAGGCAGCCACTGGTTGATTGTCATCCAAAAGTATCTACTATTACAGGCACTTTGGAATTAATACGATAGCCTCACTCTAAATTGCACATGCATTGCTGAGGGGATACTACCGCCTTGTCTTGTTTCACGTGCGAGTGAAGACGGAGTTGAGATGACCTCTAAACAATCGTCTACTAATACAAAATTGCTAAATTTCCTGGAGATCTATGCACTAAGCTAGACACAAGCACATCGAAACTCAAGAGCGAAATACTGTGTGATGCCATCTAACGCAGCAATACAGAAAGACCTTTCCGGCGTGTCCTTTATAAATGCGATGTCATGTATAGATGTATTTTTAGAGCGCAGCTCTTAGGGGCCCGTTTCCAGCCTGAGCGCCGTCGGCGTCGGCGTCGGCGTCGGCGTCACGGTCGGCGTAACCGGGGGGGGGGGGGGGGTCACGTGACCCCCCAAGGTCACGTGACCCCCCTCCCCCGAGATCACGTGACCCCCCGGGGTCACGTGACTACCCGCAGGTGGCGTCACCCCCCTCAGTACCCTTCCCTACTCCTCCTCAAGAGCTGCGCTCCAATTCGGCGTTACAGGGATTTGTAAACGGCTTTCATTTTTAAATGCAAGCTTCGAAGAACTTAAAGCAGTGGTTGAATAACGCAAAACTGAAATCGCTACTACGAAACGTGAACAGCGGCAAAGCCGGCATGACCGTGTGGTCACGCACGCACCCGGGAGAACATTTCTCCGCTCGACTCGATCGCCTACGGAAGCTTCGGGTTACGTTACCCGGCTCAGGTGCAGCGTAGTCGACAGATCTTGCCACACGCTTACATCGGCTCCGCGCAATATCCATTCCATAACGTTGGATAATATCCTAGCAATCTCACCATCTACAGCGGACACTACTCTCTCGTCCGGCTGCCGTGCTGCCTCGCGGTTGCATCACTTCACGCCACCGCGAGGTAACCCTCGCCACGAGGGTACAAACGATTGCGGCGCAGGATGACACAGGGAGACGAGACGGAGACGAGACGACTTGGGAACAGCAGCCTGGACGGACGCCGATACCGCGACTTCATTATTATTCTCGATTCGGCCATATCTTAGCTAATAAAACGTTAGTGTTCTTACCAGCCGTTCCAGACCAGTTACACTTCTGAGTTGGGCTGGAAAAACCTAAGACGCTAAAAGTCTATCGAGCTAAAAAAAAGAGCTCTCGCAAGCAAAGAAAACGTTTGTAGAATTAAAGCAGTGAAGCAAACGAAGCAGAATCGAAATAAACGTAGTCCGCCTTGCACCAGCCGAGTCCCATGACGAGCTAATCGTGAACGTCAGCCAGGAGTTTAACACTATAATTACAAGTCACGAAGTAGACGCCACCCGCTGAGTACCATCAAAGGATGTAATGACACAAAGCATCCTTGCGCGTTTCCTCGCGTGCTCCATACGTAACGGTATACTTCTTGCGACAAAGAAACAGCGCCTAAACACGGCGGTTCTCGTATTTGCTTCAAACGAACATATCTATGCCAACGAGCACTTGTGCATGTGAAACAAAATCTCTCTTTGAAAAACTGTTCAAATGAACTATAAAAAAATCTGAAACCTGCGCGTTATCCGCTTTACTCGTAAGTAGTGATTACACCATTTGAACAAAGTCATTATCACAGGTAATCTGGATCACCTGCGCGTTATCCGCTTTACTCGTAAGTATAGTTACGAGATAACGCGCAGGTGATCCAGATTACCTGTGATAATGACTTTGTTCAAATGGTGTAATCACCCTACCTTCTTTCCAACACAGTAGATCGGGACTTCAAAGCAAAGCGTTCTTTGTCACCATCATCATTGCTGAAAGGAGGCCTACCTTTCCGAACTGCACTGTAGCGACAGTATGTTTAACGAAAATGAAAAGATACTAGATGAATCCAACATTCATTTACAAGTTATGATATAAGATGCATAACCGAAACATAACTAAATGTTTATGTTTCTATTAACATTCTTCGATATGTTACGGTATCACTACCAAGAGTCGCAATCTATAGGGTAGTGGTGTTGCCCTCTATGTAAAATTATGACTAAGGCTTAACGTGCTTTCTGAATTGACATGTTCAGATATGGATTTTGAAGCTTTTGTTTTATAACTTTGTATTGGCATTGCAGTGGCTAATGTATATAGATCACCAGATTCCTCTACGCCTGCTTTGCTAGATAAAATTTAAGATATTTTTACTTAACTTGCGCCTAGTAATAAAATTCCCTGCAGAAACCACTATTGTAGCTTGTCTATGAACTGCGATACCATTCGCCATGAGAGTCACGACGCAGCTCAGTTTGAATACGCCGACGCAAATTTTGAGTGAACACTCTATTTTATGAATGGTTTACTACTGAATCATTAACCTCGCTGAGACTGCATCTCACCACTTAGAAATTGATTGATTGCTTCGTCTCTATGTAATCGTTTAATCTCCTGTATCTGTGTATTCGTTTAAGATTCTGACTGTGTAATCATTTAGTGTTCATGCTGTTTCCCCGCATTCATTGTAGCTTCCTGTGTGTGTCTTGCCTTATTTATGTGTAACCGTTTGATGTTCAAGCTGTTTTACTACCATCATTGACCATGTACCAACTAGCTCAACTCAAACTGATAATTGCTTCGTAACTTGGGCGTAAATAGGAATGTGTGCGTGCTGCCGTTCCGTCTATACGGGGCGCGGGTTTATCTGTTTGCTAGGACGACGTCAAAGACGACGCCTAGGACGACTTCTAGGATGACCTTTATGGCGATCTCAAGGACAACCTCTAGGACGACTTCTGGGACGACATCAAAGACGACTTCAAAGAAGACGTCTAGAACGCCCGCTAGGACGACCTCAAGGTTGATCTCAAGAACGACCTCTAGGACGACCGCAAGAATGACGCCAGGACGACGTCAAAAACGACGTTTAGGACGACCTCTCGGACGACCTCAAATACGACCTCTAGGAATATGTCGAGGACGACATCCGCATACGCGCGGCACCTGTGTATGCGCGGCGCGCATGCTAACGCATTAAAAATATTGAAGACGTTTAAGCGCGAAACAACATGTACGACGAAACCGTCCGATCCGACGTCCGATCAGGCAATACGACGGTCGGAGGCGAGGGTTTTCAACGCTCTCCGGTGCTACGAAAACCCTCGCCCCTGAAGGTCATTCCGGCAGTCCGCACGTCGGATCGGACGGTTTCGTCGTACATAAGTTTCGTACTTTATAGATCCTTGGGATGCGAAATTAGAGCGCAGCTTTTTAGGAGGACGAGGAAGGGAGGGTACGGAGGGGAGGGTATGCCTCTCCGTACCCTCGCCTCCTTGACCTTAACCCACTGAACACAGCGAGAAAACTTTCCCCGGTAAATTTATGCAGGGAATTTTCGCGGTAAATTTAGCGCGGAAATACCCCACTAAATTTAGCGGGAAAATTTCTCAGCTAAGTCTAGCGGGTCAAGTTTCCCCGCTAGCATTTAGCGGAGGAATTGACGTCACGTGACGTCAAGACCGATCCAGTTTCCCCGCTAAATTTAGCTTGGAAAATGGCATAACATAACTTCGTGTCACGTCGCCCTTGAACAAATTCTGTTTGTCCGCTAGATTTAGCGGGAAAACTGACGTTGCGTGAGTTTAAAACCAATTCAATTTTCTTATAAACTTAGCAGGACGGCTACGCCGACGACGACGCCGACGGCGACGCAGCAAAACGCGGAAACGGGCGCCTAAGAGCTGTGTTTTTTTAAACTGTGTTATTAGTGGTGACTTTATTGTTTATTTATGTAAAAGGGTATCCACAGATTACTTCCATCTAATCTGATCATTCAATTCAGAAACGTAATAAGAGGACGAACGAGAGTAACACCAAACTCATGCACGCTTATTGATTACAGTAAAATACTGCGGAAGCTCCCTCCTACTTCGTTCAAGCGACCACTATTGACATTTCCCATACCTGGAAATTCTGCAAATGTTTCTTTAAGCGCTCGAATTCTCCAGACAAGCACCCATGCCCAGATTAATCCAGTTTCAGTGAAAGTGGGGTGGGTGCTGCCCCCGTATTTTGCGGTATATCATCAATCGCGACTCACATGTTAGCTCAGGCGTGTACAAAACAAATATTGTCTATCACTTTCTATATTAATTTACTTCCGCTGAACGTTCAAAAAAAACATCTCGGGCCTCAACATCTCCTTTAACACAACCTATTAATTACGAGCTCATTCACAAAACATTATCGATCTTCAACTTAGAACCGTTATATAGCTATGATATTAGCATCGAATTTCCATATTTTGTAGCAGCACTGAAAACAACACTTCAGAATTCATTAGTGAAGTTAGAAACCATATCATTACTCAGATCTTATCTGTCCGTGGATAACCGATCAAATTCTACGCACACTTAAAGAAAAGAACCTGTGGCAACAAAAGCTGCGAAACAAAAACAAAACACCTACCATTTGGCACAAAAAAAAAAAAAACATACGCTATTCGTACTGCAGATAACAACGCGTAAAAAAAATACGACTACTCTAATCTTATATCTGACAGTTCACACATACTGTTAGTTTTTATGTATTTTCATTGCTTGTCATCGTAATAGTTTACTAAAGTGTGCCCAAATTAGACAAATCGGTTATGGCCCCAGGTAGTCTTTCAGCAACATGTAATATCCTATGAATCAAAAAAAAAAAAAAAAACTATAGATATGTAATCTCCAACAAATATCTCAAGACCTCTAGAAAACGGCGCAGTGTTGGTGGGAGTTTTGGATTTCCAGTTTTTCCAGGTGAAGCAAATAAAGTGTGTTTCATTTAGTTGCACAGATATTAGTATTTCTGTAAATCTAGTTTCATGAAGTCCTTGGTTCTGGGTATACTGATCGGATAAATATATTTTCGACCGCTAAATCATTTAAATTTTCCATCTGCTAGTTCTGCGTTTTTAAACTTGCTCGGCACGACCAAAAGAGTTCCACTACTACGGGGCTAGGAAAAGAATACACATGTTACTGTCGGAAGGTAAGCTCGTCTTATTATCATATTTATACATTTTTAAAGTAGACATGCCTCTAAAGTTTTAAAATGTTTTTTTATGAGTACTTAGGATAAACGCATAAAACTCTTCGTGTTTGAATTTGATATATGCTGTTAGTTATCAACCGTTCGGCTCTCATCGACAGGACTGGGGTTAAAAAACAGCAGCAACAGATGCGTTGAAATACATGCGAATGCCTCTGTGCCGCTTCGCTATGGCCGTGACTTCTTGAGGAGGTACAGAGGTCTAACTGGGCGATCTGCCTAAGTGTAAAAATACAACAACTCTTTGAAACTTTAGAACTAATTTAGCGAAACATATGTTGTGACGCGCGCGCCGACATGCAGCAGCTCCTGAGAGAACATTTCTCCTCTAGACTCGATCGGCTCCTGAGAACATCAGATTACGATACCCGATTCAGGCGCCGCGTCGTCAGCGGAAATTGCCCCACGCGTGCATCAGTTCTGCGCAATATCGAGATTGCATAACATTGGATAATAACCACACCACTCACTATCAAAACGCGGATCCTGTTCTCTCGACTGGTTGCCCTGTTGCCTCGCGATTTCACGAGTTCACGCCACCGCGCGGTAACCCTTCGCACGAGGGTATAAGAGAATAGCGCTCAAGATCACCAGGGAGACGGCACAGGGAGACTTCACAACAGAATGGCACCAGACTACAAATATTGCTCCTCATGTTCGGCCCTATCTTAACTAAATAAAAAGTTAGTGTTTGTGCCAACTTCTCCAGACCATTTTTAACTTTAGGTATGGAACAACAGAAGACGCTACACATCATAGGCTTAGACGCTTCAAGATTATTGAAAGTGCGTTGTAAGGAAGGTTTGGTTTAGCACCGAGGAGACGAGACTTAGATAAAACGGGCGGGGTCTGTCTGTTTGATAGGTTGCACCGAAAAATAATAAACTACAATTTTTTTTACTTCTTTTAAATTTTATTCGCGATGCACATATAATTAGTTGATTGGCTCCTCTTTTTCTCTCAATCGTAGATTTGATTTTTGTGAGGTTTCACCTAGCTAACTTCAATGCCGTCTTTTGAACAGACGAATCCGTTCACGTAGGCTCCTGTGTGCATACAGGGAAACATGTATGCACACGTATCTTGTACGAATGCAAGTCCTGCATGAACACAGGGGAATCCGAATAAATGACGGTCCTGCATGCTCATATATATGAATATAAGAGGTTGAACTCTTTCACCAGATACATAGGTCATTTCTTTTTTCCGTATGAACTAGGAACCTTAATAAAGTTATTTGTAGTTATATTTATAACATTAAATATCTTGGGAACACGAATGCTGAGATTCGTTCAGCCTTAACGATGCAGAAACATTACGAGTTCATCAAGCCCCTTGGTTTCTTGGTTTGGTTTGCATACTTTTAAATACCATGGGCTCAGGGCAGCAGCAGAGGAGGCTGCGGAAAACACTTTCGCGGTTTCGTAATGTATAACAAAGCATCAGCTGAGGTGGGAGGTCGGAGCCGCTAAGGTGTCATTCAGGAGATGGGCTGAATGGACGGTAAAGATGCGAGCGCGCCACAGAGTCCGCATGGGCGTTTCGCGTTAAATCGAGTAACACACCGGACAAACATTCCATAGGGTGTTTTCAGATAAGTTCGGCCGACCATATTCGGTGACCATTTTTAATTTGTAAAAAAAAAAAATATTTTGTAGACTTAATGCCCAACAGAGCAAAACCGATATCTGTTTTGCGAACAAAAGTTTTGTCCTTGCGGAAAAAAAAAAGAGAAGCGCACTGATAGTGCGATGTGCTTTCAGCGAATTGCGCGAGGTTGGCATTTGGGTCACCTTTCCCAAGAACACTCATGTGGCTACCGGTCTGTAGATATTTAATGACAAAGTACGTATAAGGAGTATTGACTCAAAATATTTTTCATTAAGCATTGACGCTGTTAATTTCTAGAAACAATCGCAAACATGGCACATCCCGCAAAAATACCCACATTTGTTTTCTATGCATCTATACATACCAGAACGTTCAAACATAGCCAGCGTGTTGTCCTCGATCTTGTTCATTTTGTCGCCTAATATGTTTGTTCTGGGCAGCAAAATAAATTTATGAGAGACGCTTAAATGGGGCCATTTTAATAATTACGAGTTATTTTGGACAATACTAGCTACCCACATCAAGGACAATGATAGGTACTAAAGGAATCTGGATAAAGATGTATTATTTTTGTGTATCTCAAGTTATGAAGCTAGAAATATGACCGAGTTGAGGCTACCACAGCACCGTGATTGGAGCGTGTAGATACCCATGCACAAATGGCTGATTCATTATTTGTACAAAATGTAAAAATCCTCGAAAGTAATCAGGAAGAAACAAAAAAAAAAACGGCACAAAGGCGGACGGTGGCTTTAAATTGAGAAATATTTCTGCGTTTTGTTTAAGAGTCGAAGAAATTGCACGCGTTCCTGAGTGACCGAGAGGCTCTCTTATGTCGCGCATGCTTCGCAGGGCAGATTTTCAATAGCCGGAGAGTAGGGTCTCTGTGTACACCACGTAAAAGAAGCGACCGGAGTGGCTCCTCTTGATACATGCTTATCTCAGCCTGTTGCTTGGTGGTAACATAATATGACGCGGCGGGACCGGAGCCTCTCCTCACGGCATTGGAGCCGCCGCCGTGGTGTGCGTGTGGAACGCGGCCGCCAGGTCGTTGGTAGACTTAAATGAAATTAGCCCAAGAACTTACCTTCTGTAGTAAAATACGTTTCATTGCTCATATATAACGTTATTGCTTTTTTTTCTCTAGAAAACATAAGAAAAGACATTTTTTATTACATAGAATATCGTGGTACCATTTTTTGGGTACCCTGTAAAGTAAGCCGGAAAGATCGGCGCATACATTTCTTAAGCAAAATGTTTTTTCATGAGAGGTATATTTTAATGATCAGAGATACATTTAACAAGTGAGCTGGATAAGGTGACACCTAATTTAAAGTGCAGACGACAGACGAAAAAGTGTATACACACAACTGTCTCAAGTGAGATGTATGTGTCCCCTTTTTGTCGTGCATCAAAGTCAAAATCACGTGTTGTGCATGTGACTTTGACGAAAACTAAAAGGTTCGTTTTCACGAAAACCCGGCCGTGTCTGTCGGTGTATCAGCGCCGGTGAGGGAGGGAGCGGTTGACGCGTGCTGACGTCAGAGCTTTGAGCCAATGGGAACGTCGCGAGCGTCGCCCTCTTCCCTCCTTGTCCCTCTTTCCCCGGCGCTGAGAAACGAAAGACACCGCCGGTTTTTCGACAAAACAAATGCTCTAATGCTAACGCATTAAAAATAGTAAACAAGCGGGATAATAGCTGTAGATAATCACAAAATATGGAGATATATCTTACGAATAACTAGCGGCGGATACATCTCTCCCACTGCCATCGCCCCCCCCCCCCCCTCCCCCATCTCTTCTACCCGGATGGGACCTCAGCCCCACCATTTCCCGAACTCTCCCGACGCCTTTGGTGTTGTCTAGTGACGAGCTGTTTTAACTTCAGCATAGTGTTATGGATTGGTGCCACCATTTCGCCATGCAGCCGGAATTCTTATCAAGATGCATAATATGTACTGCTCTTTGTACATCGAGGCATTCTTTGCAATGATTCCTGTGGAACAGTGCGTCGATTAACTCCTGTATTCATAGCATCCGGTTAGAGTTGAGAGAACAAGAGTGCTACAGTACAAGAGGTAGTCCTGCAAAAACATTTACAGGGTCTTTTCACCGCAAACATGAACTTAGCATCGCCTCATGCTTAGTGACTGCCCAAATGAAGGGCTAGCTGTCTGAACCAGATGCCAAAGTTTCAAAACTAATCATGTCGTTTAACATCTGAGACTTTGGTGCAGAAAAGGAAAAATACGTTTAGTTGAAGGAACAGACACAGAGGGGAACGTCTCAAACTCAGCTACTGGGTTATTCCTCAAGCATTTTATTTATACTCAAAAAGCCACTCTTAACCACCCTCTACGCATACATCTCCTTTGTTGAAAGCATTTTCTAAAACAGATAACATACACACCTACAAGAGACCACGCGGTAAAACCCACAGCACAATCCTCTTATCATCAAGGACGACGGGAGAGGGTTCCGGGACCTTCATTCTTTGACCTCAGGAACACGGCAACAACTGCGCATTGTACCCCAACTCGGGCAAAGCTTCCCAATTATTACCCCTGCGCACTCAGTATTTTCAGAACTAACCGTCATTTTATTCCAAAGTGGTAAGTCAGTTTCTGAAGTTGTGAATGGTAATATGGCGGATGACACTAACAGAGCTCTCGAATACAGGAAGCTCTGTCGGAACACTTATCGAATCCCTGCAAATTGGGGATCCATTTGCAATTGGAATTTTCAGAAAAACCTTTTATAACATTTGATTGAGATGACGGTTATTTCTGAAATATTGCCATCTCGATCGGACCGCTAGCGCTATATTTATGCAGAAGAGAAGAATTCGGCGATGAAAAACTTATTTTCCAAGCAAAAAAAAAAAAACAAAAAAAAACAAAAAAAATACATTGCAATTATTTTTATTTTTTGTTTTGGTGGGGGGGGGGAGAGGGAAGGGGGGTATTTAGTGCCATTGTAGACTTCTGGTGCAGTATTTAGTTGGTCTTCCGCAGTGAAGAGCGACCGCGAAAGGCAATATCTCTTCAGAGATAACCTAATCATAAAAGGTTTTTTCACAACCGGCGCATACAGACAAGAATATAAAAGTCAACTAAATAATGCTAGTGAACTATGCATAATAGAAAAAGTGAAAGCTCACAGGAATACTCCGATACTGCGCTGCTGCTGCTTGTTTGATGACAAATTCCAGTGGATCTAAACTGTGTGGGCCTTCCTCGCGAGGGACGACTTTAATGCTTATCGCGGGGCTGGGGAAGCATCGCTGGGCGATGTTAAGGTGAACAGCAGTGCAATAGCGGTGACGCTGTCGTGAGCAGAGCAGCTCCATCTAAAGTCTCTTGATACTTCTTTCTACAAGTAACAACCGATACAACTGACAAAGCACAATCTGCTGGAACAAAATGGCGTCATTCAGTTCAGTCTTATGCTTTACGCCGCCATTCGCTTCCTGAAATCTGCACCGCGACGCAGTCGGCGCTTCAGAAAATGTCACTACTTGTAGCAAGCTCTTATCTAAGAACTTTAGTTCAGTCTACTGCTTTGTGCGCCACTGATACCCTTGGCTCTGCTCTCCTTCTCTGATAACGGAGGACTAAAATTACGAATCTTTGAGCATTTGCGATTTGCAATAAAAAGGGTTCTCAGGAACCAAGACAAACAATAAATTTCAACAAAAAAAGCGTTCTTTTTGTGTCTTGTACCACCTTCTTTTTGCCACATGATTTCTTTATATTTGTAAACTCTCTCAAGCCGCAGTAACCGAGGGGCAGTTTGATAAATTAAAATGAATATATTGGCCTCGCATGAATTGACAGTGCCCCGTTTAAATATCTTATACCTAATCTAACATACATTTACCTCTTTTTGGGTGAAGTTGCATCAGTATAATAAATCCAGCGTGGAATCTCTGGAAGCTTAACTGCGCCTCTTAGTGTGCTTGTTACGCACTGAATTCCGGAAATAGATACTGTCACGGAAAGATACTTCAGGTATAACGTCTCCCTACTCGTGAGGAACTGTTGAAAAACAAGAATTTGAAGTTATTAAGTATGAAGTCCCATTTGGCTATGCTGTAAAGAAGGATGTTAAGCATCATGCAAAATTCAGTGGTGGGAAGAATACTTAAAAATTATGTAAAAAACCGAAATCAAGCATTTTATATTGAACGAAAATAGGAACCGAACCGTACTCTCATGTGGCGGTTACCGGCTCATTGACAAATAGCTCGGCGTAATAAAATCTGAGCTGCAACTTCGCACCGGTGGAGGCGCGAAGCCAATTAATTATACGTGACGGTGGCATCAGAGGCGCAGTTTTTACTAAACAAACGGAAGCGACATGGAGACAGCTCCATAATAATAAAGTAGATACATATATTTCACGTCAATGTGCAGCACGACCTGGCGTCGGCAAGTCGGCACAGAGTCGTACACATCTATGCTCTGTTTCAACTTATGACGGGCCGCTAAGAATACGAGCCACCGGAGCCAATCCATAGCTCGGAGGGTGCCATGCGCCTTTCCGGTTGGGCGGTACAATTCGGGAGCGTGATGTAACGTGACAAGCTACGAGCTATGGATTGGCTCGGGTAGCTCGTAGTGTGCACCGCGGTACATGTTAAGGCGTAACAGGGTATATCTGCACTCTAAAAAAGTATGTGCGTCTACTTCCACGCACAACACTTGGAGAGCCAATCAGCGCAACTTACGGAGGCAGCTCAGAGAATGACACATATGTTTAGACCAAAAAACGCAGTCTGAGTTGTGACATTAAGCAATGCAAGCGTGACGTTTTGCATTGCTTAATGCCACAACTCAGACGACATTTATTGGTCTAAACATATGTTTCCGCATCGTCATTCGCTGAGCTGCCTCCGTGAGTTGCGCTGATTGATTCTCCGGGTGTTGTGCGTGAAAGTAGACGCACAGACATTTTTTAGAGTGTGTCTATACTAAAACAAAAAATAGCTATTCTTTGTGTGTGTGTTTCTTTTATTTCTTGCTGCTAAGAGTTAATATATATATATATATAAGTGTCTTAAAATACAGGAAGACCCGTTGGTGGATATTTCGGGAATGCGATAGGATGACCCTTGGAAACGATACACACGTTTCACTCTGGGAAACACTAACGCTGAAACCTTCACGTTTTTTTTTTCTTTTTTGCTTCCTCTATTTTCGCTGCCTCTTTTTGGCCGCATTACGGCGTCAATAGGGAATTGTAGTAGGCCGTTTTTCTCCTCCGCTACGGTATCCCCGAAGAAAACGCCGTAGCTGCGCATGCGCGCCGCTAGCCTTATCTGCACAGTTCAAGGTCGTGTGGTGGATTACGGAGCGCTATCCGGGTGCTCAGCGGGCTGCGGAAACGGTCTACTACAATTCCCCAGTGTTAGCGTTTCCCAAGGAGGGTCGTGTGTGGCGTTTCTCAAATATCATGTGAAGGGATTCCCTAATAATCCACCAATGGACCTTCCTGTAATTTTTTTTCACCTCGTTTCTGTACTCTGCCTGTCAGAGCACGTCGACGCCCTTGCATACGGTCATCCATATCACTCGGAGAAGGAACCACATTCAGACCACTCGTGGAAGGAACCGCATTCATATCACTCGTGGATGGAAACGCATCCATCGTTTTAACTGCACACACACATCACAGCCTACACACCGCTACTACGGAAACCCAGAGCGAAGAACAACCGGAGACGGCAGAGCGGCAACTGAGCACGCCCGCATTGCACCGCCGCGACTCCTAGATAACAAAGCCGTAATGTTGAAGGAGATGACGTCATCAGAGAAGGCCAACGCTGGGCACAGATCGGACACGACGATCGTGTCAACGTTCGGCTCAAACTTTACTCGAAGGCGAGCACTGACGCAGCACTCGTTTCCAATCTGTGTCCAGCGTTAGTCTTCTTTGATGACGCCGCCGCATTCAGCAATACGGCTTTTTTTATCTAGGATGTGTTGCGCAGCGTCTCCTCCTCTCTGGCTCCGCGCCAGCTGTGCATGTGACTTGGACGGAAACGAAAGGGCACGTTTTGACAAATACCCGGCGGTGTCTTTCAGTTTGTCAGCGCCGGGGAAAGAGGGTGAGGTCGACGGATGCTGACGCCAGCGCTTCGAACCAATCGGAGCGTGGCACGCGTCACCCTTTCCCCCTCCTCCTTCTCACCACGGTGCCGACAAACGAAAGACACCGCACGGTTTTCGTCATAACGAGCGTCCTAACGCTAAAACATTAAAAATTGGTTCGACGATGGGATGCGAAACAAGAAATGGACATAGTGCATAGTTCAATTCCACGGAACAAAAAAATACTTTCTCTTTTTTTCATGCATTCATTGTCAATAGCTCAATGTGAAAATAAATGAACAGGTCAATTGCGGCATTCCGGACGGGGTAGCTGCGGAGGCGCTTTTAAACCGTGGGTTACAAACTACTTCTCAAGAAGGGTCGATAGAGCGGCGGTGGGAAAACAGCTTTTCTTTTCACCCTGCTAAGGTACTGTCGAGAAAAAAAACGTGCTGAAACAAACAAACAAACAAAGGTTGCACAAAAGCGACGCATTTTATGGCTTTCGCTTGAGTGATAAGGCACAAGATGAGCTACGTACAATACAGTCGAGAAAAAGATGGAATTACACATGAAGGCCCGATTCAGGATAGAGAGGTTCCGACCGCGCCAGTATTGAACTTTTGCACTCAGGCTGTTACGATTAATGCCCCCTTTGTCACTACTAAGCGAGTGGGGGTCCATGCTGACACCAAGGTAATTCGAAATAGTAGAGCTCCAGGTAATGTTAAGGAAGCGCTCTGGCTTCACGTCTCAGTTTCCGAAACATGCACCTGTTGACTTAACGTGTTTCATTTGGGCCCCGAATACTTCGCAAAAATCAGCGGTGTTGCACCGCAAGAACAATTTTTAATCTCGACGCGGCAACTACAGTAACGTTATCGGCATAGGCAATATTTTTGTGGCATACCTGGCAAGGGCGACGTCCTGAATCTTGTTGTCGCCTAGCTTACTTCTGCAAACAGGTTCTAAATATTTGCGAGAACAGTATAGGCGAGAGCGGGCAGCCTTGTTTAACCAAGCACGGCACTGATTTTTTTTTTCCTGTTACGCTCCCGTTGACCAACAGTCGTGTCGATATTTCTCTGTAGCACAGTTCATTGCATTTCGCGATTCTTTTGCCGACGCCACAAGCCTCAAGCAAAGTGAACAGAAAGGAAACCGGTATCCGGTCGAAAGCTTTGCACAGGTCAATCTGCAGCACGGCCGCGCGAAAGGTGCGGCTGCTTCCTTTGTTTCGAAAAGAATCCGGAGAGTGTGAACATTTGAAGCAATAAATATTTCCTTGAATCCTTCAAGCTTGAAGTCTGATGATCGCCCACTACAAACTTGAGACCAATCTCCATTCGTTTTGCCACTATCCTGGCTAGCAGCTTATAGTCTGTTGTTAGAAGACTCATGGGCCTTAATCTGTCTGATGTTAAGAAGCTGGAGCCCTTCTTTTTTTCTTCTTTGGAATGAGCACAGTGATTGCCTGTCGCATAAAGAGTGGTAATAGGCTCCTTCGGGGAATATCGGCAAATACGTTATCGGCGTTTACTTTCAAGAGCGAATTTCGAAGCCACTGTTTTCTTATTCTAGACATTAAACTGACCGTGATAAACGTGGCTATTTTAAGCTATTTTATGTCGAGAAGCGTAATGTTAATAAGTAAAATTCGGAACAAGAAATAAAAATAGAGTAACTTTTATGCGAATGTTTCTTGGCGTCTCAGGCCGTCGGCGTCTCGTTGTATACGCCGGGCCCGGTCGACGGCGATCTTGTGGTGGTATGCGGGGCATTCGATTAAAATGCCCTTTCTTTGTCGAGCCACCCTTCCAGTTCTGTTCTGTCTTGCGTGGCCTCTCCAGGGAGGATGCGGAAGAGAACGGCCGAGGAGTTGCAAAGCTGGAAAGTCGTCGGTCAGTGATGTGTCGTCCGCGTTGGTATCTCTTCTTGCAGCTCATTGCTCAGCGGAGCGTCGGGGAGCTCTGCGACTTATTCCGGCAATTCGACGACTGCTCCGACTGATTCATTAGGGGTGCCCGTCCCTTCAGTGTTGAACTCCAGCTCAGCGTTGGACTCGGGCGGACCGGTTGTAGGGATTGGTGTTTCTGTATTCTCCTGCTCGATATTTGTTGAAGTGGCGGTTGTGGCTGAGATTCGCTCTGTGCCGTATCCTCTTCTTCCTATTCGTCCATCTCTTTGTTTTTGTGCATCATTCGTGGAAGGGACGCCCGTGACGGTGGCGTACGTACGGACGCAGTCTTCAGATGCATGCCCCACCCTGCGGCACTGCTGACGCCAGGGTGCCCTGCAATCTTTCCGGGTGTCTCCTCTCGTGATGCACCGCAAACAGGGGTGCGCTTCCGGGAACCACAACCAGGTCACCCCCGCCGCAGACTTTGAGCTGGTGGGGCAGGCTGTCAACGGTGATACCCTGCATCAGACGGAGACGCACCATTCTGGTGGACGACTGTACGCCTTGAAACCCTTCCGTCCTTGATGTTATGTGGTTGATCTGCTGAACCTTACCGTACCACACACAAGCTCTGAAAAAGGCGTCATCTGGAGTGTTGAACGACATCCAGTGCACTTTGAACCGAACTTCGGAGTTGTCCGGGTCGAGCACTAGGAGCCCGTTCTTTTTCACAAAGAGTTCTCGTGCTTGCACAGACCTCTGCTTTGCTGCCGTGGTGTGAAGTGTCAGCATCCACAGAACGTTCATGTGGTAGGTGTCAATCGCCACTATCTCTTTTATCACGCCAAAGCGTTCCAGTTTGGTCCTTGAAGGGGTATACCCGGCAAGTGCGACAGGTCGCATCGCTGCATACAGAGACGGTGTCCACAGGAAAAAATTCCTGATGGCAGGAGTGGAATAACCACACGGTATTCGTCCGTCAAAGGAATAACAGATAAACCCCGGCCAGAGCTGGCCGTTAAAACTGCTCCGTGGGAGCCAGCCATTCTACGTCCGAGCGGTACGAACGCCAGATGTTGAATGCTTTGCTTGGCGCCATCGTTAGAAATGCAAGAGAGTGCAAGCAACTGTACTAATACCCTAGTTACACTAGGGCTCTCAACTGTCATTAAATCAACGATCGTTGGCATCTCCCAAATATCGTTTAGCTAAACTAAGTTCTCCAGTGGCGCACCACAACCCCATTTGAGATGCGCGTCACGGGACACAGTTGAAACCGAAACAAAACCAAAACTGACGTCACATTACGTGTTTTTTTTAAGTGATGCCAATGAATTCTGTGCACCATTTTCGTTCTTTATAAACGTTTAAAACAAAAATTAAATGAACTTTTTTTTTATTTTTAGAGCAAAGGAACGATGATGAGATCGTTTCACACAAATTCAAGCAAGAGGGACATAACGGAAGTCTTACCGGCATCGACATCACAAGGACCGAGCTTGCCGAGAGATGGCGTCCGCCATTTGCCGTGATCGTTTTAGCGGCCACTCTGTCCCCGAATCATACCTCTTCCGACAATATTTTCTGCTACGTTACCTTCTACATACCACCCTTAGTTTTCCGCCATAGTAAGAGCTTCGCTGGAGTTCGCCAATGGCGGCAACACGGCGGACGCCGCCATCTTTAGCTCTAAAGAGACAAACCTCCGACCCTTAACTGAGGTACGCCAGCGCAGTTAACTCAATGATCGCTAGTGGCTCAATGACAGTTGGTGCCGCCATGTAACTCGAGCCGATCACGATTGAGTGAACTGTCGTTGGCTTAATGACAGTTAAGATCACTCGTGTAACTAAGATATAAGTATGACTTGCCACTGAAGGTCACCTGCGGTAGCACGCGACTGTCTGCGACAAGTGACAGGTTGTCCCGCATACTTAGTCCGCAGTCGACCGTCGGCGCCGAGTCATACGTAGTCCAAAATTGTTGGTCTCCAGGGCACAGTTGCTGGCGAGCTATACTTAGCATAGCGTACTTAGTCCGCTGGGGACCGTCGGTGGCGAGTCATAGTTAATCCAGACTACACAGTACACAGGCGACAGCAAGTCATACTTATGGCGAATTCAAGGGGTCAATCGTTGGTGAGACCGAACCGGCGGCACCGGCAACCAGAAACGCGTAGGCGCCGCACCACGTGACGCTGAGCACCCGGCCATTAAACGCCAGAGGGTGGCAGTTTATTTCGCCGCTTGCCCGCAAGAAACCACCCAAGGGGCTCCCGCCGTCATCACCTCCGTCACCCTTGTCCTCCATTTTGATCATTTTCCTTGTGGTATTGTCCCAACAGCTTAGATTGACTCGATTATTGGCTGCTGAAGTGACTTCAAATCAGTTTCGATCTTTCGTTACTTTTTTCCCACTGACCTCTTCTCCCATTTCGGAGGGAACGAAACAGGATACAGTGTGGCGCACGCTCGCCTGGCCGTTCGGAGCTCGGGTGGAAAAAGCGCCAGAAAGTTGCTCGTGCTTGCCGAAGTACCACCACCCGAACGGTGCGCGCTGGCCGGAAAATGACCTCGCGAACACCATTGCCAGTTTTCCCGCAAAATAACTTGCCGACGATTCATGCTTAGTGCAGGGTACTTAGTTCGCAGAAGACCGTCGGCGGCGAGTCATACTTAGTTCATTTGCGACCGTTGGCAGCAAGTCATGTTTAATTCAACATACATAGTCTGCAGCACCCCTTGGTAGCCATTAATACTTAGTCTGCAGGCGACCGTCGGCGGCGAGTTATACTTAGTCGAGCATACTTAGTTCGCAGACGACCGTCGGCGGCGAGTCATATTTTGTCTAGCAAACTTGGTCCGCAGGCGACCGTACATCCGGATTCCGGACTTTTCCTCTGAATCCGCCACTGTGTGCGTCCAACCGTTACAGTGTCAGCTGTGCGTGCTGGTTGGTTTGCCTCAAATGGGAGTATTGTACTTCGGTACTGTTTCCGAGCACTCGCTTGACCGAGTCATTTACATGAAATTGTGTTTGGGATAAAAAGTAGAAATCAAGAAACAAAATTAAAAATGAATTTCTTTTTGTTTCAATTGAAAACGAGCGTGTTGGTTAATAGATACAAAACTTGAAAGTATAAAACAGAGAGAACGAGGACGGGAACACGACATCTTCCTCTACTTCCAAGATGTCCTGTTCCCGTCCTCGTCCTCTCTGTTTTATACTTTCAACTTTTGTAACTTTTGCTTTCCTCGTTTCCGTAGTAAAGCTGCTGATAAGCATTTTTGTTTTATCCACATGACGCCCTGTTTTAACAAGGCGTCTGTATTGGAGACTTTCTTTTTAAGAACCGGTTTAAACCGGGTCGCGTTTGGTGGAAGCGGTAACCAAAGCGTTATTTTGAATGAATCACTGAAACGAAACCGAACCGGAACGAAATGTAAAACGGCTGAACCCTAAATCCGGCTGAAATGGAATAATGACCAGTTCGACTTTCTGGCTAAAAGAAATGTTATGCTGCACGCGCGTTCGTCAGCGCCTTATCTTGAATATTTACCTTGAATATTTTATACGGGGAAGGCGAGCGAGTGCGCCGCGTATACCCTATACTGGGCAAAATCCGTGATGCTTGGGTAATTCAGCAATAAGTCTATTAAGAGTAATATACTTTGTTATCCTGACCGATTTATGTTTTGTGTTAAAAAAATATGGCTTTCGTTCTACTTATGTTAATTTATAACGAGTTTGCCACTACTAGGAACGGTTGTCCCTTATAAAAGAATCCGCATGCAGTGTAATTTAAATCTAGTTTAAATATGTGAGCATATACATTTTTAATAGAGTTATCACTTGGTACACCGCGATTACCGTGTTCCGCTATAATCCACCGCATTAGACAGCTTGCAGACCGTAATTTTGTTGTGTTTAAGATCGTATACATAAAATATTAATTAATGTAATCTTAAAAATCAATTACTTTCGTATAGAATGACATCATATTGTAGAATAAAATTTACAAAAAGGTTTAATTTGAAGAAATACGACTTACATCCTTTGCGCTTCGATATTCCAAGTGATCGGGTAAGCCCTCCAAATAGTCTTGTCGAGGACAGCTGCACATCTTATTGGCTTTACATGGGATAAAAGCGCATAAAGCAGTTATCGCTAATTTTAAAAACGTGTTCATCGTAAAGCGGTCAGTCTCTTACGGTACTTGTCTTGTGTTGCGTTCACAAGCACTACAACATTAGCCATAAATATGTTTGCTTGCGTCACAACAGACGTAAAACACACGTAAGACACAGATGTGATGCAATAGACCGATCCCACCAAGAGTTCGACGCTCTTGTGATGCCGCCATAACCTTAGTTCACAGGAGGCAGGTAGCAGTGCACTAAACGCGCAGGCCCGGAGTGGTGTTGCCGCGCGCGAAGAAAGGCGGCGGCGTAACCAAACTGGTCAAATCGGTCTATTGAGTCTTCCTTCCATTCTAGTTTTCACACAAACCGACAAAGGTCTGTTCGATGTTTAGGTTAAATTCTAAGCTAAGTGGCTTTTTAATATAAAATGAAGGAGACATAATTTTAACCAAATAGCACTCGAAACGAACCTGCAAAATACATATCTAAATAAGATAACCAGACAAAAACACTTTAAGGGATATGCTAGAGATCAGAATTCGGCAGTGGGTCACCGGTAAAAAAGATTTTAACATTGAAAACTGAAAGAGCGAAGCTTGAATGAACCTTTGGAACTATTAGTTATTAGATAAAACAAGCCTTCGCTACATATTGTAGCAAGCAAATAAGCCCATTCTAGCATCAAGAATTCTACCTCAAACATGGACAAAGTTTAGTTCGCCCTTATTTCTAAATTCAAGTAGTGCAAAGACATTTCTCGTTTTTCTCGTTTGTCAAACAAGCGCACTTCCAGAAACATTGTGTAAGGATAGTTTTGTTTGATTCTGTTTAAAAAAAGAGGGTGGGATATTTATCGAATGACATTCTTTTTATATTTAATATGTTCTTACAATGGAGGTTATAAAATAAAGGAAGGAACACGGTACATAGTAGTCTAGAGCCACCGATGTGGGGCATTCATTCTTGAATAGCGGCCTTTTTCATGGAATGGCTTGGCAGTTAAGTAATTTGTTTGATGTCCATTTACTTGGCGAATGTCTTTAATAACACATTTGGGGGGATGATAACTGCGCTTTACTAGAAGTCACTCCCTTTTTCCGAACACCGAGCTAGGAAAAGAGAATGGTGCTTTCATTCAAAAGCGTCGCAGAAGTAATCCCGGCGCCTCAAGCAACGCAGCTGGATCGAGAGGCGCGTTGACACGCGGCGAGGTAGCGTGATCTTCACAAGATACCATGGCGTAGTTGGATCAGCTTAACCGAGAGGCGAACTCGACTTGGCAGCGGACTAAAAACTGCGATAGCTGCCGCTTGCGGAACGCGGTGCTCAGCGATTGTACTAATTAAGCTCTGCTTTTTTTTTTTTTTATTGAAGATTTTGTGTTTGTGTTTTTATGTGTATTCAACAAGGTATGTACCTAAATGTGTTTGCACCTCTCGCTTGGCCCTTTCGGCATGCAGTTTTGATTAAATAAGTATGTTTAGTGATGAACTAAATACATTAATAAAATAAAACCTTCTGAACTTCTCCTAAACTCGTTTTTCTTTAGCGTTTTTTTTTTCTTTGCCACCGAAGGCTGAGGCGATCGCAGTAAGGAAACCTTTCATGATTTAAAATTACTTGAAAAGTTGGGCAAGTACTAACAAATAGAATATAGTTTCGCTCTTGGGCTTTTCTTATTACTCTAGATAGAGAGTTCTTAGTGTATACGTTTGCAAGTACGGCAGCCATCTTGCCCAGTTGGGGTGCGCTTGAGCGCGTCATGATCCCGACTACGACGCCTTAGCAAGGCGTCCTAGTCGGATTAGGGGTTAGGATCCACCCAGCATGATGGAGGCGCCCTGAAGTCGTACTTGCGAACGTGTATAGGGGAGAGTCGGAGTTTTGCGTACACGAGCTAGTAAAGCGCAAAGCGGAAGCACAGCTTTCAGCGTTGTTTGCACTCTGTATTTGAAAAAAAAAAATGTGGACGGCGCGCAAAGCGCGTTGCGCGCCTTTCCTGCTTCCTATCACGGTGTCTGAGACTGCGCCAGACTGCGCGACATAGCCATTTGAAACGTGGTGGCACCGAAAGCTGGGAATGTCTCGCCAAAAGAAGCGAGTGTTGCGCTTTCGCTTTATGAATGGCGACGATCTCACACTATGCGCGTAGTTGTCGTCTGTGATGCGGCAAGGGATTTGGGTAAAGGTTGAGACTTCACAAAAAGTCTTTAGCTTGCGTCAGGAAATACTTTTACAGGTCTTGAGGTGCGGAAGCGTTTTGACTTGCGGAATCAATTTGCCAGCGACGATGGAACCGGTTCGCTGGTGCCACTTCGTCAATATAAAAATATATAACTGATATATTTTTAGATATTTACGAACACTCTGCCGCGAAGCGAAACTTTTAAGTAGCATTTTTTTCATCACAGGTTCAACAGGAGGACGCCAGGGAGGCTCGTACACGCACATCTATGTTTTTATGTTGCTGCGTTTCATTCTGTAAATTAGTATTTCAGGGTGTGTATATGCTACTCTGACTCCGCTGATAAGTACCCTGGAAACAACAACCCAATTGACCATGAATGCCCAGATGCATTTCAGAGAAAGGACTACGGTTTTGTTCAAAGGTTTGTCCGGTTGTACACGTGCGTTCGACTGAGTCCGTTTGAGACGTTCCGCGCGAGTGAGAAGGGTCACGTAAATATATTCTTAGTGAGTTTAAGTTTCATCCGTCTTTTTCAGTGAACAATGAACAGCAAAACCGCCAGCGGATCTTGAAGATGATGCCTTTTTTGACGGCTTTAGGGTTGGGCTCTTGGGCTTGGGAGCAGTGTTCGTTATTGTTCTGTAGCGATTGTACACAGGTCAAATTCCCAAAGGCTTTGAACGCGTCTTTGTGATTCTAACTCACCCTTAGCGCAAGGAATCGAAAGATATTGCATTATGTTTCAACTGGAGCCTCATGCGTCATCTGTTTCATGTGATGGCCTATCAAATGAAGAAAAGTGTAGACAAATTCGCTTACAAAAAAAAAGATGTTCACTCCTGCGAGTTCATGAGCGGTACGAAGCTTGTTGATCTAACATTTGCCGATATGCAGAGGGACTATCGTAAGAAACATATTAATGTGATCGAAAATTAAAAAAATAAATACCACGATTACACGATTTTGATAAACTTTATTCCCAACCTTCCGGTTCGGTTCATCATTCCCGATCCGATTACGGAAACGTTCAGAACAAGTACCACATCTTTTTTTTAAATGCGTTAGCAGTAGGACGCTGGTTTTGATGAATACCCGCTGGTGTCTTTCGTTTACCAGGGAGAAAGGAAGAAGGAGGGGGAGAGGGTGACGCATGGAATGCTGTCATTGGTGGGAAGCACTGACGTCAGTACGCGTCAAACTCTCCTTCCGAACTCGGCGCTGGCAAACTGACAGACAACGCCGAGTTCTTGTCAAAACGAGCTCTTTCGTTTTCGTCAGTCATGCGCACAGCTGGCGCAGAACCAGGGAGAAGGAGGCGCCGTGAAACACCTCTTAGATATAAAATCCGCAGTGCTGAACGAGATGGCGTAAACAGAGAAGGCCAACGCTGGACACAGATTGGAAACGAGTTGGTCCAACCAAACACTTGGTTGGACCAACTTCACTTGTGGTTAGTTGCAAATCAGTTAGAACTAAATACGTTGAAAACTAAGTATATCATTTTAGAGCAAAAGCAAGCCCATTACTAGCACAATTAATATATCATTTCAAAACTCTATTATTGAACGCGTGGAATCTTATAAATTTCTTGGTGTTCGTTTCCACGAAATGGACTACCCAAGTAAACGATTTCCAAAGAGAGATGTCTAGATCTATTGGCTTACGTTTTAGGTGCAGACATTTTCCTCCAAACTGGTTAAAAAGGGCAAATATTTACATCTATGATTCACTCGAGGCTTCATCAATGTTTATTGGTGCGTGGGACAACCACAAGAAATAATATTAAGCAATTATTTACACTACAAAAACGCGCGATTCGGCTAATTGATATTTTTCCCCGGTTTCAACCGACTTCCCATAGTTTTAATAAACATAAAATACTTACGGTAGGACACCTCTTTTGGCTAAAGGTGGCGATTTCAGTTCATACTCAAATTAACACTGATCCCTATATACTTTACGAGACGTAGCTACCCAAGCAAACAAATTGCAACCAATGGCATCAGCAGTTTCAAAACCAAAAATTAAAACTAATTATGGCACTCAAAAATTATCCTACAATATTACAGATATCCTAAACAGACATTATTGCGTGAATGAGATGGCCCAGAAAATTAATTCCATGTTTCATTAAAAAAAAAAAAAACCTATGGGAATATTTTTAATGTTGCTAGTGTACATACCTAGTGAGTTATGATATTAATCAGTGTGATTTGTTTTTATCTTATTTGTAAGCTGAAGAGTCTTTAGCTGGGCGAAATAATTTATTTTTCGACTTGTGCTGTGAGCTGGCTTTTTATTTTATTATTCTCTCTCAATTTGTGCCCTGCTGTTGAGTGTTCTTACAGGGGTTGTGACCCAGTCAGGTGATTGTATTCGCCTTTTCTCCCAACCCCCTTAACAATTGTGTAAACAAAAAAATAAGCGTCAGCGCTTGGTTTTGAGTCAAGTTCGAGACGAATGTTGATGCAATGGTCCTGTTCAATCTATGCCCATCGTTGGTCTTCTCTGATGACGCCATCTTATTCCGCACTACGACTTTGTTATCAGGAGGTGTTGCGCCGCGGCGCGGTTCAATGCGGGCGTGCTCAGTTGCCGCTCTACCGTCGCCGGTTGTTCTTCGCTCTTGGTTTTCGCAGTAACCATGCGTGGGGTTGTGATGTGTGTGTGTGTGCAATTCAAACGATGGATACGGTCCTCTCTACAACTGATATGAATGTGGTTCCTTCCACACGCGATATGGATATGTTTCTTTCCGCGAGTGATATGGATGACCATATCCAACGGCGTCAACGTACTCTCACAGGCAGAGTATAGAAGAGTGATGAAATAAAATTAGAGGAAGATTCATTAGTCGATTCATAAGGAATCCGTTAGCATGACCCTTGAGAAACGCCAAGCACGTCCCCCTTTGGGATAACGCTAACACTGACCCCGTAACGAAGTAAAAATGAAAGCCGTTTACAACTCCCTGTAACGCCGAATTAGAGCGCAGCTCTTGAGGAGGAGGATGGATGGGTACTGAGGGGAGGGTATATCCCCCCTGTCTGCTCCTCACTTCGTCATTCTCCCTGCTACTCCTCCTCCCCTCCTCCTCCTCCCCTCATCCTTCAACCCCCTCCCCTCGTGTCCTCCTCCCCTGTGACCGGCGTGACGTCACGGGGGTCACGTGACCTCAGGCAATCACGTGACCTCAGGGGGATCACGTGACGTCACGGGGGTCACGTGACCTGAGAGGTCACGAAACCTCAGTAGGCCACGTGACCTCAGGGGGGTCACGTGACCCCCGTGACGTCACGGGGGTCACGTGACTTCACGGTTACGCCGACGGCGACGGTGACGGCGATGCCGCTGAAGCCGGAATCGGGCGCCTAAGAGTTGTGCTCTAGAAGAGGCAGGAAAATAGCGAAAGCATTAACTGTCCCATGGAGTGAGCAGGCGTTATCAGCTTTTGAAGCAGCGCCAAATGGCACCTAAATTTCCCTGTCGTACGGAGCGAAACCTGTAGTTTGTAGCAGCGATTTGATGGACAAATTCCCATTGCCTGGCGCGCGTCATAGTTTCAAGGAACGCCACCCCACAGTGAAGCCCTCCCCAAAGCGCTGCGGCCCCTGCGCCGATAAAAGGAACAGGGTGGCGCGCGATCGGCCGCCTTTCTTTCACCCCTTTCTGGTCATGTGTCAGGCGTGGCCGGGCGCATGAACTCCCCCCCCCCCCCCCCCCCCCCGCCCCCTCCCCTCACTACTATAGTCATTTACAGGATGAGAACAATTTTCGAGGGAAAAGAGGGCCAGTGAAGAGGAAGCAAACGGAATGCTGGAGAGGAGAGAAGAAAGTCCCCTCCTTTCTCCAAACTTCTGTCTGCTTCCTGGTCCCCATCCTTCCTTTCCCTCGAAAACTTTTCTTAACTTGTAACCACTGATTGTATCGAGTGTTGTACGCTCTGCTTTCAGCGGGAGCGTTAAGTCCGTGCTCCGGAGCGCTAGTTTGGCACTCCTTTCACCAAACGGACAGGAGCGTCACCGGAGACTGACACTCGAACGCGCTCTTCTTGCACCGAGAATTTCTCGGAGCACGAGTGACTTCTTCTCGCTCCGTGACGTCATGTAAACAAACAAGATGGGTGCGCTGCCGTTGAGACCGTCGTGACGAAAGGCGTAGCCGGACCGCTGCCCCTTTTTAGTTGATTAGTGCTTAATCCAGCAGGTAAAAACGAGTTGATTTGAAAGCCAAGATGGTAATTAGAGTTCCGAAAAATGTTTGTTCGTGCATCTCGCCTGAAAAAGAAATTCACCTATCAAACGGTAGCGTGCCGATGCACAGCGACAGAAAAAATGTCGGAATGAGATATTCGGACCGCTCTGCCCCTTTTGTAATGCTTACCGAGCGAATAAACATATTTCGATTTGAAAGCCGAAACAGCAGTGAGCGTTGAGGAAAATGTTTTTTAACGCGTCGTGCCTGAAAACGAATTGATCTATCGAGCGAGCGTGCCGATAGCTCGGAACAGAAAAGTTGTGATGAAAAGACAGACCGCCGCCCTGCTTCGAATGTTTAGCCCAGCCGCAGCAAATAAAGATGTTTAGATTGGAATGCCGAAACATCAGTCAGCGTTGCGGGAAAGGTTTTGTCATGTATCTCGCCTGTAAACGAATTCGTCTATCGAACGGTAAAGCGTGCCGACAGCTGAGCGACAGAAAAGGTGACATGAGAAGACAGCCGAAACGCTGCTGCTTAGCTCAGCAAATCAAGATACTTCAATTGGAAAGCCGACATATATCAGCTAAGTGTTGCGGAAAAAGTTTGTTCCACGCGCACCTCGTAAAAACGAATTGACGTGCTATAGAGCGATGGCGTGCCGGTATCGGCGTAGCTACCGTCTCTTGCTGCCAGACGGGACCACGGAAGTTCTGACAAATTTGAAGGTTTCCTACGTCGACGAGCGGGTTCAAGAATTCTCTCTTTAATTGAAATCGGAACTGCATGCACGGTCAGTAAATAGATCGGCCAAGGTAACTTTTCCCATAGGTGCACGAAGCGAGTCTTCAAACCTTTCAGGAGTATTAAAACGTTCGTAGAAACTTCATAACGTCATTGTCTCTTTTGTTTTAGACTCTGCCGCACTACACGGGCCTAAGGAATTTATCTTCGAAATAATATCGGCTTCTGCAACCCCTTTCCAGGAGAAGCCGGGTTCGTCATAGCCGTGCGGTCGGAAGGAGCTCGTGAGACTCGTCGATAGTTCCGGGATGTGTCGCCGTATTCCGAAACTTGCTCGATCTCACTCTAGGGTAAAGGTGGTCTCCAAAAACCTACCCGCGTCCAGTATTCCTCTATTTTTGTTGTCACGGGACATAATCCGCCAGGGTAACTCGGATCAATTCAAGTAGGTTTTAGGGAGGCTACATAATCGCCGACTCGGAGTCGGCGAATATGTAGGCTCCCTAGTAGGTTTGGAACGCAGCCTCGGTGTGTCGCGCTCCTGTACGCCATGCGTCGTTTAGTTGCTGCGCTCGGAGTATGAAACTCGGAGTGTCGGAGTAGGAGTAAAGGAGCGCGGACTTAACGCGCCCAGCGATGTCGCGCCGGGGAGGAGCGGGGCGAACTGTCCGCTGTCCGCCGCGCCTGTCTCACCAGTCTCACCCAGTGGCGCACCAGTTACGGGCGCTAGGAGGAGCACTCAACGGCGTTCAGGTCGACATTCATGCTTTCGCATTCACAGCTCATAAGAAGTGCTTAGGTGTATTTCCTCGATCCGCTACAACACAAAATGTTCGAGACGAGTAAGACTGGGCTCCTCGTCGGACAAACATCTACCTGGAAGTAAACAGGTCCACGGAAATTAAAGAGACATTATGGAGCTCTCGTAGGTCGTTTCCGCCGTCTCGCAACGCTGTCCGCAACCGCCGACGAAACCATGAACTCTGCCAAGAACGCTATCGGGGAGCTCATGTTGTGCACATATTCTCAATGCGAAGAACGTATCGCAAAAAAAAAAAAAAATAATAATAAAACGGTTTGCAAAAGATTTTTATGGTTTCACAAAAAAAAAAGAAAAACGCGGAAACAGAAGAATATAGTCTACATGTAGGGACGTTAGGATTAAACCACCTGATGCTGAGAAGTTTTGTACAGTGATTCCCGACACATACACATGACATACCATCTCGATTAGAGAAGAAACCTTGACTACAGTCGGGAAGGCTGGTTCAGTACTTATCAGCGAAATATAATTCCTGGTGTGATTGGATGCTTGAATATATGTTAGCAAGTACGCAATAAAGGCTCGAATATTTTATTATGCCTGCCGCAATTCAGGAGTCTGCATTGTCTTAAAGACAATGTGTTTTAAAATGATCCCAAAGGAAAGCTGCCCATTGCTAAATGCTTGTTTCACTCAAAAATACAATATTCAATGCCAATCCTTTTGATACGTTTATCAAAAAATTATGTTATGCGTAGTCCTGCTGCACTGTAAAAGTTGCCGTGCGTCTAATTTGTCGCAGAGTACGCGGTAGACTAGTCACTGAGATGTGCTGAGAATATGATCGAAAGAATAACGAAGCCCGAGGACCGGGACTGCGGAAAAAAGGAGGTTGGCTTGCCTGTTGCGATAATTCATTGTCACTAAACTAGAAAACTAATATTAAAAAACTTTTTTTTTCTGTTTCAGTAATTCTAAGAGGCAGTTATCCTGATTTTAGCAACCGACCACCGGAACTCAGGTGGTTATCCCGATTTTAGCAGCCGACCGCCGGAACTTCCTCCACCTTGGACAGACCGCGCCCATCCCCATCGACCCATCCCCCATCGACCCGTCACCCATCGACTCGTCAGATGAGAGTTTCCGCACTCGCTGTTACTTCTTTAATTAGCCTCTTTTGATTCGGTTAATTGTAACATCTTCATTACTGACTGTATAAGCCTCCGTCAACCTTGATTTGTATACCCTGTTTTCGCGAGCGTTCTATCCAATTATTACAGAAGCTATTTGTTCAGAGTGAATGTATCATAATTAGCTTTCTGCCTACCACAAAAGTAAATTTTCTTTCTATCCCGGTCCTACGTCTCTGTCTCTCTTCATTGGTCAGAGTCTCTACCAAAGTTTGGACCTATCGCTCGGTAAGTGGTCCACCCTTTATTAACGTCACACCCGGAGAACTCTTTTTCTCAATTTTTTTCTTCTTGTGTGACAGTCCTCTGCAGCTTGTGCTTTCCAAAGAGTAAGATAAAATATTCTGCTTAGTTTATCTCCGTGGCGTTACTTACAGGAACCGCCATTGTAGACATATAATTCTGAATTCACCCGTCTTCACTGGACCATATGGGGTTGCGTCTGGATTTCCTTAATTGAGTTGGGTTCACTGCTTGACTGCGAAAGTCAGTTGCTTTATCCTATTAAATTTTACCATATTCATATACAGTAAATCTATTACTGCCCCAGGACATCATCACTAGAAGCAGTTTGTGTGAATTTACAAATAAAAAATATCTGGATAAATATCATATTATATATATATATAAAAAAAACACTGTAAATTCAGCACATTATAGCGTCTTCAGTGTTGTTAATGAAAGTGGCCGAAAGTATGACAGTGAAAGTTGTGGAGTTTACAACCTCTCTTGAAATTATATAAAACGTTTCATCATGTGAAACGTAGGATGGTATGCTCAAGGGTGGAATTACAGAGCACTAACACATTTTTAAGGAAGTTTGAAGAAAATATATTTAGTTGCCCAAGGGAAATAAATTATTTTATTCTACGCTGGGGCTTAATGACTGCAAGTTACAAGACGCTGAACACACAGTAGAACACACGTTGTGCGCACCATAATTAATATAATATTATCAAGCATGGATGGGCAAAATACATGCAAATATGTATCGAAATACAAATACAAAATATTTCATCAAAAACGTATTCAATTACAAATCTAATTACATTTCCAAAAAAAGTATTTAAATAAAAGATGCAAATACAACCAAATGTATTTGGTCTCCTCCAAATACTTTTCCAAATACATTCCTCAAAATTTCCGTCAGCGACTTCAGGGCACCTGCAACGGGTTTCTGGGTATCTCATTTTAATGTTGCATCGCACACTCGGGAGTTAGTGTGCGAGGCTCTAGTAACGTAATAGAAATATAATCACAAAAAAAGTTAATCAGCTTGGATGTAATAGGTGAAAAAAGTACAGAGCTTCAATGATGATGAAAAAAAAAAATACAGAGCTTCAAGCAGCTTTTTTTGTTGATTACATTTTGGTATAGGGAGTATTCACTGGCGGCCATATGTGTGTGCGCGAATGCTGAGCGCGTGCTGATGGCGAGCTTCCACAGTTCTTTTGCAACGTGCATTCCGCACCATCGAGAGTGTCGGTCTTAGCAGCCTATTGATGCGAGCTCGTTCTGAGCATGCGCTTTAAACAGCACCCACAAATATGGCGTCCAGTGAATACTTCCTATAGACCAACAAAGAACCGAGACGACCAAGACGCGCAGCACTAGCTAGAGAATTTTTCACTGTTGCAACTCGCACCAGTTACAAAAATCTGGACGACCCGCGCATTTAGAATGTTCCAGGCAAAAATATGGATGGAAATCAGGCTGGAAAGCATCACAAGTTGTCACAGGCACTTATTTAGCCAGTCTGCCTGTGAACGTCGATTTCGTCACTATTCTCGCCCTGGACTAGCACCGCAATCACAAAGTCACTAAACGCTTGTGCTTGATGGAGAGACACTGCATTCGGTGCAGAACGTAGTTTTCTTCCTACTCTGGACAGTGACATTATATTTGAGGGATGTATTTTCGCCCACAAAGTTGTATTTAATTACAATTGTACTTGAAATGCCCACCTTTTAGTATTTAAATACACACGTCAAATACATTACCCAATTTGTAATTAAATACAAATGCAAAATACACAAAGTATTTGAAATACGTATTTCAAATACTTGTATCTGAAATACTGCCCATCCCTGTTATCAAGTATGACCTTTGAACAGATAACCAGCCTACCGAAAAACGCAGTATAACCTTTTATTACGTGGATGATGGAACTGGACATCTAACTGGAATTGTTTTTGGAAACTTAAAAGCCAGATCGGAGAAAAAAGGCATATTGGTGGAAACCTGAAACCAAGCTGGAATCCAGTTTGATTTCCAGCTCCATAATCCAGATAGCGAAAAGTTATATCGGGTTTTTCGGTAAGCCAAAACAAGTGTGAATAAAATTTATTCATTTTTATGTTGAACCAATTTTATTGCCTCGTTTTGACTCAAAATTCGAAAAGGACTAATAAAATTGGGATTGTTTTGCGACGACCGATAGGTAGTTAAATCTACGGAAAAATGGATAGTATAATTTGTTTACAGAGCAATTATTGTAAAGAGTAGATTGAGGAATACAATTACTCCAATATACCCATAGGGTGTAGTCTTTTTCTTACAGCTAGTAGCAACGCATTTCTGAACTTAAAATAATTGACTACAATATGCAAATTTTATTTCGATGACATGCTGCGTGGGCAGAAGTTTTTTTTTTTTACCTGCATGTGGCGATTTCGTATTTTTTTCTTCTGCTCGCCTTGGTTATTTCAGATTTCTTTCCTATATTTCAAATAAAACAGTGCAAAACAGACCCAAGGATGGGTAAAATAAATCAGACGAACGGTTGTCCACTTGGTCTGTCCAATGTTTTTGACACATTCCTTCGTTGTAGGTTTTTGGTGTGTTTTTTCGCGCTGTTTTTATTCGAGATGCATCAACAACTAGCCGAAACCTTTACTATGCTACAGTTTCCTTTCTGTATATTTTCTGATCGTTTCTCGGACATCAAACAACTCTCATCAATAAAAAAAAAAAATAACTGGTGATTTGGAAAGCTGCAGGACAAAAGTGAACTAGTTTTTACATTTATGTTTTGCTATGACCACACGCACAAGACGCGTTTCATGCCCGACGACCAACGCTTTGTCCCACAGTCGCCTCATGATGTCCCAAATTAATGCGAGATACAGGGAAAGAATTGGAAAGAAACCCCACTTGTGTATGTAAGAAAAGAGTGATGTAAAAAAAAAACATGACGTCTGAGGGCACTTTAGAAGCAAGGCATTCGAAAGGACGCCTCAAAGCGCATGGCTTTGTTGAGATAAATATTCGTTCGCTCCAGTGGGGTCAATCTGACACATTCCTGCACCCAAATGTTATTTCCTGCCGGTTCTAATTTCAGTGCATCCATTTATACTTTAAAATGGCTGTCGCTCCTAATATAATATTACTACAATCAGGCAGACACAGAAGTGCTTATTTGAAAATAAAGATATTCCAAAGTCCGGAGCATCACTCGGTAATTTGTTTACGCAACATAGCTTAACTAGCCGAGATGATGCTGATTGTTTTAGCGAGGCATCGGCTAATGTGTTGCTTTTTTCCTGGGCGTGGAGCGCGTGTATATTGTAATGGCAATATCAATTCTCTCCTCTTTCCGAAGTTTTGGCTGCCAGCGAGATGATAGATCGATGTCACGTGCCAGCTTGTTTGGCTCTGCCACCGCTGCCACATGACATAGAGAGAACTTTAGTCTTTCTGCACTTGCGACAATTTCACTGGAGCACTGCGCGTGCGCAGCACGGAACGGCACAATCCATTTCGGGCACTGCCACCTGCTTCCTCAGAACTAAAGTCATGACCGCTTAACGGACGCGCCGAAAGCTTCGCGAGATCGGTCTATTGAATTTATGGTTCAGTTAACTTGCGGCGCAAGCAACTTCACTAAGGAATTCGGGATACGCCTCATGTTTGTTGTAACGCAGGGTACGTAATGTTGAAATGAAACACAGCTGTCGATTGAAGAATCAACAACGAGAGGACTACAGACGTAACGTTCAGCAGACAGCACGAGCGTCGTCAAGGAAACCTTGCGATAATTTAAGCAGTTGCTGTTGACGTAAATGGTGGAGAAAAAGGGGCTCACTGATATTTTTAAATGTAGAGGTACAATGATTTTGACATTTTGGTTAACGTAACCAGCATGTCAAGGAACTTTTGCCTGTAGATTACTTACCGAACGATGCCATGGTGATCGTTCGACATGATTTGCAGGAAATACGGTACGAAGTTTTGAGAAAGTCACTAGCTACGCCTAACTACCCCGTTGTTGCTCGTGAGAAAATTGTCTCTTCATTATTGTGTCTTTCGGAGGAAAATATTGCGTTGTGACACAGGCATTGTACATTTAAACTGCGGGTTAGCTTTCCCTTTTGCAAATGGAATAAGAGTAATAGCGCCGGATAGCTGGTGAACGGTCATGCTTTTAAAAACACGACACAAGAGGGAAACGAAAAAGGCGAACGAAACAAGAAAAGAAAGTGCTGTGTTCAAGATATATTTTTGTGTTATCCAGTTTTATTTCTTTATTTTTCCCAAATTATCCTGGGGTTCATTTTTATTTTGTTTTCTTTTCCCCTTTTCCCGCTGCTTTTTACGTAAGATTATAAATGTACATGCAATTAGTAATCCGTGTTTATAATATTGATAAACTGAGAAAGGAAAGAACGAAGGCAGAGGAGGACTGAACCAAAGCGAAGAAGAAGCGCAGAGCTTCTAGGGATCTTTGCTAGAACCGTAATTTTCAATCTCACTCTTTGTCGTAATTAAATCACTTTGTGATAACCTATCATTTGGTGGAAGTGCGTATACTTCTTTCGTACATCTACGCTGCAAGACCTAAAACTACCGCCTTCCCCCACCAGTTGTTGTGCCTAAAGACTTTCCACCACAAACCCCAACGCCCGTGATCATCTCTTACCCGCGAGTTTCCGGTAATTTTCCTAACACCTGGGATCAGGACGTAGATAAATGCACTGGTGTAAAAACGCATCAGCATCCGCAACAAATCGGCCCACTCTATCATCCTTGCCAGCAAAATATTTTACCTTAGAGATAGTGCGCAGGCCTGGTTCTTAACCAACGAAGAAGAGATCACATCATCGGACATCTGCAATGACCAATTACGTCACCTCTTCGGCGATCCCAGAGGCCGCAATTCATCGGCAAACGCTAACTAGCTTCAGGCCTCCAGACGTCAGCCGGGTCATATATGGCGTGCATGGAAGACATCTTATGGCTGTACCATAAAGTCGACACCTCCATGGCCGGCTCTGAGCGAATTTCACACGTTCTGAGGGACATCGCCGACGACGATTTTTAGCTCTTTCTTTTTAAGGACTGTAAGACCATCGAGGGCTTTGTAAGAGAATGTCGGAGATTTTAAGGTTTCAAAACGCGTCGGATGATATCCAAATTTATCCGACTTCATAATACCACTGCGACTCTGACATGTGACGAAACTCCAAAATCAAAAAAAGATAGCAACGATATTCTGCCGTGTGCGAGAAGCCACGCTCCCGCCCACCTTGCTTTCTCACTCATTCAAAAACCCAAAGCCCCTTTCTATATCAACGGCCTATGCTGTGATACGCCAAGAAATAGGTCGACCTCAAGTTCTAACACCATCACGTCGAACCTGGCCTTTACCCGATTGCCCAACTTATAATCCGGGAAGTCATGAAGCTAAAGCTCCCCCAAGAAAGACCCAGCAGCACCGAGAACACCGGACAAATGACCAACCTGCTTCCACTGTAGCGCTGCTGGTCACGTCGCCCGATACCGCCGCACTCGATGGAACAATCTACCACGTACTTTTTCCTTTATGAACTACCGCCACTCCATTACTGATCGATTTGCTCCAGCAACTCCAACTGGTCCTTCTCCGTATGACAAATTTTCCGTCCAGTCCTTAATCAAACAGTTCAACCTTCCTCCGTCGCAGCCAGTTCCGGTCACCATCACCTGTGACGTCGCCAGCCACTGACCGCCGCATCTTCGGCTTCAAGAGGTGAGGCTGCACACCGTCATTTAACCTAAATCTTCTGAATAACCTATTTGCGACTGTCCATAATCAGCTGCCTATTAGAATTGACAGTGTCCTTATATGGGCTCTTTTGGACACAAAAGCCGCTATTTCAATTATAAGGAAAGATTTGAGACGCCAATTACTGATAGCCTTGACCTAGCGCAACTCAAAACTTTCGTTCAGAGCGGACGGCCGCGTTATACCTTCCATTAGCTTTCGCGGCGCACGTATTACTCTTGATACTTAGGTGGAGTTTCTTTTTTTTTTTTTTTCATGGTTATTTCTAGCTATCTACATCATTTTATCCTCGGCTGGCATCTTACTTCTGCTTATTCTGCGTTGATGGACAGTGCGAAGGGAGAAATCAAGCTTGGCGTTGCGGCTCCTAAAGACACACCCAAACCACTGATGTCCAAACAGCGTTCTATCGACAACCACTGAATCCCACCACTTTCTGCCTTCCTCGTTGAGGTTGCACCAAGCAATTTTACATCTGACGGCGATTACATAGCGTCCCCAAGTGCCGACGTGCTCCTCACAAAAGAGCTGGCCATCTCATATGCCCATGTTTTTACTTCGACGGCCACTACGTACCTTTGGGGGACTAATTGTAGCCAAATACCTGAAGTTCATCCCAGTGGCACTTCCTTCGCCGAGACATCATCGGGTTTAGCAGAAGCTACCTTCTGTTGACTTGCACATATTACCTCTTTTAGTTACAAGCCCACTCGCAAGCCCCATGTCGCTGAAATCAGAAGTATGATGGATCCTACATTTGACACTAAACTGAAACAAAGAACTTGCGGCTCTCTCTGCATTCCACGACATATTTGACGCTAGCCATCGCCTTCTATTCCGAACGTCGACAAATACACATCACACTGACGCAGGCACCCAACCTCCTCTACATTATCGTCCCTACCAGCTATCTATCAGAGAGCACCATATCATGCAAACATAAGTTGATAAGATGCTGGTGCAGGATGTTATGCAACCCTACTCCGAGCCTGTGGTCCTCCACAGTCTTTCTTGTCAAAAATAAAGATGGAACGTGGCGCTTTCTTATGTAGACTATCGTCGGCTCAACACAATCCTTAAAACTTGATGCGTTCAATTGTCTCCACGACGCTCAGTACTTTTCCTCTATCGATCTTCGCAGTGGTTGTTAGCAGATTAACATTTACGAGTCAGGTATACGAAAGACTGCTTTTACAACACCGGATGGCCTTTATGAAATCAAAGTAGTGCCTTTTGGCTTATGCAATGCCCCAGAAAAGATCGAACAGATGATGAACCGTCTCTTACAAGGCCTCCAATACAAACATGCCTCTTCTACCTGGATGATGTCACTATTTTCTTAACCACGCTTTCACCCCCATCTTAAGCGACTTGATCAAGTCCTCACTCTCTTCCGGAAGGCACGTCATCAACTTAACTATTTTAAATGTCAATTAAGAAGCCCGAAAATTGAGAAACTGGGTCTCCCTGTAAAAAAACACGGAGTTCAACCTGACCCTGACAAGTGCAAAGCTGCACAATAATTGCCAATGTCAATATAACCTATGGACGTGCGTAGTTTTTTTTTCTGTCTTTGTTTCTAGTTTCGACATTTCATTCGCGAATTCTTCAATATTGCACGTCCTCTTACGAATCTTTTAAATAAAAACCAACCATCCTTCTGGCAAGCCGACCAAAGGGCTGCTTTCGTAATTCTGAAGACAGCTCTCACGTCTAGTCTCATTTTGCGACATTTTGAACGTATCGCTCCAGCTGAAATACAAACCGACGTCAGCGGCTATGGGATCATCGGGCTATACTTGCGCTGCACCAATCATGTCAAGATCGAGTCATTGCCCATGCCAGCCGTACAATTTCACAAGCTGAGCAAAATTACGCTATATCCGAGCCCTATTGCCTGGCTGTCGTCTGTTCTATAATGAAATTTCGTTCGTACCTTTGCGGCCGTCCAGTTTCTATCGTCAAAGATCATCACGCGCTTTGCTGGATCTCGTTACTAAAATATACTGTAGGTCCCCTCGGACGTTGGGCCCCCGTGTCCTGGAGTACAACCACACGGCCATCCACAAATCTTGAAAGCTTCTCCAAAATGCCGTTTGCCTTTCTTGTTTCCAATATCCGCGGTACTAAACATCGCACGACAGAAACTCCGCAATTTCTCTCTCCAGTCCATTTATGACGACATCACTTCCGGCACAAATCGCTCATCGTCCGACCTCTACTCTATTTCTAACGGCATCCTTCATCGAGAAGCTTTTTGTCCAGACGGCGCTCCTTGCCTTAAATTTATTAACAAGCATCTTCAGACCAGACTGCTCAGAAGCGTCGGGACTCTGCATGCTCTGGCCATTTGGGAGTCATTCGCACCTACGCCCGCGTGAAACAACGGTTCTTCTAGAAAATACGTATCGTTCCATAAAGCGAAATGTCTCTTCCCGTGACTCCTGCCTTCGTCGGAAAACACCATCTACGCGACCAGCAGCACAACCACATCCTCTCGCCCCTCTCCAACACCCGTTTCTGAATGCAGGAGTGGACCTCGTTGGACGGTTTTCACACTCCTTCACAGGTAATCGCGGGGTCACAGTCGCAGCTAATAATGCCTAAGTGTACGCACTTACAAGGTCACCTCTAACTGGGACAGCTGTTGACGCCGCCGAGTTCGCATTACACGAGGTCATTCTGAAGCAGAGTGCCCCAAGAGAACTCGTCTTTGTCCGTAGCCGTTCTTTTGTTTCAAGAGTAATCGTTGCTGAGAATTTACGCCCCCGCGCCATAATCCACAAGCGCACAACGGCCTACAACCAACGGACGGTCGGGGTGGTTTAACAACTCAACAGGACGTTGTCCTTGCATAAGTTACCTCGGCCTAAAACTCTTCGTGACAAAACATAACAGGTTATACTCCCGTTTATCTTGTCTCCGGGCGCGAATCGTCACTCATCATCGACTTCCTTCTGCCATTACAAGACGAATCAACGCTCACGAACAACGCGTCCGAGGCCACACGTCATGTCGAAGAGGCGCGACACCAGGCATACTTTCGAACGCTCGACTTACAAGATTGCCAGCGTGTGCGCTATAATCAAACTCACCACGGCGTCTCATATATCCTTCGAGACTTGGCCCTGCTGTGGACACCACAATGACGCGTTGGCCTCACTCGAAAGCCCATTCCACGCTACCGAGGCCAATACCAGATCATTCAACAACTCACCGACATCCATTATCTCGATAAGCTTTGTCAATCTGCTAAAAACCAAAAACGCTAACCAAATGCAGACCGTTCACGTTTTAAGGCTCAAACAATTCTTCTCTCCTCAAAACGGCGAGACGCCATTCCTTCACGCGGGAGAGTAGTAATAGAAGGAAGAAAGAATAGAAGAAAGTCAGAGCAGGACAGGAAACGCCGAAAAAGAATAAGAGGCAGATAGCTTCTCGGGATCTTCCCTAGAAACCCAATTTTTAATCTCTCTTTAGTGTAATCATATCACTCCATAATCTGCGTATCAATATATGAAATTTTGTTAGATTGTAGTAAAAGACGCGGAAATACTAGTGCCTCTATCGTATTTCTTAATGATAATAAATATTTGATATTTATCCGCTTAATATAGTTATAATGGTGACAAGATGCAAATCTTGTGCCATTAAGTTCTAAATAACTTGACCATGACCCTCTGTTATTTGTTAGAGTCTCGTACTAAAATATTGTTAAAGGGAATTATATTTTTATAATCCGGAAAACAAAATATGAAAAGTTGAACATTTCAAGTACGAGCAATTGGGAGATGCCAACTACACTCGAATGAAACATGAATGTTAGGTTCAAGGAGGGAAAATATTTTACATAAGATGTCTCAAATTAAAAACCTTGAAGATAACTTGGAAGTTCTAAAAAAGGCTACTCCAGATTTTGATATGGAACTTAAGAGGGCCAATTTCGCAGCTGACAATCGGTAAAACTATAATGACAAGAAATGCCTTAATATTTACACTTCAGGGGGCGCAACTAAAACAAATTTGGAAGTGACTTGAGGCCTAGGCGCTCTCAGTATGTGTTGGCAGGCTCTGTCGGAGCAAAGCTAAAACTCGATGGCATCACATAGCCAACTTTCTACGATATTAAATGGAATAAAATGCTTACAAGGAAATATCAAAATTCTAATAGAGATGCGTTCTTGACACCCCGGTAATTACAGTCCTCGGGAACATTACAATATTTTACCAATAGAGGAAAACAATACGGATTTTTTTTTAATGTGGCCAATAGGACTCAATGCAAACAAATTGGTAGAGTCGTGGAATTAAAACCACACGCGTCCAAACGTTTAATTATTGCTTATTATAGTTTATAGGTGTTACATAGAATACTTCCGGGAAACATTGCGATGTTTTTTGTTGTTCAGTTTTAATTCTTATTTTAGTGTATGTGCCCATGCGTTCGTATCCCAAAAGCTGGGGTTCAGTGCGTCACAGGCTCTGGCCGGCTTTTAGCAGAAGTGCCGGTATTCACTCGAGAGGTGTTTTGATCTGCCACGAGATATTAAATTAGAAAAAAAAAACTATCGGCATATGTTTGTGCAAATTGTTCTGGCCCCTCAGTTGGCATGTTGGATCTAGCATATCTGAAGGCGTCACCATGCATTTTCCGCTGCTCTGTGTGTGTGTGGGGGGGGGGGGGGTGCCCACGCGAGCCTACGTGCACCGCTTTCAATGCCGCACATCAAACAGTAAAAAACGACAAAATGAGTATGTGAAGTATAAATTTTCTCATTGGCGGACATGAAGTTTGCTGCGTTTTAAACTGCTAACCCATGAAATATACTACCTATGATCGGGTAATAATCCCAGAAAGTGCTTTGACCCGCAAAACGACATTACCACGAGAAAAAAATAAATAAAACGTCTGAAGGCATCAAAATCCATTTTACGTTAGAGGGGGTTGGGTGAGGTGCCCACGCATGTCCACGTGCAGCGCATTGAGTGCAGCCCTTGGAACAGTAAAAACACAAAATGAATTGGCAAAGCACCTGGGTCAGTTTCACAAGACGTACGCTCAAGTTTCAAGTTTGATATAGTCCATCGTGTGTGTGTGCGCTGCAACAAAATGGTACAAGTACATTGTTTCTTGAGAGGACATAAAGTTTGTTATATTTTAGACTGGAAACTAATGAAATATACTAGCTCTGAGCGGGTAATTTCCGAGGCCTTGTTTTGACCGCCAACCCGACATTGCCACGAGAAAGAAAAATAAAACGATCAACTCATGCTTGAGCAGATTCTGTTGACCCCTCAGTTGGTATGCAAGATCTAGCATGTCTGAAGGCATCAAAATTCATTTTACGTTAGAGGGGGTTGGGTGAGGTGCCCAGGCATGTCCACGTGCAGCGCATTGAGTGCAGCCCTTGGAACAGTAAAAACACAAAATGAATTGGCAAAGCACCTGGGTCAGTTTCACAAGACGTACGCTCAAGTTTCAAGTTTGATATAGTCCATCGTGTGTGTGTGCGCTGCAACAAAATGGTACAAGTACATTGTTTCTTGAGAGGACATAAAGTTTGTTATATTTTAGACTGGAAACTAATGAAATATACTAGCTCTGAGCGGGTAATTTCCGAGGCCTTGTTTTGACCGCCAACCCGACATTGCCACGAGAAAGAAAAATAAAACGATCAACTCATGCTTGAGCAGATTCTGTTGACCCCTCAGTTGGTATGCAAGATCTAGCATGTCTGAAGGCATCAAAATTCATTTTACGTTAGAGGGGGTTGGGTGAGGTGCCCAGGCATGTCCACGTGCAGCGCATTGAGTGCAGCCCTTGGAACAGTAAAAACACAAAATGAATTGGCAAAGCACCTGGGTCAGTTTCACAAGACGTACGCTCAAGTTTCAAGTTTGATATAGTCCATCGTGTGTGTGTGCGCTGCAACAAAATGGTACAAGTACATTGTTTCTTGGGAGGACATAAAGTTTGTTATATTTTAGACTGGAAATTAATGAAATATACTAGCTCTGAGCGGGTAATTTCCGAGGCCTTGTTTTGACCGCCAACCCGACATTGCCACGAGAAAGAAAAATAAAACGATCAACTCATGCTTGAGCAGATTCTGTTGACCCCTCAGTTGGTATGCAAGATCTAGCATGTCTGAAGGCATCAAAATTCATTTTACGTTAGAGGGGGTTGGGTGAGGTGCCCAGGCATGTCCACGTGCAGCGCATTGAGTGCAGCCCTTGGAACAGTAAAAACACAAAATGAATTGGCAAAGCACCTGGGTCAGTTTCACAAGACGTACGCTCAAGTTTCAAGTTTGATATAGTCCATCGTGTGTGTGTGCGCTGCAACAAAATGGTACAAGTACATTGTTTCTTGGGAGGACATAAAGTTTGTTATATTTTAGACTGGAAATTAATGAAATATACTAGCTCTGAGCGGGTAATTTCCGAGGCCTTGTTTTGACCGCCAACCCGACATTGCCACGAGAAAGAAAAATAAAACGATCAACTCATGCTTGAGCAGATTCTGTTGACCCCTCAGTTGGTATGCAAGATCTAGCATGTCTGAAGGCATCAAAATTCATTTTACGTTAGAGGGGGTTGGGTGAGGTGCCCAGGCATGTCTACGTGCAGCGCATTGAGTGCAGCCCTTGGAACAGTAAAAACACAAAATGAATTGGCAAAGCACCTGGGTCAGTTTCACAAGACGTACGCTCAAGTTTCAAGTTTGATATAGTCCATCGTGTGTGTGTGCGCTGCAACAAAATGGTACAAGTACATTGTTTCTTGAGAGGACATAAAGTTTGTTATATTTTAGACTGGAAACTAATGAAATACACTAGCTCTGAGCGGGTAATTTCCGAGGCCTTGTTTTGACCGCCAACCCGACATTGCCACGAGAAAGAAAAATAAAACGATCAACTCATGCTTGAGCAGATTCTGTTGACCCCTCAGTTGGTATGCAAGATCTAGCATGTCTGAAGGCATCAAAATTCATTTTACGTTAGAGGGGGTTGGGTGAGGTGCCCAGGCATGTCCACGTGCAGCGCATTGAGTGCAGCCCTTGGAACAGTAAAAACACAAAATGAATTGGCAAAGCACCTGGGTCAGTTTCACAAGACGTACGCTCAAGTTTCAAGTTTGATATAGTCCATCGTGTGTGCGTGCGCTGCAACAAAATGGTACAAGTACATTGTTTCTTGGGAGGACATAAAGTTTGTTATATTTTAGACTGGAAACTAATGAAATATACTAGCTCTGAGCGGGTAATTTCCGAGGCCTTGTTTTGACCGCCAACCCGACATTGCCACGAGAAAGAAAAATAAAACGATCAACTCATGCTTGAGCAGATTCTGTTGACCCCTCAGTTGGTATGCAAGATCTAGCATGTCTGAAGGCATCAAAATCCATTTTACGTTAGAGGGGGTTGGGTGAGGTGCCCAGGCATGTCTACGTGCAGCGCATTGAGTGCAGCCCTTGGAACAGTAAAAACACAAAATGAATTGGCAAAGCACCTGGGTCAGTTTCACAAGACGTACGCTCAAGTTTCAAGTTTGATATAGTCCATCGTGTGTGTGTGCGCTGCAACAAAATGGTACAAGTACATTGTTTCTTGGGAGGACATAAAGTTTGTTATATTTTAGACTGGAAACTAATGAAATATACTAGCTCTGAGCGGGTAATTTCCGAGGCCTTGTTTTGACCGCCAACCCGACATTGCCACGAGAAAGAAAAATAAAACGATCAACTCATGCTTGAGCAGATTCTGTTGACCCCTCAGTTGGTATGCAAGATCTAGCATGTCTGAAGGCATCAAAATTCATTTTACGTTAGCGGGGGTTGGGTGAGGTGCCCAGGCATGTCCACGTGCAGCGCATTGAGTGCAGCCCTTGGAACAGTAAAAACACAAAATGAATTGGCAAAGCACCTGGGTCAGTTTCACAAGACGTACGCTCAAGTTTCAAGTTTGATATAGTCCATCGTGTGTGTGTGCGCTGCAACAAAATGGTACAAGTACATTGTTTCTTGGGAGGACATAAAGTTTGTTATATTTTAGACTGGAAACTAATGAAATATACTAGCTCTGAGCGGGTAATTTCCGAGGCCTTGTTTTGACCGCCAACCCGACATTGCCACGAGAAAGAAAAATAAAACGATCAACTCATGCTTGAGCAGATTCTGTTGACCCCTCAGTTGGTATGCAAGATCTAGCATGTCTGAAGGCATCAAAATCCATTTTACGTTAGAGGGGGTTGGGTGAGGTGCCCAGGCATGTCTACGTGCAGCGCATTGAGTGCAGCCCTTGGAACAGTAAAAACACAAAATGAATTGGCAAAGCACCTGGGTCAGTTTCACAAGACGTACGCTCAAGTTTCAAGTTTGATATGGTCCATCGTGTGTGTGTGCGCTGCAACAAAATGGTACAAGTACATTGTTTCTTGGGAGGACATAAAGTTTGTTATATTTTAGACTGGAAACTAATGAAATATACTAGCTCTGAGCGGGTAATTTCCGAGGCCTTGTTTTGACCGCCAACCCGACATTGCCACGAGAAAGAAAAATAAAACGATCAACTCATGCTTGAGCAGATTCTGTTGACCCCTCAGTTGGTATGCAAGATCTAGCATGTCTGAAGGCATCAAAATCCATTTTACGTTAGAGGGGGTTGGGTGAGGTGCCCAGGCATGTCTACGTGCAGCGCATTGAGTGCAGCCCTTGGAACAGTAAAAACACAAAATGAATTGGCAAAGCACCTGGGTCAGTTTCACAAGACGTACGCTCAAGTTTCAAGTTTGATATAGTCCATCGTGTGTGTGTGCGCTGCAACAAAATGGTACAAGTACATTGTTTCTTGGGAGGACATAAAGTTTGTTATATTTTAGACTGGAAACTAATGAAATATACTAGCTCTGAGCGGGTAATTTCCGAGGCCTTGTTTTGACCGCCAACCCGACATTGCCACGAGAAAGAAAAATAAAACGATCAACTCATGCTTGAGCAGATTCTGTTGACCCCTCAGTTGGTATGCAAGATCTAGCATGTCTGAAGGCATCAAAATCCATTTTACGTCAGAGGGGGTTGGGTGAGGTGCCCAGGCATGTCTACGTGCAGCGCATTGAGTGCAGCCCTTGGAACAGTAAAAACACAAAATGAATTGGCAAAGCACCTGGGTCAGTTTCACAAGACGTACGCTCAAGTTTCAAGTTTGATATAGTCCATCGTGTGTGTGTGCGCTGCAACAAAATGGTACAAGTACATTGTTTCTTGGGAGGACATAAAGTTTGTTATATTTTAGACTGGAAACTAATGAAATATACTAGCTCTGAGCGGGTAATTTCCGAGGCCTTGTTTTGACCGCCAACCCGACATTGCCACGAGAAAGAAAAATAAAACGATCAACTCATGCTTGAGCAGATTCTGTTGACCCCTCAGTTGGTATGCAAGATCTAGCATGTCTGAAGGCATCAAAATCCATTTTACGTTAGCGGGGGTTGGGTGAGGTGCCCAGGCATGTCCACGTGCAGCGCATTGAGTGCAGCCTTTGGAACAGTAAAAACACAAAATGAATTGGCAAAGCACCTGGGGCAGTTTCACATGACGTACGCTCAAGTTTCAAGTTTGATATAGTCTATCGTGTGTGTGTGCGCTGCAACAAAATGGTACAAGTACATTGTTTCTTGGAGGACATAAACTTTGTTATATTTTAGACTGGAAACTAATGAAATATACTAGCTCTGAGTGGGTAATTTCCGAGGCCTTGTTTTGACCGCCAACCCGACATTACCACGAGAAAGAAAAATAAAACGATCGGCACATGGCTTGAGCTGATTCGGTTGACCCCTCAGTTGGTATGCAAGATCTAGCATGTCTGAAGGCATCAAAATACATTTTACGTTAGCGGGGGTTGGGCGAGGTTCCCAGGCGTGTCCACGTGCAGCGCATTGAGTGCAGCCTTTGGAATAGTAAAAACACAAAATGAATTGGCAAAGCACCTGGGGCAGTTTCACATGACGTACGCTCAAGTTTCAAGTTTGATATAGTCTATCGTGTGTGTGTGCGCTGCAACAAAATGGTACAAGTACATTGTTTCTTGGGAGGACATAAAGTTTGTTATATTTTAGACTGGAAACTAATGAAATATACTAGCTCTGAGCGGGTAATTTCCGAGGCCTTGTTTTGACCGCCAACCCGACATTGCCACGAGAAAGAAAAATAAAACGATCGACTCATGCTTGAGCAGATTCTGTTGACCCCTCAGTTGGTATGCAAGATCTAGCATGTCTGAAGGCATCAAAATCCATTTTACGTTAGCGGGGGTTGGGTGAGGTGCCCAGGCATGTCCACGTGCAGCGCATTGAGTGCAGCCTTTGGAACAGTAAAAACACAAAATGAATTGGCAAAGCACCTGGGGCAGTTTCACATGACGTACGCTCAAGTTTCAAGTGTGATATAGTCTATCGTGTGTGTGTGCGCTGCAACAAAATGGTACAAGTACATTGTTTCTTGGGAGGACATAAAGTTTGTTATATTTTAGACTGGAAACTAATGAAATATACTAGCTCTGAGCGGGTAATTTCCGAGGCCTTGTTTTGACCGCCAACCCGACATTGCCACGAGAAAGAAAAATAAAACGATCGACTCATGCTTGAGCAGATTCTGTTGACCCCTCAGTTGGTATGCAAGATCTAGCATGTCTGAAGGCATCAAAATCCATTTTACGTTAGCGGGGGTTGGGTGAGGTGCCCAGGCGTGTCCACGTGCAGCGCATTGAGTGCAGCCCTTGGAACAGTAAAAACACAAAATGAATTGGCAAAGCACCTGGGGCAGTTTCACATGACGTACGCTCAAGTTTCAAGTTTGATATAGTCTATCGTGTGTGTGCGCTGCAACAAAATGGTACAAGTACATTGTTTCTTGGGAGGACATAAAGTTTGTTATATTTTAGACTGGAAACTAATGAAATATACTAGCTCTGAGCGGGTAATTTCCGAGGCCTTGTTTTGACCGCCAACCCGACATTACCACGAGAAAGAAAAATAAAACGATCGGCACATGGCTTGAGCTGATTCGGTTGACCCCTCAGTTGGTATGCAAGATCTAGCATGTCTGAAGGCATCAAAATCCATTTTACGTTAGCGGGGGTTGGGTGAGGTGCCCAGGCATGTCCACGTGCAGCGCATTGAGTGCAGCCCTTGGAACAGTAAAAACACAAAATGAATTGGCAAAGCACCTGGGGCAGTTTCACATGACGTACGCTCAAGTTTCAAGTTTGATATAGTCTATCGTGTGTGTGCGCTGCAACAAAATGGTACAAGTACATTGTTTCTTGGGAGGACATAAAGTTTGTTATATTTTAGACTGGAAACTAATGAAATATACTAGCTCTGAGCGGGTAATTTCCGAGGCCTTGTTTTGACCGCCAACCCGACAGTACCACGAGAAAGAAAAATAAAACGATCGGCACATGGCTTGAGCTGATTCGGTTGACCCCTCAGTTGGTATGCAAGATCTAGCATGTCTGAAGGCATCAAAATCCATTTTACGTTAGCGGGGGTTGGGTGAGGTTCCCAGGCGTGTCCACGTGCAGCGCATTGAGTGCAGCCTTTGGAATAGTAAAAACACAAAATGAATTGGCAAAGCACCTGGGGCAGTTTCACATGACGTACGCTCAAGTTTCAAGTTTGATATAGTCTATCGTGTGTGTGTGCGCTGCAACAAAATGGTACAAGTACATTGTTTCTTGGGAGGACATAAAGTTTGTTATATTTTAGACTGGAAACTAATGAAATATACTAGCTCTGAGCGGGTAATTTCCGAGGCCTTGTTTTGACCGCCAACCCGACAGTACCACGAGAAAGAAAAATAAAACGATCGGCACATGGCTTGAGCTGATTCGGTTGACCCCTCAGTTGGTATGCAAGATCTAGCATGTCTGAAGGCATCAAAATCCATTTTACGTTAGCGGGGGTTGGGTGAGGTTCCCAGGCGTGTCCACGTGCAGCGAATTGAGTGCAGCCCTTGGAACAGTAAAAACACAAAATGAATTGGCAAAGCACCTGGGGCAGTTTCACATGACGTACGCTCAAGTTTCAAGTTTGATATAGTCTATCGTGTGTGTGTGCGCTGCAACAAAATGGTACAAGTACATTGTTTCTTGGGAGGACATAAAGTTTGTTATATTTTAGACTGGAAACTAATGAAATATACTAGCTCTGAGCGGGTAATTTCCGAGGCCTTCTTTTGACCGCCAACCCGACATTGCCACGAGAAAGAAAAATAAAACGATCAACTCATGCTTGAGCTGATTCGGTTGACCCCTCAGTTGGTATGCAAGATCTAGCATGTCTGAAGGCATCAAAATCCATTTTACGTTAGCGGGGGTTGGGTGAGGTTCCCAGGCGTGTCCACGTGCAGCGCATTGAGTGCAGCCTTTGGAATAGTAAAAACACAAAATGAATTGGCAAAGCACCTGGGGCAGTTTCATATGACGTACGCTCAAGTTTCAAGTTTGATATAGTATATCGTGTGTGTGAGCGCTGCAACAAAATGGTACAAGTACATTGTTTCTTGGGAGGACATAAAGTTTGTTATATTTTAGACTGGAAACTAATGAAATATACTAGCTCTGAGCGGGTAATTTCCGAGGCCTTGTTTTGACCGCCAACCCGACATTGCCACGAGAAAGAAAAATAAAACGATCAACTCATGCTTGAGCTGATTCGGTTGACCCCTCAGTTGGTATGCAAGATCTAGCATGTCTGAAGGCATCAAAATACATTTTACGTTAGCGGGGGTTGGGCGAGGTTCCCAGGCGTGTCCACGTGCAGCGCATTGAGTGCAGCCTTTGGAATAGTAAAAACACAAAATGAATTGGCAAAGCACCTGGGGCAGTTTCACATGACGTACGCTCAAGTTTCAAGTTTGATATAGTCTATCGTGTGCGTGAGCGGTGCAACAAAATGGTACAAGTACATTGTTTCTTGGGAGGACATAAAGTTTGTTATATTTTAGACTGGAAAGTAATGAAATATAGTAGCTCTGAGCGGGTAATTTCCGAGGCCTTGTTTTGACCGCCAACCCGACATTACCACGAGAAAGAAAAATAAAACGATCGGCACATGGCTTGAGCTGATTCGGATGACCCCTCAGTTGGTATGCAAGATCTAGCATGTCTGAAGGCATCAAAATCCATTTTACGTTAGCGGGGGTTGGGTGAGGTGCCCAAGCATGTCCACGTGCAGCGCATTGAGTGCAGCCCTTGGAACAGTAAAAACACAAAATGAATTGGCAAAGCACCTGGGGCAGTTTCACATGACGTACGCTCAAGTTTCAAGTTTGATATAGTCTATCGTGTGAGTGTGCGCTGCAACAAAATGGTACAAGTACATTGTTTCTTGGGAGGACATAAAGTTTGTTATATTTTAGACTGGAAACTAATGAAATATACTAGCTCTGAGCGGGTAATTTCCGAGGCCTTGTTTTGACCGCCAACCCGACATTGCCACGAGAAAGAAAAATAAAACGATCAACTCATGGTTGAGCTGATTCGGTACCCCTCAGTTGGTATGCAAGATCTAGCATGTCTGAAGGCATCAAAATCCATTTTACGTTAGCGGGGGTTGGGTGAGGTGCCCAGGCGTGTCCACGTGCAGCGCATTGAGTGCAGCCCTTGGAACAGTAAAAACACAAAATGAATTGGCAAAGCACCTGGGGCAGTTTCACATGACGTACGCTCAAGTTTCAAGTTTGATATAGTCTATCGTGTGTGTGCGCTGCAACAAAATGGTACAAGTACATTGTTTCTTGGGAGGACATAAAGTTTGTTATATTTTAGACTGGAAACTAATGAAATATACTAGCTCTGAGCGGGTAATTTCCGAGGCCTTGTTTTGACCGCCAACCCGACATTACCACGAGAAAGAAAAATAAAACGATCGGCACATGGCTTGAGCTGATTCGGTTGACCCCTCAGTTGGTATGCAAGATCTAGCATGTCTGAAGGCATCAAAATCCATTTTACGTTAGCGGGGGTTGGGTGAGGTGCCCAGGCGTGTCCACGTGCAGCGCATTGAGTGCAGCCCTTGGAACAGTAAAAACACAAAATGAATTGGCAAAGCACCTGGGGCAGTTTTACATGACGTACGCTCAAGTTTCAAGTTTGATATAGTCTATCGTGTGTCTGCGCTGCAACAAAATGGTACAAGTACATTGTTTCTTGGGAGGACATAAAGTTTGTTATATTTTAGACTGGAAACTAATGAAATATACTAGCTCTGAGCGGGTAATTTCCGAGGCCTTGTTTTGACCGCCAACCCGACATTACCACGAGAAAGAAAAATAAAACGATCGGCACATGGCTTGAGCTGATTCGGTTGACCCCTCAGTTGGTATGCAAGATCTAGCATGTCTGAAGGCATCAAAATCCATTTTACGTTAGCGGGGGTTGGGTGAGGTGCCCAGGCATGTCCACGTGCAGCGCATTGAGTGCAGCCCTTGGAACAGTAAAAACACAAAATGAATTGGCAAAGCACCTGGGGCAGTTTCACATGACGTACGCTCAAGTTTCAAGTTTGATATAGTCTATCGTGTGTGTGCGCTGCAACAAAATGGTACAAGTACATTGTTTCTTGGGAGGACATAAAGTTTGTTATATTTTAGACTGGAAACTAATGAAATATACTAGCTCTGAGCGGGTAATTTCCGAGGCCTTGTTTTGACCGCCAACCCGACAGTACCACGAGAAAGAAAAATAAAACGATCGGCACATGGCTTGAGCTGATTCGGTTTACCCCTCTGTTGGTATGCAAGATCTAGCATGTCTGAAGGCATCAAAATCCATTTTACGTTAGCGGGGGTTGGGTGAGGTGCCCAGGCATGTCCACGTGCAGCGAATTGAGTGCAGCCCTTGGAACAGTAAAAACACAAAATGAATTGGCAAAGCACCTGGGGCAGTTTCACATGACGTACGCTCAAGTTTCAAGTTTGATATAGTCTATCGTGTGTGTGTGCGCTGCAACAAAATGGTACAAGTACATTGTTTCTTGGGAGGACATAAAGTTTGTTATATTTTAGACTGGAAACTAATGAAATATACTAGCTCTGAGCGGGTAATTTCCGAGGCCTTCTTTTGACCGCCAACCCGACATTGCCACGAGAAAGAAAAATAAAACGATCAACTCATGCTTGAGCTGATTCGGTTGACCCCTCAGTTGGTATGCAAGATCTAGCATGTCTGAAGGCATCACAATCCATTTTACGTTAGCGGGGGTTGGGTGAGGTTCCCAGGCGTGTCCACGTGCAGCGCATTGAGTGCAGCCCTTGGAACAGTAAAAACACAAAATGAATTGGCAAAGCACCTGGGGCAGTTTCACATGACGTACGCTCAAGTTTCAAGTTTGATATAGTCTATCGTGTGTGTGTGCGCTGCAACAAAATGGTACAAGTACATTGTTTCTTGGGAGGACATAAAGTTTGTTATATTTTAGACTGGAAACTAATGAAATATACTAGCTCTGAGCGGGTAATTTCCGAGGCCTTGTTTTGACCGCCAACCCGACAGTACCACGAGAAAGAAAAATAAAACGATCGGCACATGGCTTGAGCTGATTCGGTTGACCCCTCAGTTGGTATGCAAGATCTAGCATGTCTGAAGGCATCAAAATCCATTTTACGTTAGCGGGGGTTGGGTGAGGTTCCCAGGCGTGTCCACGTGCAGCGCATTGAGTGCAGCCCTTGGAACAGTAAAAACACAAAATGAATTGGCAAAGCACCTGGGGCAGTTTCACATGACGTACGCTCAAGTTTCAAGTTTGATATAGTCTATCGTGTGTGTGCGCTGCAACAAAATGGTACAAGTACATTGTTTCTTGGGAGGACATAAAGTTTGTTATATTTTAGACTGGAAACTAATGAAATATACTAGCTCTGAGCGGGTAATTTCCGAGGCCTTGTTTTGACCGCCAACCCGACATTACCACGAGAAAGAAAAATAAAACGATCGGCACATGGCTTGAGCTGATTCGGTTGACCCCTCAGTTGGTATGCAAGATCTAGCATGTCTGAAGGCATCACAATCCATTTTACGTTAGCGGGGGTTGGGTGAGGTGCCCAGGCATGTCCACGTGCAGCGCATTGAGTGCAGCCCTTGGAACAGTAAAAACACAAAATGAATTGGCAAAGCACCTGGGGCAGTTTCACATGACGTACGCTCAAGTTTCAAGTTTGATATAGTCTATCGTGTGTGTGCGCTGCAACAAAATGGTACAAGTACATTGTTTCTTGGGAGGACATAAAGTTTGTTATATTTTAGACTGGAAACTAATGAAATATACTAGCTCTGAGCGGGTAATTTCCGAGGCCTTGTTTTGACCGCCAACCCGACATTACCACGAGAAAGAAAAATAAAACGATCGGCACATGGCTTGAGCTGATTCGGTTGACCCCTCAGTTGGTATGCAAGATCTAGCATGTCTGAAGGCATCAAAATCCATTTTACGTTAGTGGGGGTTGGGTGAGGTGCCCAAGCATGTCCACGTGCAGCGCATTGAGTGCAGCCCTTGGAACAGTAAAAACACAAAATGAATTGGCAAAGCACCTGGGGCAGTTTCACATGACGTACGCTCAAGTTTCAAGTTTGATATAGTCTATCGTGTGTGTGCGCTGCAACAAAATGGTACAAGTACATTGTTTCTTGGGAGGACATAAAGTTTGTTATATTTTAGACTGGAAACTAATGAAATATACTAGCTCTGAGCGGGTAATTTCCGAGGCCTTGTTTTGACCGCCAACCCGACATTACCACGAGAAAGAAAAATAAAACGATCGGCACATGGCTTGAGCTGATTCGGTTGACCCCTCAGTTGGTATGCAAGATCTAGCATGTCTGAAGGCATCAAAATCCATTTTACGTTAGCGGGGGTTGGGTGAGGTGCCCAGGCGTGTCCACGTGCAGCGCATTGAGTGCAGCCCTTGGAACAGTAAAAACACAAAATGAATTGGCAAAGCACCTGGGGCAGTTTCACATGACCTACGCTCAAGTTTCAAGTTTGATATAGTCTATCGTGTGTGTGTGCGCTGCAACAAAATGGTACAAGTACATTGTTTCTTGGGAGGACATAAAGTTTGTTATATTTTAGACTGGAAACTAATGAAATATACTAGCTCTGAGCGGGTAATTTCCGAGGCCTTGTTTTGACCGCCAACCCGACATTACCACGAGAAAGAAAAATAAAACGATCGGCACATGGCTTGAGCTGATTCGGTTGACCCCTGAGTTGGTATGCAAGATCTAGCATGTCTGAAGGCATCAAAATCCATTTTACGTTAGCGGGGGTTGGGTGAGGTGCCCAGGCATGTCCACGTGCAGCGCATTGAGTGCAGCCCTTGGAACAGTAAAAACACAAAATGAATTGGCAAAGCACCTGGGGCAGTTTCACATGACGTACGCTCAAGTTTCAAGTTTGATATAGTCTATCGTGTGTGTGTGCGCTGCAACAAAATGGTACAAGTACATTGTTTCTTGGGAGGACATAAAGTTTGTTATATTTTAGACTGGAAACTAATGAAATATACTAGCTCTGAGCGGGTAATTTCCGAGGCCTTGTTTTGACCGCCAACCCGACATTGCCACGAGAAAGAAAAATAAAACGATCAACTCATGCTTGAGCTGATTCGGTTGACCCCTCAGTTGGTATGCAAGATCTAGCATGTCTGAAGGCATCAAAATCCATTTTACGTTAGCGGGGGTTGGGTGAGGTGCCCAGGCATGTCCACGTGCAGCGCATTGAGTGCAGCCCTTGGAACAGTAAAAACACAAAATGAATTGGCAAAGCACCTGGGGCAGTTTCACATGACGTACGCTCAAGTTTCAAGTTTGATATAGTCTATCGTGTGTGTGCGCTGCAACAAAATGGTACAAGTACATTGTTTCTTGGGGGGACATAAAGTTTGTTATATTTTAGACTGGAAACTAATGAAATATACTAGCTCTGAGCGGGTAATTTCCGAGGCCTTGTTTTGACCGCCAACCCGACATTACCACGAGAAAGAAAAATAAAACGATCGGCACATGGCTTGAGCTGATTCGGTTGACCCCTCAGTTGGTATGCAAGATCTAGCATGTCTGAAGGCATCAAAATCCATTTTACGTTAGCGGGGGTTGGGTGAGGTGCCCAGGCGTGTCCACGTGCAGCGCATTGAGTGCAGCCCTTGGAACAGTAAAAACACAAAATGAATTGGCAAAGCACCTGGGGCAGTTTCACATGACGTACGCTCAAGTTTCAAGTTTGATATAGTCTATCGTGTGTGTGTGCGCTCCAACAAAATGGTACAAGTACATTGTTTCTTGGGAGGACATAAAGTTTGTTATATTTTAGACTGGAGACTAATGAAATATACTAGCTCTGAGCGGGTAATTTCCGAGGCCTTGTTTTGACCGCCAACCCGACATTACCACGAGAAAGAAAAATAAAACGATCGGCACATGGCTTGAGCTGATTCGGTTGACCCCTCAGTTGGTATGCAAGATCTAGCATGTCTGAAGGCATCAAAATCCATTTTACGTTAGCGGGGGTTGGGTGAGGTGCCCAGGCGTGTCCACGTGCAGCGCATTGAGTGCAGCCTTTGGAATAGTAAAAACACAAAATGAATTGGCAAAGCACCTGGGGCAGTTTCACATGACGTACGCTCAAGTTTCAAGTTTGATATAGTCTATCGTGTGTGTGTGCGCTCCAACAAAATGGTACAAGTACATTGTTTCTTGGGAGGACATAAAGTTTGTTATATTTTAGACTGGAGACTAATGAAATATACTAGCTCTGAGCGGGTAATTTCCGAGGCCTTGTTTTGACCGCCAACCCGACATTACCACGAGAAAGAAAAATAAAACGATCGGCACATGGCTTGAGCTGATTCGGTTGACCCCTCAGTTGGTATGCAAGATCTAGCATGTCTGAAGGCATCAAAATCCATTTTACGTTAGCGGGGGTTGGGTGAGGTGCCCAGGCGTGTCCACGTGCAGCGCATTGAGTGCAGCCTTTGGAATAGTAAAAACACAAAATGAATTGGCAAAGCACCTGGGGCAGTTTCACATGACGTACGCTCAAGTTTCAAGTTTGATATAGTCTATCGTGTGTGTGTGCGCTCCAACAAAATGGTACAAGTACATTGTTTCTTGGGAGGACATAAAGTTTGTTATATTTTAGACTGGAGACTAATGAAATATACTAGCTCTGAGCGGGTAATTTCCGAGGCCTTGTTTTGACCGCCAACCCGACATTACCACGAGAAAGAAAAATAAAACGATCGGCACATGGCTTGAGCTGATTCGGTTGACCCCTCAGTTGGTATGCAAGATCTAGCATGTCTGAAGGCATCAAAATCCATTTTACGTTAGCGGGGGTTGGGTGAGGTGCCCAGGCGTGTCCACGTGCAGCGCATTGAGTGCAGCCTTTGGAATAGTAAAAACACAAAATGAATTGGCAAAGCACCTGGGGCAGTTTCACATGACGTACGCTCAAGTTTCAAGTTTGATATAGTCTATCGTGTGTGTGCGCTCCAACAAAATGGTACAAGTACATTGTTTCTTGGGAGGACATAAAGTTTGTTATATTTTAGACTGGAAACTAATGAAATATACTAGCTCTGAGCGGGTAATTTCCGAGGCCTTGTTTTGACCGCCAACCCGACATTACCACGAGAAAGAAAAATAAAACGATCGGCACATGGCTTGAGCTGATTCGGTTGACCCCTCAGTTGGTATGCAAGATCTAGCATGTCTGAAGGCATCAAAATCCATTTTACGTTAGCGGGGGTTGGGTGAGGTGCCCAGGCGTGTCCACGTGCAGCGCATTGAGTGCAGCCTTTGGAATAGTAAAAACACAAAATGAATTGGCAAAGCACCTGGGGCAGTTTCACATGACGTACGCTCAAGTTTCAAGTTTGATATAGTCTATCGTGTGTGTGTGCGCTCCAACAAAATGGTACAAGTACATTGTTTCTTGGGAGGACATAAAGTTTGTTATATTTTAGACTGGAGACTAATGAAATATACTAGCTCTGAGCGGGTAATTTCCGAGGCCTTGTTTTGACCGCCAACCCGACATTACCACGAGAAAGAAAAATAAAACGATCGGCACATGGCTTGAGCTGATTCGGTTGACCCCTCAGTTGGTATGCAAGATCTAGCATGTCTGAAGGCATCAAAATCCATTTTACGTTAGCGGGGGTTGGGCGAGGTTCCCACGCATGTCCACGTGCAGCGCATTGAGTGCAGCCCTTGGAACAGTAAAAACACAAAATGAATTGGCAAAGCACCTGGGGCAGTTTCACATGACGTACGCTCAAGTTTCAAGTTTGATATAGTCTATCGTGTGTGTGTGCGCTGCAACAAAATGGTACAAGTACATTGTTTCTTGGGAGGACATAAAGTTTGTTATATTTTAGACTGGAAACTAATGAAATATACTAGCTCTGAGCGGGTAATTTCCGAGGCCTTGTTTTGACCGCCAACCCGACATTACCACGAGAAAGAAAAATAAAACGATCGGCACATGGCTTGAGCTGATTCGGTTGACCCCTCAGTTGGTATGCAAGATCTAGCATGTCTGAAGGCATCAAAATCCATTTTACGTTAGCGGGGGTTGGGTGAGGTGCCCAGGCGTGTCCACGTGCAGCGCATTGAGTGCAGCCCTTGGAACAGTAAAAACACAAAATGAATTGGCAAAGCACCTGGGGCAGTTTCACATGACGTACGCTCAAGTTTCAAGTTTGATATAGTCTATCGTGTGTGTGTGCGCTGCAACAAAATGGTACAAGTACATTGTTTCTTGGGAGGACATAAAGTTTGTTATATTTTAGACTGGAAACTAATGAAATATACTAGCTCTGAGCGGGTAATTTCCGAGGCCTTGTTTTGACCGCCAACCCGACATTACCACGAGAAAGAAAAATAAAACGATCGGCACATGGCTTGAGCTGATTCGGTTGACCCCTCAGTTGGTATGCAAGATCTAGCATGTCTGAAGGCATCAAAATCCATTTTACGTTAGCGGGGGTTGGGTGAGGTGCCCAGGCATGTCCACGTGCAGCGCATTGAGTGCAGCCCTTGGAACAGTAAAAACACAAAATGAATTGGCAAAGCACCTGGGGCAGTTTCACATGACGTACGCTCAAGTTTCAAGTTTGATATAGTCTATCGTGTGTGTGTGCGCTGCAACAAAATGGTACAAGTACATTGTTTCTTGGGAGGACATAAAGTTTGTTATATTTTAGACTGGAAACTAATGAAATATACTAGCTCTGAGCGGGTAATTTCCGAGGCCTTGTTTTGACCGCCAACCCGACATTGCCACGAGAAAGAAAAATAAAACGATCAACTCATGCTTGAGCTGATTCGGTTGACCCCTCAGTTGGTATGCAAGATCTAGCATGTCTGAAGGCATCAAAATCCATTTTACGTTAGCGGGGGTTGGGTGAGGTGCCCAGGCATGTCCACGTGCAGCGCATTGAGTGCAGCCCTTGGAACAGTAAAAACACAAAATGAATTGGCAAAGCACCTGGGGCAGTTTCACATGACGTACGCTCAAGTTTCAAGTTTGATATAGTCTATCGTGTGTGTGCGCTGCAACAAAATGGTACAAGTACATTGTTTCTTGGGGGGACATAAAGTTTGTTATATTTTAGACTGGAAACTAATGAAATATACTAGCTCTGAGCGGGTAATTTCCGAGGCCTTGTTTTGACCGCCAACCCGACATTACCACGAGAAAGAAAAATAAAACGATCGGCACATGGCTTGAGCTGATTCGGTTGACCCCTCAGTTGGTATGCAAGATCTAGCATGTCTGAAGGCATCAAAATCCATTTTACGTTAGCGGGGGTTGGGTGAGGTGCCCAGGCGTGTCCACGTGCAGCGCATTGAGTGCAGCCCTTGGAACAGTAAAAACACAAAATGAATTGGCAAAGCACCTGGGGCAGTTTCACATGACGTACGCTCAAGTTTCAAGTTTGATATAGTCTATCGTGTGTGTGTGCGCTCCAACAAAATGGTACAAGTACATTGTTTCTTGGGAGGACATAAAGTTTGTTATATTTTAGACTGGAGACTAATGAAATATACTAGCTCTGAGCGGGTAATTTCCGAGGCCTTGTTTTGACCGCCAACCCGACATTACCACGAGAAAGAAAAATAAAACGATCGGCACATGGCTTGAGCTGATTCGGTTGACCCCTCAGTTGGTATGCAAGATCTAGCATGTCTGAAGGCATCAAAATCCATTTTACGTTAGCGGGGGTTGGGTGAGGTGCCCAGGCGTGTCCACGTGCAGCGCATTGAGTGCAGCCCTTGGAACAGTAAAAACACAAAATGAATTGGCAAAGCACCTGGGGCAGTTTCACATGACGTACGCTCAAGTTTCAAGTTTGATATAGTCTATCGTGTGTGTGTGCGCTCCAACAAAATGGTACAAGTACATTGTTTCTTGGGAGGACATAAAGTTTGTTATATTTTAGACTGGAGACTAATGAAATATACTAGCTCTGAGCGGGTAATTTCCGAGGCCTTGTTTTGACCGCCAACCCGACATTACCACGAGAAAGAAAAATAAAACGATCGGCACATGGCTTGAGCTGATTCGGTTGACCCCTCAGTTGGTATGCAAGATCTAGCATGTCTGAAGGCATCAAAATCCATTTTACGTTAGCGGGGGTTGGGTGAGGTGCCCAGGCGTGTCCACGTGCAGCGCATTGAGTGCAGCCTTTGGAATAGTAAAAACACAAAATGAATTGGCAAAGCACCTGGGGCAGTTTCACATGACGTACGCTCAAGTTTCAAGTTTGATATAGTCTATCGTGTGTGTGTGCGCTCCAACAAAATGGTACAAGTACATTGTTTCTTGGGAGGACATAAAGTTTGTTATATTTTAGACTGGAGACTAATGAAATATACTAGCTCTGAGCGGGTAATTTCCGAGGCCTTGTTTTGACCGCCAACCCGACATTACCACGAGAAAGAAAAATAAAACGATCGGCACATGGCTTGAGCTGATTCGGTTGACCCCTCAGTTGGTATGCAAGATCTAGCATGTCTGAAGGCATCAAAATCCATTTTACGTTAGCGGGGGTTGGGTGAGGTGCCCAGGCGTGTCCACGTGCAGCGCATTGAGTGCAGCCTTTGGAATAGTAAAAACACAAAATGAATTGGCAAAGCACCTGGGGCAGTTTCACATGACGTACGCTCAAGTTTCAAGTTTGATATAGTCTATCGTGTGTGTGCGCTCCAACAAAATGGTACAAGTACATTGTTTCTTGGGAGGACATAAAGTTTGTTATATTTTAGACTGGAAACTAATGAAATATACTAGCTCTGAGCGGGTAATTTCCGAGGCCTTGTTTTGACCGCCAACCCGACATTACCACGAGAAAGAAAAATAAAACGATCGGCACATGGCTTGAGCTGATTCGGTTGACCCCTCAGTTGGTATGCAAGATCTAGCATGTCTGAAGGCATCAAAATCCATTTTACGTTAGCGGGGGTTGGGTGAGGTGCCCAGGCGTGTCCACGTGCAGCGCATTGAGTGCAGCCTTTGGAATAGTAAAAACACAAAATGAATTGGCAAAGCACCTGGGGCAGTTTCACATGACGTACGCTCAAGTTTCAAGTTTGATATAGTCTATCGTGTGTGTGTGCGCTGCAACAAAATGGTACAAGTACATTGTTTCTTGGGAGGACATAAAGTTTGTTATATTTTAGACTGGAAACTAATGAAATATACTAGCTCTGAGCGGGTAATTTCCGAGGCCTTGTTTTGACCGCCAACCCGACATTACCACGAGAAAGAAAAATAAAACGATCGGCACATGGCTTGAGCTGATTCGGTTGACCCCTCAGTTGGTATGCAAGATCTAGCATGTCTGAAGGCATCAAAATCCATTTTACGTTAGCGGGGGTTGGGCGAGGTTCCCACGCATGTCCACGTGCAGCGCATTGAGTGCAGCCCTTGGAACAGTAAAAACACAAAATGAATTGGCAAAGCACCTGGGGCAGTTTCACATGACGTACGCTCAAGTTTCAAGTTTGATATAGTCTATCGTGTGTGTGTGCGCTGCAACAAAATGGTACAAGTACATTGTTTCTTGGGAGGACATAAAGTTTGTTATATTTTAGACTGGAAACTAATGAAATATACTAGCTCTGAGCGGGTAATTTCCGAGGCCTTGTTTTGACCGCCAACCCGACATTACCACGAGAAAGAAAAATAAAACGATCGGCACATGGCTTGAACTGATTCGGTTGACCCCTCAGTTGGTATGCAAGATCTAGCATGTCTGAAGGCATCAAAATCCATTTTACGTTAGCGGGGGTTGGGTGAGGTGCCCAAGCATGTCCACGTGCAGCGCATTGAGTGCAGCCCTTGGAACAGTAAAAACACAAAATGAATTGGCAAAGCACCTGGGGCAGTTTCACATGACGTACGCTCAAGTTTCAAGTTTGATATAGTCTATCGTGTGTGTGCGCTGCAACAAAATGGTACAAGTACATTGTTTCTTGGGAGGACATAAAGTTTGTTATATTTTAGACTGGAGACTAATGAAATATACTAGCTCTGAGCGGGTAATTTCCGAGGCCTTGTTTTGACCGCCAACCCGACATTACCACGAGAAAGAAAAATAAAACGATCGGCACATGGCTTGAGCTGATTCGGTTGACCCCTCAGCTGGTATGCAAGATCTAGCATGTCTGAAGGCATCAAAATCCATTTTACGCTAGCGGGGGTTGGGTGAGGTGCCCAAGCATGTCCACGTGCAGCGCATTGAGTGCAGCCCTTGGAACAGTAAAAACACAAAATGAATTGGCAAAGCACCTGGGGCAGTTTCACATGACGTACGCTCAAGTTTCAAGTTTGATATAGTCTATCGTGTGTGTGCGCTGCAACAAAATGGTACAAGTACATTGTTTCTTGGGAGGACATAAAGTTTGTTATATTTTAGACTGGAGACTAATGAAATATACTAGCTCTGAGCGGGTAATTTCCGAGGCCTTGTTTTGACCGCCAACCCGACATTACCACGAGAAAGAAAAATAAAACGATCGGCACATGGCTTGAGCTGATTCGGTTGACCCCTCAGTTGGTATGCAAGATCTAGCATGTCTGAAGGCATCAAAATCCATTTTACGTTAGCGGGGGTTGGGTGAGGTGCCCAAGCATGTCCACGTGCAGCGCATTGAGTGCAGCCCTTGGAACAGTAAAAACACAAAATAAATTGGCAAAGCACCTGGGGCAGTTTCACATGACGTACGCTCAAGTTTCAAGTTTGATATAGTCTATCGTGTGTGTGTGCGCTGCAACAAAATGGTACAAGTACATTGTTTCTTGGGAGGACATAAAGTTTGTTATATTTTAGACTGGAAACTAATGAAATATACTAGCTCTGAGCGGGTAATTTCCGAGGCCTTGTTTTGACCGCCAACCCGACATTACCACGAGAAAGAAAAATAAAACGATCGGCACATGGCTTGAACTGATTCGGTTGACCCCTCAGTTGGTATGCAAGATCTAGCATGTCTGAAGGCATCAAAATCCATTTTACGTTAGCGGGGGTTGGGTGAGGTGCCCAGGCATGTCCAGGTGCAGCGCATTGAGTGCAGCCCTTGGAACAGTAAAAACACAAAATGAATTGGCAAAGCACCTGGGGCAGTTTCACATGACGTACGCTCAAGTTTCAAGTTTGATATAGTCTATCGTGTGTGTGCGCTGCAACAAAATGGTACAAGTACATTGTTTCTTGGGAGGACATAAAGTTTGTTATATTTTAGACTGGAAACTAATGAAATATACTAGCTCTGAGCGGGTAATTTCCGAGGCCTTGTTTTGACCGCCAACCCGACATTACCACGAGAAAGAAAAATAAAACGATCGGCACATGGCTTGAGCTGATTCGGTTGACCCCTCAGTTGGTATGCAAGATCTAGCATGTCTGAAGGCATCAAAATCCATTTTACGTTAGCGGGGGTTGGGTGAGGTGCCCAAGCATGTCCACGTGCAGCGCATTGAGTGCAGCCCTTGGAACAGTAAAAACACAGAATAAATTGGCAAAGCACCTGGGGCAGTTTCACATGACGTACGCTCAAGTTTCAAGTTTGATATAGTCTATCGTGTGTGTGTGCGCTGCAACAAAATGGTACAAGTACATTGTTTCTTGGGAGGACATAAAGTTTGTTATATTTTAGACTGGAAACTAATGAAATATACTAGCTCTGAGCGGGTAATTTCCGAGGCCTTGTTTTGACCGCCAACCCGACATTACCACGAGAAAGAAAAATAAAACGATCGGCACATGGCTTGAACTGATTCGGTTGACCCCTCAGTTGGTATGCAAGATCTAGCATGTCTGAAGGCATCAAAATCCATTTTACGTTAGCGGGGGTTGGGTGAGGTGCCCAGGCATGTCCACGTGCAGCGCATTGAGTGCAGCCCTTGGAACAGTAAAAACACAAAATGAATTGGCAAAGCACCTGGGGCAGTTTCACATGACGTACGCTCAAGTTTCAAGTTTGATATAGTCTATCGTGTGTGTGTGCGCTGCAACAAAATGGTACAAGTACATTGTTTCTTGGGAGGACATAAAGTTTGTTATATTTTAGACTGGAAACTAATGAAATATTCTAGCTCTGAGCGGGTAATTTCCGAGGCCTTGTTTTGACCGCCAACCCGACATTACCACGAGAAAGAAAAATAAAACGATCGGCACATGGCTTGAGCTGATTCGGTTGACCCCTCAGTTGGTATGCAAGATCTAGCCTGTCTGAAGGCATCAAAATACATTTTACGTTAGCGGGGGTTGGGCGAGGTGCCCAGGCATGTCCACGTGCAGCGCATTGAGTGCAGCCCTTGGAACAGTAAAAACACAAAATGAATTGGCAAAGCACCTGGGGCAGTTTCACATGTCGTACGCTCAAGTTTCAAGTTTGATTTAGTCTATCGTGTGTGTGTGCGCTGCAACAAAATGGTACAAGTACATTGTTTCTTGGGAGGACATAAAGTTTGTTATATTTTAGACTGAAACTAATGAAATATACTAGTTCTGAGCGGGTAATTTCCGAGGCCTTGTTTTGACCGCCAACCCGACATTTCCACAAAAATGAAAAATAAAACGATCGGCACATGGCTTGAGCTGATTCTGTTGACCCCTTAGTTGGTATGTAAGATCTAGCATTTCTGAAGGCATCAAAATATATTTTACGCTAGCGGGGGTTGGGTGAGGTGCCCACGCATGTCCACGTGCAGCGCATTGAGTGCAGCCTTTGGAACAGTAAAACGCAAAATCAATTGGCAAAGCACCTGGGGCAGTTTCACATGTCGTACGCTCAAGTTTCAAGTTTGATTTAGTCTATCGTGTGTGTGTGCGCTGCAACAAAATGGTACAAGTACATTGTTTCTTGGGAGGACATAAAGTTTGTTATATTTTAGACTGGAAACTAATGAAATATACTAGCTCTGAGCGGGTAATTTCCGAGGCCTTGTTTTGACCGCCAACCCGACATTTCCACAAAAATGAAAAATAAAACGATCGGCACATGGCTTGAGCTTATTCTGTTGACCCCTTAGTTGGTATGTAAGATCTAGCATTTCTGAAGGCATCAAAATATATTTTACGCTAGCGGGGGTTGGGTGAGGTGCCCACGCATGTCCACGTGCAGCGCATTGAGTGCAGCCTTTGGAACAGTAAAACGCAAAATGAATTGGCAAAGCACCTGGGGCAGTTTCACATGTCGTACGCTCAAGTTTCAAGTTTGATTTAGTCTATCGTGTGTGTGTGCGCTGCAACAAAATGGTACAAGTACATTGTTTCTTGGGAGGACATAAAGTTTGTTATATTTTAGACTGGAAACTAATGAAATATACTAGCTCTGAGCGGGTAATTTCCGAGGCCTTGTTTTGACCGCCAACCCGACATTTCCACAAAAATGAAAAAGTAAAACGATCGGCACATGGCTTGAGCTTATTCTGTTGACCCCTTAGTTGGTATGTAAGATCTAGCATTTCTGAAGGCATCAAAATATATTTTACGCTAGCGGGGGTTGGGTGAGGTGCCCACGCATGTCCACGTGCAGCGCATTGAGTGCAGCCTTTGGAACAGTAAAACGCAAAATGAATTGGCAAAGCACCTGGGGCAGTTTCGCATGACGTACGCTCAAGTTTCAAGTTTGATTTAGTCTATCGTGCGTGTGTGCGCTGCAACAAAATGGTACAAGTACATTGTTTCTTGGGAGGACATAAAGTTTGTTATATTTTAGACTGGAAACTAATGAAATATACTAGCTCTGAGCGGGTAATTTCCGAGGCCTTGTTTTGACCGCCGACCCGACATTTCCACAAAAATGAAAAATAAAACGATCGGCACATGGCTTGAGCTGATTCTGTTGACCCCTTAGTTGGTATGCAAGATCTAGCATGTCTGAAGGCATCAAAATCCATTTTACGTTAGCGGGGGTTGGGTGAGGTGCCCAGGCATGTCCACGTGCAGCGCATTGAGTGCAGCCTTTGGAACAGTAAAAACACAAAATAAATTGGCAAAGCACCTGTAGCAGTTTCACATGACGTACGCTCAAGTTTCAAGTTTGATATTGTCTATCGTGTGTGTGTGCGCTGCAACAAAATGGTACAAGTACATTGTTTCTTGGGAGGACATAAAGTTTGTTATATTTTAGACTGGAAACTAATGAAATATACTAGCTCTGAGAGAGTAATTTCCGAGGCCTTGTTTTGACCGCCAACCCGACATTGCCACAAGAAAGAAAAATAAAGCGATCAACTGATTTTCGAGCAGATTTTGTTGACCCATCAGTTTGTATGCAAGATGTGGCATTTCTGAAGGCATCAAAATATATTTTACGTTAGCGGGGGTTGGGTGAGGTTCCCAGGCATGTCCACGTGCAGCGCATTGAGTGCAGCCTTTGGAACAGTAAAAACACAAAATGAATTGGCAAAGCACCTGGGGCAGTTTCACATGACGTACGCTCAATTTTCAAGTTTGATTTAGTCTATCGTGTGCGTGTGCGCTGCAACAAAATGATACAAGTACATTGTTTCTTGGGAGGACATAAAGTTTGTTATATTTTAGACTGGAAACTAATGAAATATACTAGTTCTGAGCGGGTAATTTCCGAGGCCTTGTTTTGACCGCCAACCCGACATTGCCACAAGAAAGAAAAATAAAACGATCAACTGATTTTCGAGCAGATTTTGTTGACCCCTCAGTTTGTATGCAAGATGTGGCATTTCTGAAGGCATCAAAATATATTTTACGGTAGCGGGGGTTGGGTGAGGTTCCCAGGCACGTCCACGTGCAGCGCATTGAGTGCAGCCTTTGGAACAGTAAAACACAAAATGAATTGGCAAAGCACCTGGGGCAGTTTCACATGACGTAGGCTCAAGTTTCAAGTTTGATATAGTCTATCGAGTGTGTGTGCGCTGCAACAAAATGATACAAGTACATTGTTTCTTGGGAGGACATAAAGTTTGTTATAGTTTAGACTGGAAACTAATGAAATATACTAGCTCTGAGAGAGTAATTTCCGAGGCCTTGTTTTGACCGGCAACCCGACATTACCACGAGAAAAAAAAATAAAACGATCGGCACATGGCTTGAGCAGATTCTGTTGACCCCTCAGTTGGTATGCAAGATCTAGCATGTCTGAAGGCATCAAAATCCATTTTACGCTAGCGGGGGTTGGGTGAGGTGCCCAATCATGTCCATGTGCAGCGCATGAGTGCAGCCCTTGAACAGTAAAAAGATAAAATGAATTGGCAAAGCAGCTGGGGCAGTTTCACATGACGTACGCTCAAGTTTCAAGTTTGATATAGTGTATCGCGTGTGTCTGTGCTGCAACAAAATGGTACAAGTACATTGTTTCTTGGGATGACATAAATTTTGTCATATTTAGGCTGGAAATTTATGGAATATGATCACAAATGAAGGTAACGAGAAGACGAACGGTGAACTAAAAATAAAGGTTTAATTGGCGTACCTGTGCCAAACAAAACAAGTAAAGAAAGAGCCTCGAGGCAGCAGAAATGCGGGCGGCGATTCGGCGGCGTGACGGAGAGCGAGAGCGAGACTGACTCGACAAGGTCGCGGGTAGCTGCTTATGTACAGTGCGTCACTATCTCGAAAGTTCGGCAAAGAATGTTCGATCATCGTGCGCTCGGGGCGGGGATGAACTGGCACTTTCGAGATCAAGAAAGCAGGTGGAGCGTTACGTCTGGTGCGAGAACAAACGCGAATCTTCTAGAAGTCTGTGACCGAGCGTTGCTTCCTCGGCCCTCCGAGTGGCAATACAGTAGCTATGAGCGGTTAACAATCCGGGTATTGTTTTGACCAGCTCTACGACGGTGCCACGAGAAAGAAAAATAAAATGATCGGCTCATGCTTGAGCACATTCTGTTGACTCCTTAGTTGGTATGTGAGACGGCATCAAGATACATTTTACGTTCAAAATACATTTTACGTGATGTGCCCACGCGTGACCACCCCCTTAGTTGGCATGTGTGAAGGCATCAAGATACATTTTACGTTCAGAATACATTTTACGTGATGTGCCCAAGCGTGACCACATGCAGCGGATTGATAAATTGGCAAAGCAGCTGAGGCTAGTTTCGCATGGCGTACACTCAACTTTCAAACTTGATAGAGCGTATCGTGTGTGTATGTGTACGCTGCAACAGTATGGTACAAGTACATTGTTTCTTGTGAGGAGATAAAGATTTTTATATAGCCGCGAGCGCAGCTGTCAAAGTAGGCAGCGCACTCGTGGCCTAACGGTTATCGCGCGTGCCTTCCACACAGAAAGCCAGAGTTTGATTCCTGGCCGCGGGGACGCATTTTTGTTGACTCTGACGTAAAGTTCTGGTAAAATCGAGAACCGTATTGCTTGTTCGAGGTCAGAATGTTCTACACGAAGAACCTTCTATGCCGAATCTTCCAGAACCCTACGCGTGTACATAAGGGGCTCCGCGTGGCGAGCCGCAGTCAGTTTTCGCCGCAGCGTTCGATCTTGCAGCATCGCCGCCTTCGACGCCCGCGACGCTCTGTTTTTATCTTTCTTTTTCCTTTTAATTTTGGGCACAAGTTGGCCCACTAAACGCTCAGTTTACTCAGTCATTTGCCGCTTCATCACTTGTCATTCGTGACAGTATTTTAGACGATAAACTTTTGAAATATACTTTTGTCCAGCTCCGCGACGGTGCCACGGGAAAAAAAATTAAACGATCGATTCATACCTGAGCAGATGCTGTTTACCCCTGAGTTGGTATGCGAGATCTAGCGTGTGTTAAGGCATCAAAATGCATTTTACCTAAGCGGGAATTGGGTAAAGTGCCCACGCACGCCGAAGTGCAGCGCATTGGGAGCAGCCCATGGAGGAGTAAAAAAAGACAAAATGAATTGGCGAAGCAGCTGGGGCTAGAGTCACATGACTTACACTCAACTTTCAAGTTTGATCGAGTGTATCGTGTGTGTGTGTACGTTGCAACAATATGGTGCAAGCATATTGTTTCTGGGGAGCACATAAAGTTTGTTATATTTTAGACGGTAAACTTGTGAAATATACTAGCTATGAGCGGGTAATAATTCGGAGATGTATTTTGTCCAGCTCCGCGACGGTGCCACGGGAAAGAAAAAAAGCGATCGATTTATACTTGAGGAGATACTGTTTACCCCTCAGTTGGTATGCGAGATCTAGCATGTGTGAAGGCATCAAAATGCATTTTACCTAAGCGGGGGCTCGGTAAGATGCCCACACATGCCCACGCGCAGCGCATTGAGTGCAGCTTATTGAACAGTAAAAAAAGACGAAATAAATTAGCAAAGCAGCTGGGGCAGTTTCACATGACGTACACTCAACTTTCAAGTTCGATAGAGTGTATCGCGTGTGTGTGCGCTGCAACAAAATGGTAAAGTACATTGTTTCTTGGGGGGACATAAAGTTTGTTATATTTTAGACTGGAAACTTATGAAATATACTGGCTGTGAGCGGGTAATAATCCGATGAAGTGCTTTGACCTGCAATGCGACACTGCTCCGGGAAAGAAAAATAAAACGATCGACCCATGCTTGAGCAGATTTTGTTGATCGCTAAGTTGGTATCCGTGATTTGGCATTTCGAAAGGCAGACTTGTTTCCGTTACTTAAAAAATGTAATGAATTAGAGTTACAAATTACCGAGCCTCAAATGTAATGGATTACCCTTACCAATTACTTTCGCTGAAAAGTAACCGATTTATTTACTAGTTCCGTTATAAATTACACTCACGTTACTTTTCCCGTCCACTTAGAAAGAAAAGAACTAAAACCATTTCGATATTTTCGAAAGTGCTCTGAAGCACTACTTTCCATTTCGCCCGCATTAAGGTAGTGCTTTTAAAAATTAAATATTGTAAATATTGGATTTAACAGACAAAACGTGGGTGAACTGCGTTCGGCTGTAAGCTGACAAGGCAGCGAAAGCCGCAACCACACCCGCCATACCGCTAGCTTACGGCGACCGGAAATAATCCCTCTAATTCTGCAAACAAAGCTAGCGGTGCTTATGTTCAGTAGCAGCGCCTACCTCCGCTAGGGGATTCCGAGGTTAGCAGCCGATCTACGAAAGGTTCCTTTTAAAACGAGCCTTTCAAGAGTGAGCGCAACGTCTCAAAGCTGCGGTCTAATGCCTGTAGCTTTGACGCACTCTCAGCTTATGCACGAACGGACCATAGTTGCATGTAGAGTCGCTGAATGAGCTGCGTTAAGAGTGTCGGCACTCTGTTTTCTGATATTCTTGTGGGCGCCACCATTCTGGTGCTGGTGTAAAGGCGATGCAACTGCCGATCGTCGTAATTCAAAACTGTCGTTTCCTCAACATTAGATTCGATGTTAAGAAGCTTACGTAGTACTGCCTTGCTCTTTCGCGAACTGTACAAACATTGTAGAGGAAGAAAATGCGTTTTCTGTGATTTTGGGTAAAGCATCACGTAACTGGCAAGCATTTTAGGTCACAAGATTGGTAAGTATCGCACTCTGAAGCGTAGCTTATTTAGTGGCACTAGTTGCATATACTACTGAAAAATGCATGGACTCGAACCCTCGTTTTTGAGCTTTGGTCGAGCGGGTGGTCGGAGAGTCATATTGCTACAGTCCCTTATTATGTGCATACACTTTAAAAAGTAACGAGTAATTAAAGTAATTCCTATATGATATTTGTAACGAAATTACATTACAAATTACTATCGCAAAAGAGTTACGTGTCAGTTACAAAATTACTTGAAAAATTAACGAGTTACAAGCAATCAGTTACTTGTAAGGATTACCTCTCAAGTCTGGCTGAAGGCACCAAATTCCATCTTACGTAGGCCCATAGCAAGAAAGGGGGGGGGGGGGGGGGCGGAGAGGCTGCTCACGCATGCTTACGTGCAGCGCACTGAGTGCAGCCTACAAAACAGTGAAGATAGAAAAAATGAATTGGTGAAGTAACTGAGGCTTCTTTCACATGACATACGCATAAATTTCAAGTTTGATAAAATGTATCGCGTATGAGAACGCGACAACGAACTCGTAGGAATATTGTTTCTCGTAGGCGGACATAAATTTTGTTATAATTTAAGCTGTAAACCCATGAAACACACCAGCTATAAGCGGGCAATAGTCCGAGGAAATGTTTTCACCTGCATCGCGACATCGCCACGCGAAGGGAAAATTAAACGATAGATTCATACTTGAGCAGATTCCGTAGACCCTAAGGGGTTGCGAGATTTTTTTATATTCAAGGCATCACAAGGCATTTTACCTTGGCAGGGGGGAGTGGAGGGGGGAAGATGCACACGCATGCCTACGTGCAACGCATTCAGTGCAGATTATTAAGCAGTAAAATAAGACAAAATAAAACAGCGGAGTAGATGAGGCTTGTTTTCACATGACGTATACATGGGCGGCACTGACGTCACATCGCGTACTTTTGACCACCATGTAAAAGGAGGAGAGGGAAGCAGCTTTTGTTAGAATATTGTGTGGCGGGTTAATCTTCCATAATATTCTGGGAGGAGAATAGCTGCGTCTGGTGCTTATCCGGGAGGCACCAAAGCGCTCTTTGAATGACGTCACGTGGAAACCATGTATACTCAACCGGCAACATTGATAAAATGTATCTTATCTGTGTACGCGGCAACAAAATCGTTAACATACATTTTCTCTTTGGTGGACGTAACTTTTGTTATATATTAAACTGTAAAACCATGAAATATACAATGTATGAGCGGATGGTAATCCGAGGAAGTGTTTTGACCCGCACCGCTACATTGCCATAAGAGAAAAAAAACCAAAAAAAAAAAATCCACCCACCCATTCTTGAGAAGATTTTGTTGACCCCGAGGTTGGTATTTGAGATCTAGCTTATCTGAAGGCATCACAATGGATTTTGCGTTGGCGGTAGGAGGGGAGGAGGCAGCAAGTGCCTGCGCATGTTCGCTATACAGCGCATTCCTCTCAAACATTACCATGGCGTTATTTTTTTTTAAATTTATTTATTACACTTCACGGTGCGGCATCGCATCGACAAAAACGATTATTATTATAAAATAAATAAAGAAAATATGGGTGTGCTCCTGCAGCGCCAGACTGGTAGTTAAAACCTTAGAAGGGACGTAATTATTTGTAGTTCGTTATGTTTTTGCAATTAAGTACTTAGTCTATTACTTTAATGGAGATGTGATTTGTAATGTATTTTTATTACTTTCTGAGTATGTAATTACAGAAAATTAGTCGTTGTGTTTGTTCCATTGCGCCTAGAAGAAAGATAAGTAAGTGTGTGGGCAACCTGGGGATTCGAAGCGTTTGGCCCAGGTTGCCTCTCCGACAATCGTTAGTGGCCATCTGCACCGCGAGGGGGCCAAGGGCAACTGGCCACACGAGTGGCGCTCCGCCGCTGATAAGGGGCCTTCGCAGCGTGTGCGTGGGGGCTTTTGGAATCGCGGCGAGGGCCATAAGGGTCACTAAATGTGTACGTGTTGTTGAAACGGTGTGCTGGGTTACTTCCCGAGACGGGTAGCAGCAAGGGAATTCCCACAAGTAAAATAATGGCAACACAGTGGGATCCACACTTCTAATACAGTGGCCCAAAATGCAGGTCCGCAAGCAAAAGAGAGAGAGAAAAGAGAGAACAAACTTTATTGAGGCAAATTGTCAGGTTACGCAAGCAAAATAATTTTCGCCGTTGATAGGAAATGAATTTACGGAAAAGATGACAGCGCAGAGTCCCAGTCTTCGGCTTCACTTGAAAAATCAGCAAGAGAAGGTGGGTTCGGCTTTCTTCTGTGGAGGCAACAAGCATTTTGTGCTCAGAATAGGACAAACCGCTAAGCGCGTTTTCCTTGGAAAAAAACATATCTACAAAATTATCGCGTGGAGGTTTTGAGCCCCAGATAGTGCATACCTTAGAAACAATCTGCGGGTATTTTTTTTTCGCGTGTAGTTGTTTCACGAGAACATAAGCATAGGAAAGCCACTTGCGGCACCTTGCGGTACATGTGACAGATCTGTGTGCTCATCATTGTTCTAAAATATTCGAATGTTAGCGCTGAACAAAAACAAGCTAGCGAGGGAAATAGATGAGGCCTTTTTAACTGCCATTTATAAAGCTTGTAGAGGAAGAAGATGGAAACGGCACATGGAGATGTAGCGGGAAGAAAGAAGAACCATGACGCTCGAAATCTCACGACCGGCTGCATTTGAAAAGGCCCATGAAACGCGAGGTTGGGGCAGCCTGACCGAGAGACAGACGTGGGCTGATCCTTCGGTCGGCCGAAATACCTGCCTAGAGGAGGCCTGCTGCGTCGAAGCATCATCTCAGCGGAAGGCTGACACCGAACCACGAATGAAAGCCAGCTACATCCACCAACTCAACTATGAGTTATCATTAAACCACTTTTCATGGCCGTGTTTTCTACTGTGGTTTCCTGGAGAGTGAGTGGATCACGGTCGAATTGGGCAAAATAACCAACGATCGTCATTAAAGATAGCACAACGTGGAACCCTCTCGGTCTGCCGTTTCCTCTGTTTGCTCCCGGGTGGTCACTCAAACTGCGATTTGGAGCCTTTCGTTTTATTTCTTAAGGTGCTTGTGTGAAGCGATAGCTTTTACAGAGCTCGTGTCACAGGAAGCGTGAGTCGGCGGCGTGGGACGGAAAATTCTGATTGGTCGGTAGTGACATGACGTCACAGTCACGTGACCTCGCGCTTGAATTTTAAACCACCCACAACGCTCACGTAAAACGTGACGTCACGCGTGGATTGAAAGGGATTAAAACATGACATATATTCCGAATCAAAGGTCGCCACATGTCTCAAAATATTTAACTTCATAAAGTAATTCATTTGCCTTAAAAAGAAATTTAAGAGTTTTAGGCCGAGGTGGGAATCAAACCCAGAACCCTTTGGTTGCGAGCCAGACGCGCTACTAACTAAGCCACGTAGACTTTTTTTATTATTATTTATTCAGGCCACTTTGCACGGCTTGCGGCTTGAGAACGAGCGGGGATTTATTATTTTAGCTATCACGTTCTACTCTTAAAGGCAAAGCTTAAGCGTCCTCTTGTAATATTTTCTTGACTCCGTTTAACATCAGAACCTTTTACGTTAAGAAATGTCCAGATCCATCTACTAAAGCGTCCCACCCGAGACCGGAGTCCAGTCGGTGTCGGATGACGTCACGGGCACGGGAAAAGGCAGAAGTGCGTATGCAAACACTCGAGTAGCGCTAAACGTCGGGTCTTCGCCCCCGGCTCCAGCGGAAGGCGAGAGAGACGTCAGCGAAATGATGCGCGACATGAGTGGCCAGATTCGAAAAGGCCAATGACACTCGAGCTTCAGGCGGCCTGAAAGACAGATGTGGGCTTGGCCCCCGGGCCAGCGAAGCCCACGCCTGTGGCCTTCGCCGCTCCTGGGGCTTATTTGTCTGGAAAACATATTCCAGATGTTTTTCAGCAAATGGGCTTGGCCCCAGGGGCGGTTAACCCCGCGACTACGTCTTTGCGCCGGCCGCAGTTGAGCTTACTGACGCCGACTTACTGGCGATACTTCGACGCAAATTCGGCGCACAATTTGCTACACGACGTACACTGCCGCGCTAGGCGCATCGGGTTAAACGGCCCAGATGCTGATCTACACAGTTACGCTGACGGGCGACGCCGTGCGTTGAAAACGGATACAAAAATGGCGGATTTCCTGGCACGGTTCAGGGAGGAATACCGCCGGCACATTTTGTGAGCCGTGATTCCAGCTGGAAAGATGTTAGGCCCATTGAGTATCCCAGTAAAAAAAACACTGGGCCTTCATCACTGGCAATATGACCCGTCCGGCCACCCTCACCCCTAAGCTCGATTTCAACATCGTCAGCACCCCTCTCTCATCTGTGCTCTATCTCACCACATCATCAATTTATCTGGTACCGCAAGCCTCATGGTATCGGCCACTACTTTTCTGCGGCACGGCAGGTCTCCAGAACCAAAATAAATATCAATATTATTTTATTATTATCATTAATTATTATTATTATTAATCATCATAGACATCGTCACCATCATCATCATTAACATTAACATCATCACCAACTGCCTCCCAACTATGAAATGCGTATTAGAGACGAACTAGCCAACTGCACTCAATACAGAGACTACTCAGACGAGAGCCTCGTATACAGCAAGTCCGCGCGCTCCAAGATCTGTACTCGTTCGCGGAACCTAGAGCGTCCGACGCAGAGAAGGTAGCTAAGGCGATCCGACAATGCCATCTTACGTTTAAAGCAAACCTCCGCGGAAGTGATTTCGCCAATCTAGAAGTACTTGACAGAGAGGCGCGTACGTTCAGGCGGGCTTGCTCGCTGTGTTGCAGTATTGCCCCCCCCCCCCCCCCCCCCCCCCCCCCACGCGCAGATGAGTCTTTAGATCCGGGTTGCGCCTAGACAGGATGGGGTGCGGGGGCTCGCGTCGACTCACGCTCACCGTACGTGACCGTTACAGAGCTTAGGAGTGGTGTAACTACCGTGCCCCGAGCCTTGGACCCGCTCGCTTTTGAACAATGCCGCAGGGCAGCTAACGTTGGATCCTCCAGTGCGCATCCCCATATAGAAGGTGACTCAGCCGATAACCGCGAAGTCGCTACCCATTACTACAGGCGCGGGAATCACAGTGACGCACAACGGAGTGATGCACCGCGTGGTACACTCTAATAAAAGGGCATCACCTGACACCCTTTTTGTCCCATATAATACACCTCAAAATTTCAGTTTGACGTACAGCACATTATGGTCGAACAGACGGCCCCAAATTTTATGAGAGCCTTGATAACGATGCGATATAAGTTATTAAATAGCTAAAGTAGGCATCAAAGACCGCTGGAAGAAAACACTGAGGTTTTGCAGTAAGGCTAAGAAAACCCCGATTATTTTTTTTTGTAGTCAATAACACGTACATTAGCTATTTTAATAAGTAGTATCACACTGCTTTCAAGCCTCGCATGAAAATTAGTACCATCAGGTCGACGCCAGTGCGCTGTACGTCCAACTGAAGTTTTGGGGGGTATTATATGGGACGAAGGGTGTAACAATACTCCCTTTTTTCTATAGAGTGATAGTAACGGTGGACGCTTAGTACCCAAGGGACAGGTCAGGCGCAATCTAACCAGCTTAGACAGATCAAGTGACAATGCACGAGGACGGCGGGTCCTTCCCAGGGGTTTCAAGGAAACGAAGGATGCCGGTACCATTAATCGGGCTTCCGGAGTCAAGATTGCAGGCCGCTGCTTAGGCCCAACATCAGTCAGTAGACGGGGCTGGCGTCGTGGCCAGTGACCGGCTGGTGTTCGCCCCATCGGCATGCCGAACTTGGTGCTTGGCTTTTGAAAAATGGCTATAGGTGCGCGTCAAGATCGGGGGTAATATTTACTGCGCTATAATTGACACCGGTTCGACTCTTTCACTAATGGGCGACAAGGTACAGAAAGACTGTCGCAGTAGAGCACTTAATGTACGGAAGTTACCACTTCACTGCGTTTAGCGACGGGATTGGCAAAGGCGCAAAGCGCAGTCCGCCTTCACTTTAGCTTCGACGGCAGACGAATAGGCAGCGTTTTGTCTATGCACCAGCCATGCAAATTCCTGTTATTTTAGGGCAGGATTTTGTCTGTCGAGGGCGAATTATCATAGGTTTAAAGAACAACAGCTTTCAGTACATCTCATTGACCCATCTTAGCCATTGTGTTGCCCCGCCGAGTATGGGACAAGGGATGGAATGCTCGCTCGCTGGGTCACGCCAGGAGCAATCATTAGCTGCAGAATCCGTATCAATAAACGGTAAAGAGATTGTCGCTTTGTTCGATGGGCCGGTACAACAACGGCGGAAACTAGCGCACGCCTTGTATCGACACACAGTAAGGATTAGCGAGGAGCCCTGGAGATGATAGGCCGTGGGGTTGTAATCCCATACCTCTGAATGCGCACGAGCGAACTCTCCTAGATAAGGGTCTTGACGAGATGACAAACACAGGGGCAGTACTGCCGTCAAAAAGACGCTGGGCTTTCCAGTAGTCTTAGCACCAATGAAAGACGCCAACGCTCTCCTTTTCTTTGACTACCATCGGCTTAATAAGATGACTACAAGGGATTCGTACCCTTTTCTATTTATTGAGTTCATCTTGTACTTGCTGGTAATGCGTGGGTTTTCATTGGCTTAGACTGCAGCAAATGTTACCTGCAGATTCAGAAAGCACCATACTATGTGCGGACGACGGCGTTCACCTGTCAGAGGGGGCTGTTTGAGTTTGTACGTCTTGCTTTCGGATTGTCATACTCGCCTTCGAGTTTCCAAAGGTTGATGAACATCATTTGGAGGGATGCTAAGTTTCACAATGAGGAGCACCTAACACATCTTGAGATCATCTTAAATAGAATGATCAAGGCGGGGCTCACCATTAACGCAAACAAGGTGCAGCTTGCGGTCTCGCGAGTCTTAGGACTTATTGTAGAATGGGGTACCTTGAGGCCGAACGATATTAAGTTGAGGACCATCCTTAATATTCCACCACCGTACGACGTGAAGAACCTTCAAGGTTTCCTTGGGATGCTCGGTTTTTATCGGCAGCTCATCCCAGGGTGCGCGGAACTGGCACAGCCTTTGAAGCAGCTGCTCCAGAAAGGTTCAAGGTAGGTTTAAAGGCGAAAGCAGTGGATAGCCTCGTCTTCCTTTACGAAAGCAATACCGGATACAGCTAGCTTGTGCTTACCAACCTTTGGAAGTCCTCTCGTCATACAGACAAACGCGAGCGACTACGGTGTCGCAGCGGTGTTATCTCAGGAGAATGGCGGACAGTTTCGCCCGGTGGTTTTCGCTTGCCGAACGCTTACACCGTCAGAGCTTAATTACAGTGTGACGGAGAAAGAAGGGCTAGACGTCATGTTTGCCCTGAAAACGTTTGACCTGTTTTTAGACGGTACAACTTCCGTCATCCAGACGGACCACGAAGCTTTATCCTCGATTATAAGGTTAACAGAGCCGGCAGAGGTCTTGCTCGCAGGGCACTCACCCTGCAGCGATACTTTTACACATTTGAGTACCGAAAGGGCTCTACTAAGAAGGTTCCAGGTGCGCTCTCTCGCGCACCCCATGATGGTGGTTGGGAGGAGCTGACGCAACCAGGGGATTTCTAGGAAAGCGGGAAAACGTGCCTGGGTGCGGGGAAAGCATACCGCACGGTCGCTGAAAAGCGAGACAGCTGGGAGATGAAGCAGCCTGGGCTCGTGGCAGCGGTAGGAGGCTGCACGAGGGAGCAATATATCGTGGCTTGGGGTGAAGTGGTAAACAAAGAATAGCTTCTTAGTCCCCACAAAAAGAGATTGGTTTTGTCAGCTGGTGTTAGAAGAACCTGCGCATATTTCGGTTTACAACGGAAATGCTTGCGGACGATGTAGTGAGCACTTGGATTCATATCTACTCAGGTACATCCCAACGATCTAAGAAAAGGAGGGGAACGACTCTGATTTCATGGTTATGATTCTTGGGAGGCAACGGAGGCGGTTTATCGGGTACTTCTACGACCCAGCTCTGGCTGGTCATGGCATTGGCAGCAAGTCTTTCCAAAAGTTATGTCGCGTCGCGACCTGGCCGGCGATGAAGCGGGAAAAACTCCGACACGCCCATAGTTTGTTTAGTCCGCCAGCAAGCGGAGCCGTGGGGGTTAAAGCCCCCGGATCTGATTCAGCCTGTGGAGAGTGACAACCCGTGGAAGATGGTCGCTTGCGACGTCATTGGCCCGCTACCAAGGTAACCCCGGGGGAACTAGTATCGATTGGTTATAACCGGTCATTTCTCGAACTTGGTGGAGTTACACCCTCTGAGGAGGTTTCGGAGCGAACCTGGGAGAAGTTAGAAGCGTTTATGTGCTTCGGCCCAACCACATGTCTCATTAGCGATAATGCTAGTTATTTTATTAGCAGAGTGTTCACTGACTCCTGCTTGGCGCTGGCAGAAAGCACAAGAGGACGAGACCATACCACCCTCAGGCCAATGTCACTGACAGAGTGAACCTAAACTTGAAATGCATGTTGATCGCGCTAACAGATATTCACCGAGACTGGGATCAACGCATCGCTGAGATGGGTTTTGCCGTTCGGACGACTGTGAACAGGTCGATTGGATTCACGCCAGAGCTTCTTAACTTGGGTAAAGAACTACAGACTCAGCTCGAGAACGGGTTACGAAAAAGAACTACAGTCTCAGCTGGAAAACGGGCTACGAAATAACAAAGGTCCAACACTTCACCCATAATCGAAGTATGCGACGGAATTCTAGAAACACCTGTTGAGTGCGTTGTACGACGCTAGAAAAAATATCGATGTCCCAAGGAACGAACAGGCAGACCAGCCCGATAAGATTCATCATCACCCTGAATGCAAGTTGGCCCGGTTCGCATTTCCGACCTCAAAATGTAGCATCTTTGCGATCGGGATGACGATGAACAAGAAGTCTCCAAGAGAGACGGGGAATTCTCTGTTCCGTGTTACCATCGCGCCCGACAGACAACGCGGTCTAGGCGCGAGAGCCGAGCTGCGCAGAGACCCGTCGAGGTAGAACACGAAGGGGGCTCTGCCTGACGTTCTAACTTGCGGCCTAGCATTTTATTTATACTTTGTGAATAGGTAATACAGCTTGCTGTGCCCCTCTCAGAGAGGCCGACACGGACATGACCCAGGAGGTGGAAATACTACAATGGCAAATTCGGACAAGTTACTTATGCTACAAAAAAAGGTTTCTTCGAGAAGTTATGGAATGTTTTAAATGATTACCTTAGTAGACCCCTGCTCACACATCTAAATTTAATGCATATTCACAATATCTATAATTATCGGTTATGTATAAGTCATAGGTCTGAAATTAAAAAAAAAATAATGTTATCAATATTATCGAACTATAGCGTCCTTATCGCTGAAATCGGCAAAATATCACACTGGTAGCTTAGAAAATTGGAAAGTTTCCGGTTGCATAACAACCTAAGGTGAGCAAATGCTATCAAACGTGCTTCCGACCCTACTTAATTACCTAATACTAATCATATTCATCCTTCAACATCAACAGTAAAATATATAAGATATGTTTTTAGAGCGCAGCTCTTAGGGGCCCGTTTCCGGCTTGAGCGCCGTCGGCGTCGCCGTCGGCGTAACCGCGCGGTGCATCATGGGAAATGTCCCATAATGCACCGCGCGAGCCCCCCACCGGGGTCACGTGACTTCGTGGGGGGCACGTGGCCCCCCCGAGGTCACGTGACCCCCCGAAGTCACGTGACTCCCCTGAGGTCACGTGACCCCCTCCTCGAGGTCACGTGACTCCCCTGAGGTCACGTGACCCCCTCCTCGAGGTCACGTGACCCCCGGAGGTCACGTGACCCCCGCCGATGTCGCGTGACCCCCGATGACGTCATCGACACTGATGACGTCACCGGCATCCACATCGTCATCGTCATCATCACTGATGACGTCATCATCAGTGATGATGACGATGACGATGCGGATGCCGTTGACGTCATCAGTGATGATGACGATGACGATGTGGATGCCGGTGACGTCATCAGTGATGATGACGATGACGATGTGGATGCCGGTGACGTCATCAGTGATGATGACGTCATCAATGATCGTGACGTCATCAGTGACGATGACAATGTGGATGCCGGTGACATCATCAGTGATGATGACGATGACGATGTGGGTGCCGGTGACGTCAGCAGTGATGATGATGATGACGATGCGGATGCCGGTGACGTCATCAGTGATGATGACGATGATGATGTGGATGCCGGTGACGTCATCAGTGATGATGACGATGACGATGTGGATGCCGGTGACGTCATCAGTGATGATGACGATGACGATGAGGATGCCGGTGACGTTACCGACATCCGCATCGTCATCGTCATCATCACTGATGACGTCATCAGTGACGTCACTGATGTCGTCACCGGCATCCGCATCGTCATCGTCATCATCACTGGCGACGTCGTCAGCGACGTCACTGATGACGTCACCGACATTCGCATCGCCATCGCCATCATCACTGGTGAAGTCATCAGTGACGTCACTAATGACGTCATCGGTACCCGCATCGTCATCGTCACTGATGACATCATCAGTGACATCAGTGATGACATCATCGGCATTGGGGGTCACGTGACCCCCAAGGTCACGTGACCCCCCAAGGTCACGTGACCCCCCCCCTGGTTAGTCTAACCCCCCCCCCAGCGCCCTTCCCTCCTCCTCCTCAAGAGCTGCGCTCTAATTCGGCGTTACAGGGAGTTGTAAGCGGCTTTCACTTTTTTTATAGAAGGAATTTGCGTAGCAGTGACTAAGTAAATATTCCACTCAATGTCCTCATTTATAAGTTTCAGTTATATTCGTTGAGAATGAATTCAGTGAATCAGTTTAGTATTACATCGTCTTGCTATATATCTAAGGCCTTAAATGTTCCCTTGTTACATTTATAGTAAACCTTTTGTTTAGTCGAGCTAATTTCTCTGCTACATGGGAATGTTCTGTAATGAATTACAGAGCTGTGTATTTTTTTTTATTTCGTTCGTTTGTTTATAAAGTGATACATTTCTTTTGTGACCTGCCGCTCTTGCGGGTTGGGGAGGGGTTGGGGGGGGGGGGGGGGGCGGGGGGGCTGGCTCAGGACTCGTCATGCTGCACAAATGCAGCGTTTTTCCTCTGTCGGCTTCCATCATGCACTTGTATTTTCGATGGAAAAATAAATTATTCTTATTCTTAGTATTATTATTATTCAAACTTCGGCAGACCCGAATCATACTTCGTCGCATCCGAAAAAATAAACTATTATTATTATTATTATTATTATTATTATTATTATTATTATTATTATTATTATTCCTAGTACGGACGCATGCACAACCTGCTCCCGTGTCTTCTACGGTAGACAAAAGTTTCTGCGATGTTCTGGATGCAAACTTCGTGCGCACAAAATGTGTGTATGCTGGCCGGACAACGTCGACACATGTCTTCAGTCTGGGGTAAGCTCCTTTCTCTGTGAGAACTGTGCGATTATCGGCGGTGCTGCGAGGCCTAGCAGCGATGGCGTCGTCGGCAATCACGCCAGCGACGCTGCGGATTTTTCCCGTACCCCTGCGGCCCTCTCTCCGGCTCGACAACTTCCCGCCCGCCTCTCCTCCCGTTGACCTTGGCGCCGGCGTCGAGTCCCTGCGGGGCCTGCTCCTGGATGCTATGGAGGGAATTTCGTTCCTGACTGACGAGGTCGCCGCCCTGAAAGACGAGAACGCACGTCTCCGACACGAGCAAAAGCGCGACGCAGAGCTACAGGCGGGTGCCATGGCTGTATTACGGTTTAAGGTCCGGGGTCTGCGTGACGCACTCGGCCAGCGACGACAGCCGGACGCGCCCTTGCGGGGGGGTCTTTGGGAAAACACACTTATGCTCCCGCTCTACACAGCTCTCTCCACCAAGTTCTCCTACGAAGGTTGTGGCGGCAGCTCTCCCTTCGGATGGCCAGAATAATGCTTCGCCGAAAGACGACGTCCCTCCCAGTGGCATCAACTCTGCACGACCAAAAGCTAGGACCCCAGCGCTTACCGGGGCGTCGGAAGCCTGCAAGTTGATCGTTGCCCTCCATCAACTCGACGAAGAGCCCTGTTCGTCACCATGCTGAACCCGGACACCAGCTGCGAAGACATCAGTTCTCATCTCTCTTCCGTCGGAGTTGAGGAAGTGGAGTGCCGGAAACTGAAGACGCGCTACGACACTTTAGCGCCGTTCACACCCTTTCGACCGAGTATGAACGAGAGAGACCAGGCCGGTTTTTAAGGCTTTTTGCGATTTCTTAGGACCGGATGCGATGCAGCGGAGCTGGTCCTAAGAGATCGCAAGAGGCTTAAAAACCGGTCTGGTCACTCTCAGTCTTACTCGGTCGCAAGAGTGTGAACGGGCCTTTATGCCTCCTTCCATGTGTCCGTGGTTGCCAAAGACTTCGACTAGCTTTCTGATCCCACCGTGTGGCCCAAACCCAGCATTTTTAAGGCTTTTCGAGGCGTCCTTCGCGAAGACCTGCTCCATGCATCCGAGTCAGCCGCCGCCGCTGCCCCCTTGAACGTTGGAGACACCAAGGATGAGTCACATTGATTAATTTTACCAAAACGTTCGCTGCCTGGGTACAAAAGCCGATTGATTTTTCTCTAATGTTACCTTATCCAATTACCTTATCCAATGTTACCTTATCCACGCAGGGTGCACCTACTCTAGTGGGTGCTTGGTGAGTGGCGTCACTACAAACCCCGAGCCATGTGGGTCCGCCCACCCACGTCTGGCTGTGCGTGGTGTACCCGTGTCCGGGGAAAAGGGGACCCTGGTGGTTGAGCTGAGACCGCGGTATGTTTGGACCCTTCGGGGCCCCCCGGGCGAGGCAATACACCGCTTCGGCCCCTGCTTCTCGTAGACGGGTGTCCTGGCTTGGCCAACCAGGATGATTCAGTCAGTCGCCTCTTCTACCCTCTTCTTCCTTTTTCACGTTTCCTCCCACCTCTTTCTCTTTTCTTCTACACTCTCTTCCTTCCTTTTTCACCTTCTTAGGTGGCAAGGGCCAACCTTGAGTGGAAACAAGTCCTGTCCTTGCAACCACACTAGGGTATAGTGCCCGGGCAGCACTGGTAGTGTAATTGTGTCAGCCAAGCCCTTCTTGCTATGGCACATTACCTACCCCCTTGTTGGGCCCCGTGGTGGGCGGTGCACTCGGGCACTGGACTTTCCTCCCATCTCTTATGGGTCTGCGTAAAAAATCTTTTCTTGATCGGCCCCCGAAAAGGGGTCGCACCGAAGTTTCTACCTCGCACGAGACACACTCTACTCCACCTAGATTCCCAAAATTCTTGGTACTCCACTCTGAAACCGACAACAAACTCTCGAAAATGTCACCATTTCTTGTTGCAAAGGTCCTAGAGGGGGGTGTGAATGGAAAGAACTTTAAGGCTAAGAAGCCGGCATCTGGTGATTTGCTTGTAGAAATTGAGACCAGCCCCCAGAGTTCTGCGCTCCTTGCACTCAACTCTGTGTCGGACTACAAAGTTACAGTGACACCCCACAAGACATTGAACACCATCCAGGAAGTGATCTCGGAGGACGACCTTCTGGACGCGTCTGAGAGTGAAGTAGTGGAGGGCCTTTCTGACCAGGGGGTTGTAGCTGCAAGGCGCATCTCCTTGCGTCGTGATGGCCAAGAGCTGAAGACTAGGCGCATCGTGCTTACCTCTGAGTTCACCACACTTCCCGAGTCTGTGAAAGCTGGATGCCTCTACTGCAGAGTTCGTCTTTACGTTCCGAACCCAAGAAGGTGCTTCAACTGCCAAAGATTTGGACAGGGCTCACAGAACTGCCGCGGCAAAGCGACATGTGCCAAGTGTGGTAAAACTGACCATGCAGCAGACTCTTGTTCCAACGACGCACTCTGTGTAAACTGCAGAGAGCCCTACCCTGCTTACTCCAGATTGTGTAAGACGTGGAAAGATGAGAAATAAATTCTTACACTTAAAGTGAAAGAAAACCTCTCATACCCAGAGGCGCGTCGCCGCTTCGCGTTTTTGCGCAAGAACGGCTTTGCACACGTGGTGCAGAGGGGACTTGCACCACTGAAGGTTGCGGTGGCAACCCAGACGTCCTTCCCGGATGCTAGGAAGCCACTGCAGTCCCCAGCACCCCAGCTGAAGCTTCAGCTACCTGGGCGTTCACTCTCGTCTGGTAGGCCTACATCCTCCTCCAGCGAGAGTTGTACCTTTTCAATGGGGCAGCAGCCTGTCCCCTCTCATGTAGAGGGCTCACAGGCTGTTTTTCCTACTCAAGATGGGTCAGCTGTGTCCGCACCTATCAGTACTTCGCGGTCTCCTTCCAAGGAGAGGGGACCACGCTCCCGACCGAATTCTTCGGAGGGAGCGTCCTCATCCAAGGAGCGGCATGATTCTTGTGCCACTCCTCCAGCACCCAAGGGGCAGGAGCAGGTGGGCTTGGGCGACTGCCTGCCCAGTACCTCTGCTCCTGCGGCTGGTGGAGGTCGGGGCCGGGGTTTTCCGCCTCGTGCCCAGAACCTCCCTAAACTGGCTAGAACAGCCTCCGCCCAGGAGGCAGAACCAATGGAGGAGGGTGGCGAACCATCCACTCCTGCGTCTGACCCAGACGACATGGAGTGGCAGCTGGCAGGTCCCCAAGTCAAGTTGAGCACAAGAGCAAAAAACCAATTGTTCCACCAAAGTGACAATTATGCTCTACAAGGCTGATATGCTCTTTTAACAGGAACATCATCCTACATTCATAGTTACTACACTAACCGCACGACACCAGGATATCTTGCTCATTTCCATTGCCTCACCTACTCCTAGGGATCAGCCGAGACAGAGGAGTAACGGCGACTCCCTCGCCAGTGGCCTCGGCCCGAAGTCTCGACACCCTTGGAGGTCGGAGGGGCAGTTTCATATAGACCAACCAGAGGACCACTGGCGACTCCCTCGGCTGGGGCTTTATTTTTAATTGATTTTCCCCAAAGGTTCAGTCGGAGCTGCATTCTTGCAGATTCATTAAATCATCATTCATGTCCATTTTCACAATTTACTAAATTTACCTTCTGTGACTGGCTTAGTTTTGCTCTAGCTACCATTACACGAAGCTTGTGACTTTCTGGTGAAAAGCTAACTGCCTCACATTAATCATGTCTGTTTTTTTTACAATGAAACTGTCGTGGACTTTTTTCGAATTATGACATCACCTTTTTATTAAATGAACACCGCCCTGCTGCCGTTTGTTTGCAGGAGACGCACCTTAAAGAAAGTCACTCAGATGTGCTTAGACACTTCAAGGTGTTCAAAAAAGATAGGTTAAACGCCTCTGTGGCTTCCGGTGGTGTTGCAGTGGTTGTCCAACGCATGGTCCCGTCCACTGAAGTGGCTTTGCAAAGCTTTCTCAAGGCCGTGACTGTCCGTATGCTGCTGGACCGCGTGATTACCGTCTGCTCAGTGTACATCTCCCCGGGATATCAGCTGCGGTGCGAGGAGCAAAATAATCTAATTAGCCAGTTTCCGGTGCCTTACATCATTTTAGGTGATTTCAATGCACACAATCCTTTGTGGGGAAGCTGTAGAAGAGAGTCACGAGGGGCACTCGTTGAACGGTTTCTTCTTTCGACAGGACTGTGTCTGCTCAACACAAAAGAAGCAACTTATTTTAGTTCAGCAACTTGTAGTTTTACTTCCATTGATCTTTCATTTGTCATCCTTTCTCGTACCCCTTGCTTTTATGGAAGGTCATCCAAAATCCATATGGGAGTGACCACTTTCCACTCATTTTAGAATTCAGCCATCCTCCTGCTGGTCTTTTAACACGTACCCCTCGTTGGAACTTTGAAAAGGCTGACTGGTCAATCTTCACAGAAGCCTCACTTATAGCATGTTCATCCCTTGATGATCTTTCCATCGACGATGTCACCGAGCAGATTACTCAGCACATCTTGCAGGCCGCTATGCTTGCCATGCCCCCCCCCCCCCCCCATGACGTCCTCCCATCTTCCAAAAAGGCCAAAGCCGTGGTGGAACGAAGACTGCCGCCAGGCAAAGAAAGAACAAAATCGTGCATTGGGTATTCTCAGGCGTTATCCCACGGCAAAAACCTGATCGGTTTTAAGAAGAAAAGAGCGCAAGCGAGGTATATCCCACGGCGAGCCAAGCGGCAAAGCTTTAGAGGGCATGCTTCCTCAGTTAATAGCAGTGCAACCTCGAAGGAAGTTTGGGACCGTGTGCATAAAATTAAAGGCTCCTACCGGGTATTTTCTGTCCCACTCCTGAACCACAACGGAGTATGCCCTACCAGCCTAGAAGAACAGGCGAATGTCCTTGGTGAGCATTTTGAATTTGTTTCAAGTTCTCAACATTACACTCGGTCATTTCAGAGACACAAGCTACTGGCAGAGAAAAAGGCAGTTCCTTTGTCAGGTGGCTTGCAGGAGCCCTATAACTCACTATTTACACTTTTTGAACTACAGCTGGTACTTCATTCGTCCAAACAGACGGCTTCTGGACCAGACGGCATTCATTACAAAATGCTTCAGCACCTCCATCCATCAACTTTTGAGCTTGTTTTATATTTGTTCAACCGCATTTGGCGTGAAGGTTGCTTCCCCTCGTCTTGGAAGGTGGCTATCATAATTCTCCTGCTGAAGCCAGAAAAGGATCCTACCTGTACATCTAGCTTTAGGCCGATAGCCCTCACGAGTTGTTTTTCAAAGACACTAGAAAGGATGATAAATAAAAGGCTTATATTTTACTTAGGAAGAAACAAGCTACTTGACCGTTATCAGTGTGGTTTTTGCTCAGCTCGATCGACGGTTGACTATCTGGTCCGCTTTGAGACTGCTGTGCGAGAGGCCTTTGTAAATAGACAGCATTGCTTCTCTGTCTTTTTTTACTTGGAAAAGGCATTTGATACAACTTGGCGCTACGGCATATTGCAGGATTTGTTCAACATTGGTCTTCGGGGGAGAATGCTAGGTGCCATCCATAGTTACCTCCGGAATCGCACTTTTCGTGTGAAGCTCGGAGCAACTCTTTCTAAAAAATTCTCACAAGAAAATGAAGTCCCACAAAGTGGCGTGCTTAGCGTCGCACTTTTTCTCGTAAAAATGAATTCAATTTCTTGTATTATACCCCCATTTGTTCAGTACTCGCTCTATGTTGATGATGTACAAATTTCAGTCTCCTCTTGTAATCCGTCCACCTGTGAACGTCAACTTCAACTTGCAATCAACAATTTGATCAAATGGGCGGATGTAAAGGTTCTCTCCTGAGAAAACGGTTTGTGTGTGCTTCTCTCGTCGCCGCGGAATTTTACTTAGCCTTCCTTAAATATGTATGAAGTACCTATTGCAGTAAAGAAGGAACATAAGTTTTTAGGTCTTATATTTGACTCTAAAATGACATTCATTCCATATGTTAAGAGCCTCAAAATGAAATGTGTAAAATCACTTAATATATTAAAGGTCTTGTCACACGTGTTCTGGGGGGCTGATCGGTGTTGTTTATTGCGCATCTACCGCTCACTCGTACGGTCCCGACTTGATTATGGCTGTATTGTGTACGGCTCCGCGCGGGCATCGGTTTTCAAGATGCTGGACCCCATTCATCATCATGGGCTCCGACTTTCCACTGGTGCTTTTCGCACATCTCCAATACTCAGCCTATATGTAGAGGCAAATAAGCCCTCACTGGAGAAAAGGAGGTTTTAATTAGGCTTCATGTATTCTCTGCGAATTAGGTCTGCTCCTGGTCACCCGACCCTGGACTGCATAGAACAAGTACACTATGAGCAGACTTTCATAAATAAGCCTTCATTTGTTCCACCTCTTGCTATGAGAATTCGTTCTTCTGCTGAGTCCGTAGGGCTGGATGTGCTACCCTCAGTTGTGCAACGCTTGAACTCAGTAGCTCCTTGGGACCTCATGCCCATCCATTGTGAGTTGAAACTAACAAAATACAACAAGAAAGAGACCCCTAATGAAGTTCTGAGGCAAGAATGTTTCGAACTCCAGGACCAGTACCGAGACTTCACATGTTTCTACACTGCTGGGAGCAAAACTGATTCCTCTGTAGGCTGCTCAGTGGTAGGGCCTTCTGTGAAGTGTGTCCAGAGAATTAACGATAGTGCCTGTATTCTTTCCGCAGAGCTCTAAGGCTTACCATTTCGTCGTTTACCCTGAGACTGGGGTTTTTTTTGAAGAGCAGAAGAAACAGAAAAAACAGACAGGTCTCAAACTCAGCTACACGTTTATTTCAAAAACTTCCTCTTATATAGTTCGTTTTCGTCGTCAACAACCAATCACATACGACTTGTCCTTTGCACCGTGACTTTACAGGTTCCACTATATCACAAAAGAAGCGGACACTCCCAACGTTTCCAAGTGAAAAGGTTCTAGCAGAAGATATGCCTCACAAAGCTTGGAACTTGGAAACTTTGGGAGTGTCCGCTTCTTTTGTGATATAGTGGAACCTGTAAAGTCACGGTGCAAAGGACAAGTCGTTTGTGATTGGTTGTTGACGACGAAAACGAACTATATAACAGGAAGTTTTTGAAATAAACGTGTAGCTGAGTTTGAGACCTGTCTGTTTTTTCTGTTTCTTCTGCTCTTCAAAAAAACCCCCAGTCTCAGGGTAAACGACGAAATGGTTGACTTCCACCAGCTAGCCTGTACTTTGACTCTTTTCTCTAAGGCTTACTTCTTGCCATAGACCACATTCTTAAAAAGAAGATCCGTAAGTCAATTGTTTACACTGACTCACTTAGTGCTTTACGAGTTCTGGACAAAACGGGAGATGTTCAAAATCCACTTGTTCTAGAAATAAGGAACCGGTTACTTTCAGCATCAAAAAGAAAGAAAGAAATAACATTATGCTGGGTACCTTCCCATGTAGAAATTCCTGGGAATGAGGATTCTGACCTTGCAGCGAGCATTGCCAAGGATCGACCAGTGGATCTGCAAAAGATACCCTACAAAGATTATAGACATGCCCTGAAAAAATCTACAAAGTGCAAGTAGCAAGAGGAGTGGAACCAAGAAATGAACAATAAGTTGCATGATGCAAAACCTTTAGTTCAAGAATGGGAGAGTGCACGTCATCGTGAGCGATTTTATGAGGTAGTATTATGTCGACTCCTAATCGGTCATACCCGTCTTACCCATGGGCACCTTTTGCGAGGGGAGGATGCTCCAGAGTGTGAACACTGTCACATACCATTAAGCATCCTGCACATTTTACTTGTATGCCCTATGTATGACCGTGAACGTCACAGACATTCTGCATGAATTTACCAAGAACATACCCCATTACATTTGGTTATTTTACTCGTTGACGAACCGCTAATACCACACAATTGCGTTTTTAATTTTCTTAGAGATATTCGGCTACTAGACAAGCTATAATTTAGCACAATTCCTGGAATCATGGCCATGTGTGTATTCTTTTATGTTTACAGTTTTTATAACCCACAAGGCTACTACAGCTCTATCTTCTGTATAACCCTGGTTTCCTGCAATAGTCATAGTTGTTGGCGCATTATGGCCTTGGATGCTGCTGCGCCACTAAACCTTAATCACCATCATGATATTCGTTTGGCAACGGGGAACTGGGCATGAGGTCAGAAGATTAATCAGGTCTGAAAATTCAACCCAGAAGCGTAGGTAGGTTGGTGCTTGAAATGAATGGGCACATATCAAATAATTAAAGAAGTACAGGAGGCATGAGGTGATCGTCTTTTGAGAGCAGAGACGTAATTCCTAGTTTGAAATTTGAAGCAAGTTAACTAAAATGAAGAATACGTGGTAACTTAAATAACACTTAAAAAACAAGCGAGCTGGTGATGATTCATGGTAATAAAACCCGAGACTCAGGAACACAGAAGGGGACGAAAACAACACAACGTCTTGAGACGTTGTGTTGTGTTCGTCCCCTTCTGTGTTCCTGAGTCTCGGGTTTTATTACCATGAATACGTGGTAGGCACATAAAGTACAGAAGCCAATACACAGGATGTTAATTCTTAGTTCGTACAAATTTATTAAAAGAAATGTGTGTAAGCTACACTAAGGCGGTGGGCCCAGGAGAGTTATACGGCAAAGTGGACATAATATAGGTGGCTAATCCTTGCGATAATTCAAATAATCAAGCAAAGTTTTTAAAGTAACTTTAGTCAGTAAAAATAAACATATGGCTCCAATTAGAAACTTGCTGAGCGTCATGAAAAACGACTAAATCAGCCAATTTCAGACCGACTTGAAGCATTAAGAAGCATGGCGGTGCACCAAAGTTACAACTCGTACGAAAGGCCCAAAGCTAGCCTTCGGAGAACGCAGATGATAATCTAATCATCGTCGTTGTAGTACGCTGCTTGTTAGTCGCGATAATAATGCATTAAACCATTTCCGACAGATTCACGTTCACTTGAATGGGAACTTTATTTTATTATTTTTTCTGTGCCTGCTTCTTGGTTCCAACCAATATAAATATAAGAAGATATATTCTCCACTTGATGTAGCCGATGGCTAAATCACTTTTTTATGGACACTAATGAACACTCGCGCCAATTAGCACCGTATCCTAAGAGCGAGGGCTCACGCGTGCTGGAGCCCCAGAAAATAATCTACGTGGGAGTCTCCGCTCGGAGGCTTGATTCTTACCCAGCTCACGCTAACGAGCGGCTCTTCTGGAATAGAAGCGACAGTCATCAGGACGTATTTAGACCCCAAAGCTCTCGAGACATGGACCCGATTAGGTTTCAGAAGAAGTTTCTTTTTTCGCCCTATCACCGTTCCCTAATGCTCGAAAGACCGCGAGAAAAATAAGTGAAAATAATAAGAAAGGAGCTGCATAAGAAGTCAGACACAGGAGCCTGCTGCGCGGACGTGATCAGATTGAGTAGTCGAGCCCAGAGGGGGGAGGGGGGGGGGGGGGGGTACTTGGAGTATATATGAGGCCTGCTTGATAATATTTAGGTTTTCCTTGGATAGCTTTTGTGTATCCCTGGAACTGAGGTAGCTATGTTTAAATAAATTACTCTCCTGCTTGATTAACCAATCTATGCTGGCGCAATAAGTTTCTCAAAACGTTGTTATTACCTCTTGAGAATGGTTCAATCATGTGTTGGAAAAATTTTTCGATATCGAGTTGAGCTCTTTAAATTCGTATACTTTCAAGACAGTTTGCTTAATAAAAATTTCGGGAAGATCCATTGGTAGGTTCTTAGGGAACGCGTTAGCATGACCCTTGGGAACGCAACATAAGTCCTCCCCCCCACCCCCTTGGGAAACGCTAACGCTGACCCCTTCACTTTTCAATTTTGGCTTTCTCCTTTCCTTATTATTTCTTTGCAGTCTCTTTGTCGCCTTATTACGGGGTCAGTGTCAGTGTTTTGCGAAGGGGGATGTATGTGACGCTTATGAAGGGTCATGATAACGTATTCTCTAAGAATACTCCAATGGATCTTACTATGATTTATTTCCCACCTTTTCTGTACTTTGACTTCAGAGTACGTGGACGTTTTTGGATATGGTCATAAATATTGCTGGTGGGAAGAACCACAGCCATGCCACTGGTAGAAGGAACCTCATCCATATCACTTGTGGAGGGAACCGCATTCATCGTTTTAACCACAAACCCACACATCACAGGCCACGCACCGCTACTACGAGAGCCCGGAGCGAAGAACCACCGGGGAGAGCGGAAACTGAACCCGCAAGCATTCCGACGCGCCGCGGCGCAACACCTCCTAGATAACAAAGCCTAGTACTGAATGAGATGGCGTCATCAGAGTAGGTCATCGCTCAGCACAGATCGGACAAGAGCATTGAGTCATCGTTCGGCTCAAACATGACAAAGCCGAGCGCTGACGCACGCTTGTTTCCAATCTGCGTCCATCGTTGGCCTTCTCTGCTTAAGCCATTTCATTCAGCACTGCAGCTTTGGTGCCTATGAGGTGTTGCGCGGCACCTCCTCCTTTCTGTCTCCGCGCCAGCTGTGAACGTGACTTTTCCGAAAACGCAAGGACTCGTTTTGACGAATCCCCGGTGGTGTCTGTCAGTTTGTCATTGCCGGGGAGAGAGGGTGAGGTTGACGCGTGCTGACGTCAGCGCTTCAGATCAATGAGAGCGTCGCGCGCGTCACCCTCTTCCCCTCCTTCTTCCTTTCTCCCCGGCACTCTCAAATGAAAGATACTGCCGGGTTCTCGTCAAAACGAGCGTTCGAATGCTAACGCCTTAAAGATTGAAGAATATGCCCTAGAAAACAAAACGCGGCGAAGAACAGTAGGTAGCCCAACGATACTCGCATAGTCGGGAATTCAGCGATATTGGCATATTCAGAACCCAGGCAACATCTGTGCATTAAGGGATCAAAATGTACTTTCACATAAAGATGCGTTTCAATGAAAGGTACTACACAAGGACTGTCACCAAACAAACATAAAAGCAGAGGTAAATTTATTAATTGAGAGGGTCAAAACGGTGTGGCGTTTTCTATTTTTCAGTGCGCCTCTGGACTCATTATGTTTATTTGAAATGTGCTAACTTTGAACAAAAACATCTAGGACTCTATTGCGGTTTTAAAAGAACAGTAGAAAGGTGCGACTTACTATCCAGCCACCTACGAAAGTTTACACTCCTATTTCTGTAACTATTTTTTCGATGTACGTTGTCGACGGGCTTCTATTTGGACAATGTACTAATTGGTACACGTATAATTTTGTTTTGAGCAGTGAATTAAATTGTTTATTTCCCTCGGCTCTTTTTTTAAATTATGTCGTTTGATTTAGCGTCCTTCTTACATCAAACATATTTATTTGTCGTCTTATATATCTGTCCGAGTTGGGCTGACCCAGAAAAAATCTTGAATTTGAAGACCAAACCCAAATTAAATGCGATAAACAAAAAACTTCTCGTATTGCATGAAAGATACCTTGTCAGGAACTGCTTTGAGCCGCTTCTTACCATGCACCCGTCTCTCACATAGGGTGGTAATTACACCACAATGCACTTCCACCGCCTGCAAGCTGGGGGGCTTTACGCAGCCAGCATCCAGGCATAAACAAGTGATGTGTATTTGTCATTTTTTTTTAGAAAAGTTGAAGCCTGTAATATTGCTGTTAACACAAAATAATATCTGAGTTACAGTAAGGTGGCGCGAAACGAGACAAAACGTTGCACAATGCTGCTACGTTATTGTTGTTATTGCGAATTGAGATGAATACTTATTACACTTCTTCTGGCGTCTTGACATTGCGGTCAGTAAAATTGATTAAACTCGTGTTAGCGGAACTACGAGATACTCAGTAATATTAAACAGTCATACATCTTACTTTTTGCGCCGATCACCATGGACAAAGGAGACAGCAAGTAAAGCAAAATGAGACACCGCCTAAAAAAGGCTCGAGGTACGCCTAAGCACTTATGAGTTGTGAATGCGAAAGTATGAATGTATTTCTTGAGCGCGTCCTCGTGAAGTTGCCGCGCCTCGCTGACATCGGTGCATGATTCCGTGCCCGCGTTGTGTCGGCGGCACAGAATCGGCTGCTGAAAACGGCTGGCGCGTTCGGGTGGCCGTACCGCCGCCCGAGCGCGCCAACCGATTCCTTTTGCCGGCGCGCGGGCACGCAGCGCCATGGGGTGGCTCTGATTTAAACTGACGCGGGGCGGCCTCCCTCGGCTTCATTTAATTGCCGTTTTGCGTGGTTTTTTGCGCGGCTTCAAAGCTGGAATGCCTCAGATTGCGGCTTCACGAATTTGTCTACCGGTTGGCGCGGCTGATGACGTCGGCTCGCTCCATGGGACAGTTCACGCCTTAGCATTCAAAAATACATTTCGGTAATCGGATTTGGAACATTTCAAGTATATGTACTCCGTGGGTTCCTACGCCTTTTCTGTGAGCCCTCTTTTCGCTCGCCGCGCATTGGGTCAATGTGGAAGGAGGCGCTGTTCTCCTTCATAATTTTGTGCACACCAGGCACTGTCAGACATATTTGGTGCCCGTTGCGCGGTCTGCAGAACGTTTCCGCTTCACTAGCTTATTCTCTGAACTAAGAGTCTGCAGACTATCACCTTCACTCTGGATACTTTTCTTTCCCGGTTTCCTTTCTGCCACAATTGGTGTAAACTATAATTTTTCCACCCTTGTACGTGAGCCCAAAAAGTGAATTCTTCATAAATGCTCTATGTTCAAAGAGCTCTTTTTCTTGCTGTTCGAAAATTACTGGTCATTTTGATCTTAAGTGATTTTTATAAAACACTTGCTCTTTACATTCGTTGAGATTCCTGGCTCTCCCTCGAAGCGCATTCTTAGGTCCACCGAAGGCTTTGACTGCAGCGTGAATGGACAGACGCTGCCGGTGCATACGTTCAAGTGCTTTCTTCGTATTATGTTTGCATAATGAAACCCTGGTTGTTTTTAGTTTCTATGTCCGGACCGTCCTTAATAATAGGAAAGAAAATATAACTCGAAAGCAAACATGGAACCCGCGAAAAATTATATTACGCTTGTTGATAGCGGTATTATGACGATTTACCCTCATGTACACTCTATTTAAGAAAGTTTATCGTCATACCAATCGAAAGCTGGAGTTATAAATTTTGTCCAAGGTTAGCTAACGAAACAGAAAGATAAAATCAAAGCTACAGTAGCTTTATCAAACTCAGCTGCGCTCCTCCGGAAGAACGCAAGTGCAGAATTTCTCCACATTTTGACGGCTCGTGAATCCACGAAAAATAATTGCGCTTTTTCTTCGCGCCAGCGTCTTTCTCTCAATTGTAACCGAAATTTCAGGAAGTAAAGCGGACAAGTGCTGGCACATGTCGGCAAAATATCAAGTCGATCAAATTGCAAGGTTCGCATATAGATGGCGCTAAGTTCAAAATGTCGCATTTTGCCAGATGTCTCACTTGGCCCCGCCTTACCCTAAGATAAGAAAAATAATCAAAGAGCAAAAGTTATAAAAACCTCGCTTCCCTTTTTGTTACGTTTAGTTACTTCCCGTTATTAATTCCATATTAAATAAACCTTAAGAGGTTTATGGGAAAATTATGAAGTTTCTTGTAATACTTGTAGAAAGTAATATAAACTTCTGATATATGCGATAAGTCATTTGCCGTTTATTTAACAACAAAAGAGTGGGAAGCAATGTCAATGACAGTTTCATAAATTGCCAGACTTGCCATTTACGAGCTTCCTCTAAAAGGTATAGCAGAAGTGTTAGGTGCAGCTTTTTTTTTTTTATTTCATTGGTGCTCTTTATGAATAGGGAGCAACATTCTCGTCAACATAATAAGTAGAAAGCGCAACGAGACACGGACAAGAAAGATAGACAGAGACACAGCGCTAACTTACAACTGAACTTTATTTCCGTAGTTATTTTGTATATGTAACCGGCGTCAACAGCAAACAAGTCGGTGAAGAAAACAGATACACACCGTTAAGAGGCTCAAATCTTGTTCTATCGCTCATCGACTACAACACAAACTGCTCTTCCCTCGGTTGAAAAAACGCAGTGCTTGATCTTTCAATGACACGGACGGAGTACTGACATACTGCAGTTACAATCTAGTAACGTGACTCATCGCCATGACTCTGCCGTGCTCGGGCCCTGACCTTCTTCATCAATAGAAGGATGCGACCCTTCGTGGTCCTACACATTTTCTGGGGTTTTAAGCTTTCTTGGTTCCACGGTATAAAGGTCTGGAGGATTCTACGGTCGGAAACTCAGAGACAAGTGTGCCTGTACAGAGAGTGTCTTCGTGTCCGTCATTTTCGCGAAGCTGGTTCATCCAGGGGTGGTGGAAAGTGGCGTGAACTTTCTCGCTTGGTGGACGCTACGATGAAATTCCTGTGGCAGTGGAACCTGCTAGTTCTTCGAGCAGGCTGCCAAGGTGGCCCCCAACTGCGGAGAGACCTGTCCACAAACTGGGAAAAGTTAACCTTCCAAAAAAGGTACAACAGGTCCTGGGTCTTGGACCGAAGTTTGCTGTCGAACCTAAGAAGAAACCACCTAAACTTTTGTCACTGGTAAGGCAAGTGTCTGGACGGGCCCCAGAATCTGATGTAGACATGTATCTGAGAAGGCACAAATGTTTTGCTACAATGCAAACCCACGCTGCAAAGCTACCCCCTGAAAAGTACAGTAAACTACCTAAAAAAACAATTGCTTGTCACTAGTTCCAGGGAATAAACAAGGCGGTTTTGTAGTGTTACAGAAAGGTATGGTCATGTCAAAGGCGTTGGACACAATCGGATCCACATTCCTGAGGCGTGATGACGTAACGTCATCACGCCTCAGGTGGCAAGAAAAAAAAAATAGAGTCACTGCCTATAAGCAAAATACTCTTCTTAGGACGATTTACCTTAGCCGTTGAAAACAGTAGAAAACTGAGTTTGAACATGGTTTTTTTAGCTGAGACACAAGTTAAGCTGTCCACTGAGAGTGAAAGTCTCGGAAAAAGGTACTTGCAGAGGTCTCTATCTGCCTTTTCGCAAGCGAGGTTGAATATCCTGGTAATTGATGCTACTTCCGGGTTGGGATCTAGGATGGATGATAGACGCTTTGAAAGCCTTTCCTAGCAAGAGTCAGTCAGTTTCTTCGGCTACACATTAAGGACCTATATTGCCGCGCGCAAGGCTGAGAAAGCAACGCTCGGTCACGGTCCTCCAGAAAGTTCCCGTTTATTCATGTACCGCACGTAACTTCTATCATTTATCCCTGCTTTTGTTTTCTAGAAAGTGCGTGTTCATTCTCGCCCCGATCACTCGACGCTCGAACCGCTTTCGCCGAATCTTCGAGATAGCGGCGCACTCTAGATAAGAGGCCGCCCGCGACCTTGTCGAGTCAGTCTCGCCTCTGCGCTCGATCCTGCGGTTTCGCCGATATCGACGCCCGCGACGCTCTGCTGTTTTCTTTTGTACCCTTTTATTTTTGGCACAAGTTCGCCACATTAAACGTTTATTTCTTCTTGTTCATTTTCTGTTTTCTTTTGGTCACCACCCGTGACAATATTACTCGACTCCCCAAAATGAGTTGTTGTCGCGTGGAAGACACGATCGATAAGCAGGGCATTGTAGCTTTTCAAAATGAAGCAGGACTCGGTGTAAGTGGTATTCTGGAATTTGTGGATTTTATTTGAAATCCACGCTGGCTACGTGGGAGGAGGGCAATTTTATTCAAAAGATGGGGGGGGGGGGGGCGGGAGGCAATGTATCACGCCGGTGCTGAGTGACATTTGTCGGTCGACCCTTGATCCTGGTTAGTAGGCTTCAGGGTTCAAAGTAGGTAAAAATTCTAAGGTTTGTAGATAATTTTTTGGTCCTCTTGGAGTGCAGCTGAAACGTTTTGGAGGAATTGGCGCCAGAAACCCTGGCCACATTCAGTGAATGTCTGAAACCTCTGATGCTAACACATGAGATGCCAGTAGGGGGGTTCATTAGGTTCGAGAACGTCGAGCCTAAGTTTCAACCGTAGCATGTGTGCTAGCTTTATGGGCCAAGGGGAAACAAGCCAGTCCTGCCATTTGCGGCGGCGCACTCCAAGCTGGTGAAGAGGGGGATGATTAGCCTCTGCTTGGGTAACGCTCTTAATGAGTCCTGCAGACAGATGATTGACGAAAGTTTCCATAATCAGTCTTTTAGACTTAATTCAGGGGATTAAGTTTTTTCATTTTTTCAGCATTGGCCGAGAGCCCCCTTAGAAAGTGAATAAAAACAAGAATTGTGAGGAAAGGGGTGTTCCGTACCGGCCACGGGCTCTGATAAGATTGTATAACCCCGATGACGTGTGCTCGCTCGGCATGCAGTGTTATCTATAAAAGAGCGCTGCTGTCTGGGAAAAAAGGCTTTTTGCGTTGCTGCCATCAAGGCGTCTGTCTGCTGCTTAGAACAGAACATCTGGCGACGAGGATGGGATTTGGCGCGCAGTCAGTCGCTGCCGGCCAGCAGCAGTCACTAGGTTGAACCGTCCACGGTGCAAGGCGACACGGAGCCCTTGCAGCCAGGATTTCATCGACGGCCTGGAGCAGCGCAGGAACGCCGCGTGGAAGTAAGGCGTTACGGAACCCCTGCATGAACTTCGGCGGCCGGTTGGAGCAAGCGAACGAGCACGGGCAGTACGGACAAGGCGCATCGAGGAAATCCGCTCTACAGATAAGTGAAGTTTGCTCATCATGGCAGAACCAGGCCATGGCACTAAGCTCGGCAGGATGACAGAATTCAACCCGAAAATCGACAACATACGCTCGTATTTCGAACGCTTTGAGAACTACGTAGACATAAATGATGTCCCTGAAGAGAAGAAACTTAAGCTGTTTCTCAACGTACTCGGAGCGGAGGCATATGAAGAGTTAAAGAAGATAGTCGTGCCTCATTTGCCGTCTCAGAAGACCTTCGGGGAAGTTAAACAGCTTCTAGAAAGTCATTTCAGCCCAGCTCACTCAATCATTGCAGAGCGTTGTAAATTTAATCGTCGAATGCAACATGAAAATGAAGGTGTCAAAGATTTCATCACGGAACTGAAGCACCTGGCAAAAGATTGCAATTTTGGCACGTTTCTAAAGGATGCACTAAGGGACAGACTGATAGCTGGTTTGCGTGACGAAGAAACGCAACGGGCCCTTTTTGCACAAGCAGACCTGACGTTTGAGCTGGCATGCAAAACGGCGCTAGAGAAAGAGCTAGCTGCACAACGGGCAAAGCAAATGCATGAATTTGACGGAAAACCGCACAGCGTCAACGCCGTTCGGGGCGAACGACACCGTGACAAGGGAAAGGAATCGGGGGCAGTATCACGGTCGAAAGATAAGCAAGATGAAGAACTGCGTAGTGCTTGCTGGCATTGCGGAAAGCGTCATAGGGCAGAAAAATGTTGGTATCGGAACCACACTTGCCGAAATTGTAACAAAAAGGGGCACTTGCAAGCCGTCTGCAAGAAAGGAGCCAAAACCAAGTCTGTGAGATACGTCGACAACACGGACGACGAATCCGAAGAATTGAGCTGCCATACCGTGTTCTATTCAGGCAAACATTCAAGGGGCTACAGCGTAGACTTCAAGGTTGAAGGGAAAACTGTCTTTATGATAATTGACACGGGTGCAGCGGTCACGATCGTACCAGAGCGTGTGTTCAGACAGTATTTTCCGCATGTAAAATGCGTCGAAACAAATGTGTCATTGCGGACTTACACAGGGGAAAAGCTGAAAGTGCTTGGAAAAGCAAAAGTTTTGGTAGACCATGAAGGAAGCGAGATCACTTTGCCCGTAGTGATAGCACAAGAGAACGGAACGTTGATGCCCGCCCTCCTGGGAAGAGACTGGCTGGAAAAATTAAAGATAAACTGGAAAGCAGTGTGCAGTATGTCCGCGGATAGATCACTGGATCAAAGGGCATTACGGAAGAAATATCCCCAGGTTTTCAAGAGCGCCCCGGGCATCGTCAAGAACTACGAAGCTCGCATCTACGTAAAAAAAGGGGCTCAACCAGTGTTCTCAAAAGCACGGCCAATACCGTTTGCGATGAAAGAGGAAGTATCAAAGGAGTTGGAAAAGCTTGAGCAAAGCGGAATCCTGAAGAGGGTCACGAAAAGCGACTGGGCAACACCTCTGGTGGTGGTCGCGAAGAAAGGCGGCGCAGGATTACGATTATGCGGCGACTACAAGGTCACGGTTAATCCTGTTCTGAAAACTGACCATTACCCTTTGCCATTGCCGGAAGATTTGTATTCTATGCTTGCCGGAGGAAAGATCTTCTGCGTCCTAGATCTATCGCAAGCCTATCAACAAGTGCCGCTAGCTGAGGAAAGCAAAGCGTTGTTAACTGTGAACACGCACCTCGGATTATTTCAATTTCAGCGGCTTCCGTACGGCATCGCTAGCGCCCCGGCTATCTTTCAGTCATTAATGGACGAAGTTTTAAAAGGAATTCCAAAAGTGGGCTGCTATATCAACGACGTCATCATCGTAGGCGACAACATAGACGACTGTCAACAAACCGTTGAAAAGGTGCTTGAAAGACTGGCAAAGCACAATATCACAGTAAAAGAACAGAAATGTGAATTTTTCAAGCAGTTCGTCGTTTATCTTGGGCACAAAGTGACAGCTGATGGCATTTTTCCAACTGCGACAAAGATAAAAGCAATCACGGAAGCACCTCAGCCAAGCAATGTAACCGAACTGCGAGCCTTCTTGGGCCTGCTGAATTTCTACGCAAAATTCATCAAAGACTTAGCAACAGTTGCCGCGCCAATGTATGATCTACTCAAAAAGGACAAGAGTTGGGTTTGGACGGACGCATGTTCAAGATCGTTCGTGGAATCTAAGCAGCGTCTCATCGACAGTGAAGTTCTGACATTTTACGACGTAAAAAAACCGATCGGATTAAGCTGCGACTCGTCCGCCTACGGTCTTGGAGCCGTTATTTTTCACGTCATGCCCGATGGTTCAGAGAGACCTATCGCCTTTGCCTCCAGAACATTGAACGCAGCGGAGCGTAACTACGGACAAGGCGAGAAGGAAGCCCTGGCCATAATTTTTGGCTTAAGCAGGTTTCATAGATACCTGTATGGACGCAAATTCACGCTCTATACAGACCATCAACCGCTGTTGGGCATTTTGGCATCCGATATGCCAATTCCTTCTCTGGCTGCAGCGAGGATTCAGCGTTGGGCTATCACCTTAGCAGCTTATCAGTACACGCTACGGCACAGAAACGGTAAAAACATGGAAGTTGCTGACGCACTTTCAAGGCTGCCACTTCCAGTCAAGCATAAAGACGACACCAAAGAATGCCTTGCAGTCTTTGATTCAACGCCTCTCACTGCGAGCCAGGTGGCGGGTGCGACTAAAAGGGACCGCATTCTTTCCAAAGTAGTGCAGTTCACCTTATCTGGCTGGTCCGCGCACTACGATGATCAACTGCAGCCTTTTTACGTTCGTCGAAACGAACTATCGTACGAGCAAGGCTGTGTCACGTGGGGCCAACGAGTCATCATTCCGGACGAACTTAAAAACGCAGTGTTAGCACTGTTGCATGAAGAGCACCCAGGAATGCAAAGAATGAAGATGCTCGCGAGGTCTTTTGTTTGGTGGCCGTTGATTGACAAAGATGTCGAAGCCATTGTCCGTCAATGTAAAGTGTGTCAAACGACCTTGCCTGCGAAGGCACCAGGACCACTTCATCCATGGACTTATCCAACTCGTGTTTGGCAGAAAGTTCATGTCGACTTCGCCATGAAGGATGGCTCGAACTTATTCCTTCTAGTAGACTCCTACTCAAAGTGGATAGAAGCAAAATGCCTCCGTACTACAACGACATCAAAAACAATCGACTGTCTCAAAGAGATATTTGCAGCCTATGGCTACCCGGAAGAACTGGTTAGTGATAACGGACCTCAGTTTACTTCGCACGAGTTCTCTGATTTCGCCGCTTCTCACGGAATTCGACACACTCGTACGCAACCGTACCATGCTTCGTCGAATGGGGCAGCAGAAAGGCTAGTTCAGACAACAAAAGCTTCTCTACTCAAGCAAGTGCTTCACGATAACTTAACAGGCCAGCACAGAACTCTGCATCAGCGACTTAGCGACTTCTTGCTTGCTTACAGGAACAACCCAAATTCTGTAACGGGAAGAACGCCGGCTGAGCTGTTCCTGAAACGACAACCTCGAGTAAAGCTTTCGCTCTTGAAACCAAGATTTGTGCAGGACATGAGGAGTCGTCAAAACCGAGACGCCACACATCGCAACGAGGGCCGAGGAAGGGACCTGCAGATGGAAGTTGGCGATTCAGTTTTCGTGAAGACTACGAGAGGGGAAACCCTGTCGTGGGAGGAAGCTGTCCTGGCACAACGCGTAAGCGACTCTACGTTTGTAGTCAAGGTCGGAGATCATTTTCGTTTTGTCCATGTCGACCATTTGAGACCCAGGTGGACATCTTGACCAAAGACATCCATCCACCCGGACGTCGCGCAAGAAGCAGAGCCCGCTCTAAGTGCCAGTAGTCAGCAGGACTTTACAACAAACCTTCCAGAACGTGAGACCTCTGGTGAATCCATGGTTAGCGGTCCTACTGCGGAACAGCTGGACGACGTACGCTTAGGTGACGCCACTTCAAGAGAGCAACTGGCATCGCAGCCTGAGGCAGAACACTCAGCAGCGCAGCCCTCAAACATCACCACGGCTACAGCCATGGCATCACCCGAAGAGGCCCCTTTGCAAAGAAGTAATCGCACAAGACGTCCACCAGATCGCTATCAAGCCTCCAACTATGAACGCGAAAAGAAACGCGTGTAGCTTTAATTTAAGGAGGGAGGAATGTTCCGCACCGGCCACGGGCTCTGATAAGATTGTATAACCCCGATGACGTGTGCTCGCTCGGCATGCAGTGTTATCTATAAAAGAGCGCTGCTGTCTGGGAATAAAGGCTTTTTGCGTTGCTGCCATCAAGGCGTCTGTCTGCTGCTTAGAACCGAACAGGGGACCACAAAGGAAGAAAAAGAAAAGAGTGGTAGTCATACCATACCTGCATGAAGTATCCAACAATCTTAAGAGAGTGGGCTTGCACCCAGTAGTAAAGTAGTTCTCTCAGCCCTGGAAAAATTATCTAGTCTGTGTAAGAAAGTTAATTCTCATTAGGACACAATAGGGACAAGCGAATGCACAACGAAGCATAAAACTTGCTTCTTAAAGCGCGTAGAAGGGGTTGTGTACTCCGTCCCGTTGTCGCGCGACCGTAAATATTTAGGGCAGACAGGCCGCTGCCTGTATGAACGTTTGAGGGAATATAGGTACCACGTTTATACGGTCATATTAGGGCATCTCATTGTATATAAAGGTTGTGGTTGTGCCCCCATTTTTGCTGAAAGTAACGTACTAAACAAAGGAAGAGACAAGATTAAGCAGGAGATACTCGAGGCCCAAGAAATTGGTAGATTGGGGCTATAGTGCGGAGAGCACTTCCTCTGTGTCATTGACAGATAAAGTACTACGGTTTTTCGACCGAGGGAGAGCAGTTTGTGTAGCTGTCGATGAGTGATATAACATTATTTTAACCTTTTTACGGTGTTTACTTGTGTTTATTCATTGGCTTGTTTTTCGTTTACACCGGTTACAAATACTATGTGACAACGGAAATACAGTTCAGTTGTAAGTTAGCACTGTGTCTCTGTCTACATTCCTCGTCCATGTGTCGCTGCGCTTTTTAATCATGATGGATCTCCAGCTGGCCTGACTTTCCACCCTTGTTGTCAACATACTAATTGCAATTTGTCATATATAAAAGATAATGTACCTTATCTTTACCCAAGCAATGGTATAGAACTGTATCATTACTTTCGTTAGTCAAAACGTTTTGTATAACTTATAAGTGGGCACGAACTGTAGATCTGTCTAATCACCACTACATTTCTGCATATGGCACATACTGCCGTAAGGTTTCTGTACTTGGTCTTTTTTTGCTGTATGTTAGGGTGTCTGACAAACGTTCAGAGCCCACCGCGAGCGTGTCCAGAGTGGGCTAGGCCACAAACACGCTGAACTGCTATCGTCGGTTTTGTAAGAGTTTCTCATAAAAAAACAAAAACGAGTTTAAAACCGTAGTTTTACTATATAAATTTCTAAATTTACGCCTATAGATTTCTTATTATATTTCTAATGTCGCAAGTAGTGAGACCCTTCAAACAGCCCGTTTAAAGGGCAACTCCGGTCCATACTTTCGATTTTGGGATTATGACAGTTTTTAGTGCAGTCAGCGTCCCTCAAGTGCAAGGTGTAATTTTTTTCTCGTTATTGTGCGTAGTTTTAAAGATATGACGCCTCAAATTTTTGTTTGGGGCGCCACCAACAAAATCGAAACTAGCCGCTCGAGGCCCCGGCAACACTGGAAATCTGCCGCAATCTGATCGTGACGTCAGGATCGTTCTCGTTCAACGAGTAGGCGGGCCGAGCGGCACCTAACTCTGTTGCGATAGCCGTCTAAAGATAGGAAGTAAGCTGATTTTATTTTAATTCTGTATACGTGGTAGTTATCCAGCATATGTAGCAAGAGATAGTGCGTATACCCAAAAGCTAGCGACTGGAAAACCCGTGAACTCGTTCGGTGCCGTACTCGGCGGCCGCCGCCGTGCATGCGCTATGCCGTACTCGTCGCTCGTAAACCCAGAAGTTAGCGACTGGAAAACGAGTGAACTCGTTCGGTGCCGTACTCGGCGGTTGTTGCCGTGCATACGGTCTTCCGTACTCGTTGCTAGTGCTAAATTGTCATCGGGGCTTCGTCGATGGAGCAACATTGCTCTACGCCGCGCTGCCAGTGACGCACAGTACTGGGGGTCCTCTCGCTTTCCCGCTACGGGTCAGTCTGAGACACGAAGTTTTGAGGCTCGTCGTCGTGGGCCTCGGCGCCCGAACACATGTGTGCTGGGCTGTACACGTCTGTTTTTGTTTTTTTTTCCTCGGGCGCGTAAAAGACGGAGTCCAAAGTCCATTCGCCAAACAGCGTTCACCCACACCTTCTCCAATTTCTGGTCCGTTGGAAACTTGTGAAAGAAGCACCCCCGGGTTCCGCAGCGGGTTGTGTGAGCAGCCCACAGCGCTACAAGTTGCACTCGGCATCTTTCGAGGAACAGCTGGGCAGTCTTGGGCCCACCGAGTTGCTCGATAAAACGAGTCTTCGAGTCCTCACAAACAAATAAACAAAAGGCTATACCGAAGCTACACGGGCTACAGATAAAAGCAACGGCTAAACACGCCAATCACAAGCCGGAGAAGCGGTGGTAGCGCCTCAAAAAAGCACACTCCGCGCAACGCCCGGGCCGGAGGAAAAAAAAAAGAGAACGATACGGACGTCACGGCCCAATGTTGCTTTAGCGATCGGCAACCCGCTGGCCGCCCGCTAAGGAGCAGCGGCTCGCGGCGGGTCGCATTTTTTTATCGGCATTAGTTCAGAATGCGGCGTCCCACGGACGTAATATTTTGGCTGGGGTCGTATTTTGTGTCACTACAGCGGTACCAGTAATTTATTTCAGTTTGAGTTTTGGCCGGAGTTGCCCTTTAAGTACTGATATGTTATATCAGAAGAAGGGCTGTTCCAACAATGCTCAAATGGAAAAATAAAAAGAAGAAGAAAATATGCTACTTCAGTAATAATCACACACAGGACATGTGCTAAAAAGGCACTATCGTCCTGAAAGTCAAAACGCGTAAAGTAAGGCGGGGCAAAGTGCGACGTTTTAAGCTACCGCCATCTCTCTAAAAACCTTGCAATGTGATGAACCTAATACCTTGCCGACATGTGCCAGCACTTGTACGTTTTACTTCATAAAAATTCTGCTACGATTCAGAGAACGACGCTGGCGAACGAAAAGCGCAGTAATTGTTCGTGGATTGACGAGGTGTAAAGATGTCGTGAAATTCTTCCCTTGCGTTCTTCTGGAGGCGCGTTGCAGCTGAGTTACGAAAAGTTACTGCACTAAAATAAGCTAGCTAACCGTGGACAAAAGGTTATCGCTCCGAATTCTGATTCTTGTGGTGACAAAAGTGTTTAAATAAGAGTATATGTAACATGAAAACGTGATAATATCGCTATCAACAGGCGTAAACTGAGTTCTGACGGATTATGTGCTTGCTCCCGAGCAATAGTCCTTTTTCCATGTTGTTTGGGATGATCCGGACATAAAACAAAGTATGCTTCATGATGCAAAAATAATACGAAGAAAGAACTTCAAGGTGTGCATTAGGAGCGTAAGTCTATCCGCGATGCAACTACAACTGAATCATTTGGTGTATCTAAGGATGCATTCTCAAGGCATGCAATAAAACTGAACGAATGTAATGATCTAATGCAATATAAACGTTTATTAGGATCGAAACGATGAGTTCTTTTCGAACACCAAGAAAAGGAGCTTGTCGAACATATTGTGCGTAAGGAGAAGTTCCTTTTTAGAGCACATATAGGTGTGTGCAAAGGCAAGTTTACACCTACTGTGAAATTGATGAAACCGAGGAGGAACATTAACCAGGGTGAAGAAAATAGTATGCAAATTCTTCGTTTACTCAGTAAGCTGGTAAAGCTGGAGCGTTCTTCAAGTCGCACAATGAGCGCCAAATGTGACTGGCCTTACTTAGTGTGTAAAAAAAAAAAAACTGTGATGCAAAAACGGGCCTTTTTTGTGTGGAACCAATTCACGGTGTCCAAAGAATGGGCTCACAAAGATTGCGTAGGCGCCCAATGAATATACTTCAAATATTCCGAGGACAAACACAGAGCTGTCTTTTATTGAGAGGGTGTTTCATGTTAGCCCACTATGACTAAAATAATCCCTGGAGAAGTGGAACAAGAGGGACAAAGGACAAACATAAATCTCCAAACACAGCTAGGAGACTGGTGAGCGACCGAAAAAATCCGCCTGGTACGGGTATCGAACCCGGGACCTCTCCTTTACTGGTGGAGCGCTCTACCAACTGAGCTAACCAGGGGTTAGACGTCAGTGGAGCAAACGGCTTTTATCAGCTGCCACCAGTCTAACACCTAGCTGTGTTTGGAGATTTATGTTTGTCCTTTGTCCCTCTTGCTCCCCTCCTCCAGGGATGATTTTCGTCATTCTTGTCCAGCTCGCTTGCACATTTGCATTTAATTGCATTATAATCATAACCTTACATTGGAAGCTTCACCGTTGTTGGTGTTAGACTGGTGGCAGCTGATAAAACCCGTTTGCTTTAATTACGTCTAACCCCTGGTTAGCTCAGTTGGCAGAGCGCTCCACCTGTAATGGAGAGGTCCCGGGTTCGATACCCGGACCAGGCGGATTTTTTCGGTCACTCACCAGTCATCTAGCTGTATATGCAAATTTATGTTTGTCCTTTGTCCCTCTTGTTCCCCTTCTCCAGGGATTATTTTCGTCATTCTAGTCCAGCTCGCTTGCATCTTTGCATTTAATTGCATTATAATCATTACCCCACTAGTTGTCTCGTTATGATCATTGGGTCAAGGCGAAATGAGACATGTTTTACTTTTTTTTATTATCAATAGATATTTTAAACTTCTACTGACTGGAGTCTTGTCATTTTACTAACCGCATTATCAAGACTTCAAAGAAGTGTTTCATACAGTTTTTTTTTCTCAATTCGTAATGAACAAGAAAACGTCAACGATTTGGAAATATTTGTGCTGTTTATGCCCTGCCTTACCCAACCCACCCCTTAAGACATCTTTATAAAGACACGTGGGTCACGAGAAAATAAAAAGAGTAAGTTGGATAACATTTTGTTGCTACATAAAATCTGCAGGAGGGCCAAAGAAAACGAATCAAAATGCCCAGAGCAGCCATGCTTCAAGGCACATTGAGCATTAGGCGGTGCATTTTTTTTTTTTTTATGGGAGCAAGTTTTGAAGAACAGGACGCTGGCGAATAAATACCGCTAAAGTTTCGTGAAGTAAAATAAGTAGTGCGAGCGATGTAGTGACCGCGCTGTCTCTGGGAACTCTACACCCTAAGGAAAAAGGAGGAAAAAAGTAGCAATGGTGCGTTTTTCTCCCTTCTACTGACGCGGCCCCAAGCAGACACGAGAAGAAGCAAAGAACGATTTGTATTTTCCTTTTCCAGGCAAACGGGAAAAAAGTTCCGCCCTCCAACCTCATTTTCTTACAGTTTCGTTTTTCGAGCACATCGCGTGTTATTTAATACATGTTGTGTTGATTGTGCTTCAGCGGGAGCGAAGGCCTCCTGTAATTCCGACTCCCAGTCCAAACGTGCAGAATATTTCGGCTGCATTGATGTTTTTGCCACTAATTTTATCAAGGCGTTAGAAAGAGCGAAGTTTTGGAGCAGTGCCAGCAGCGCTACGTACACTGGTCTAAGATGCCGTCTCCAGATAGCGGAACCCACGCGGAACGACGCGGATCACACGGAATGTCGACGTTGACGACGTTATGGAAATCGCGGAAACTGCGTCGAGGACAGCCAGGTTTTTCTGCCGGGTGGCTGGTTGCCTCCTGTGGCGAGTTCAATTTTGTTTCCCGATGCCGAGTGCCAACCGGCAGTCAACGTGGTTCTATATTTGTGCGTGTCAGCAACATAGCAGCAACATCGCGATGGCAGTGTTGTGCTTTGTGAACGGAAGACTGGAATTATCGCCGATATGACCGTGTGTTCGCGTATCAGTGGTGTAACAACAAGATGACATGACGTAAACTATCCGGTATTGATGCCGCGGGTCGGGCTGTGATCAGAGAGGGCGGGGGTGTCGCAGGTTGACATACTGCTTTGCATTAAATATTGTAAGACAGCCTGAGGGATTACAATGCAATTGATCGACCTGCAGTTATTCATGTTGGAACGCAGGTCTGAACCGTAGGTCCTATTGTACAGTGGCGAATGTAACTGCCGTCTGCGATATCCTGTTGTCTCAACCCCAGAGCGATTACCCTCTGGGGAAAGGAATGAACAGTATGGAAATATGACGGAAAGTACGTATTTACAGTTTGGAATTTTTGCATTAAAAAGGAGGACAGATAAATTGAAAAAAATCTATCTTCTATTTTGCTATTTAGATTTACTACATTGCCTGCAGAAACTGCCCTCCAAGTGGCTCGTTGGGATGCGCGCTAGAGGTTTTCGAGTTCACCATGGCGTAGCTCCGTACACTTAACACATGCAGCAAGTCGCGACTTTGACTCCATGAAGTTGATCGAAAAGCGATTTCTCTGCCCGTGAAGCATCACTTTCAGCTGAGTGCATATCCGCTCTACAGAGATTAACTCAAAACGACAATTGCAGCCGTGCGTGAACAGCACAAATAAAAAACAAATACTACAACACAAAAACTGGCCATGCGGGGAAGCAAAAGCATGGCTTGGAACAACAGTGGAGCTAGCAGCTTATATTATTGGCTTTCAAATACATGCGGTATGAGCGTTTCCCTTTTACTAAGAAATTTATTCCCAGAGCCGTTCAAAATACTCTCAGGGGCACGACATTACTGGAAAAAATCAACATGCTCGGAATATTTTTTTATTGCTTAGGCAGTGACCGAGAAATTTTGTACGTTCAAAATGACCAGTATAAATAACGGAAACGCAGAGCTCGGAAGTAGTGATCGGGTTAGTGTGCTGTTGCATTGATGTTTGTATCTGCCGTGTATGTGTATGCGCTCAATATGTGTTCAGCGGATGCTTGCAGTATGTGTTATGTGTCTACATATGTGTATAATAAAGGTTCCCGAAGATCCCGAAGCGCAATGGTGGCGTAAGCAAATGAAAATATTTTTCGTAGAACATGATTGGGCGGTACCTAGCGCCATTTAGCCTAGCTACTTGCAATTACTCTGCTTGACCCTGCCATCTGGTGACAGGGTATTAAACCTTCCTTCACGCTTCGCGATAAGGGAATTGTGACTTGAGATATAGCAAAGGTAAGACGTAAAGTCGGCGTAGTAACTGGGTATCGGTTGTCTCCGTTGAACATCACAGTGCTGACGACGAGAAGTCTGAGTAACTGCTTTTGAAACGGAAGTCTCTTTACCTGTGGGGAGAAGCCGGCTTCGGAAATAAACACAGTTCGCGGGAAGCTCGTGTTACACTCTTCTTTGCTGCTCCTCTCATACCGTGCAAGAGACGTAGCGTCCTCGTCAAGCCTTATTTATCTTTATTTACTTAACAGGTTAAAACAGCGCAAAAGACAACGGACAGGGTAAAGATGGACACAGACAGAGCGCTGACTCGCAACTAAATTTTTATTGAACTCAAAGGGTGCAATATATACGCACAATTGAGAACAAAAAGAAGAAAATCAGCCTGAAAAACACCCAAAAGCAAAAGCACCAGAACGAAGCATCACCCCAAAAAAGTCAATCTCCTTCCTAGATAATGCAACAGAAGGGCTGCTGACACACCCATGACACCCAATCTTTCTATTTCTAGAGCCTCCGAAATTTCTCGTGTCAGCTGGTCCCGGTGGCGTTTTAAGGCCTCGCACTGTTGGAACTGAGGCTGGCATCTGCAGTCACGGCAATGTATGCCGAGGTGACCGGAAACTGTCGAAGAGACGTTGTAAGCATGTTCCCTTAGCCTGTCGTTGAGACAGCGACCTGTCTGGCCAACATAACGCATGCCGCAAGACAGAGGGAGGGAATACACAACTCCCTCAGCGCAGGTGACGTAACGATTGCGGTGCTTCGTAGTGCAGGCCCTCACCTCCCTATCAGAGGGATTAACGGCTCGGCATAATCTAGAAAGCTTGTCGGGGGCGGTGAACAAAACATCCACTTCACATCTGCCTGCAATACGTTTGAGGTTGTGGGCCACGCCATGCAAATACGGAATGAAGGCGAATGTTTTCTTTCTTTCTCGTCTTTTTCTACTGCTGGCAGAGATATCGCGCGTCTCAGATTAAGTCTTGGTTTCTTTGAGCAGTGACTCAGCAACAGCTGTCAACACGTGCGAGGGGAACCCAGCGACAGTGAGGCGTCCAGTTTGCTTATCGAAGCTAGGTTGAACTTTGTGAAAGCAAGACCTTTGCAAAGCATCTGTGTAGCAGGTTTTCGCGATTGCACGTTTTACAATTTTTGAATGCACGGACTCAAAGGGCAGAAAAGGCTTGCCGGCCCGAGGTTCCTAAGCCCAGCCTACCTGGTCCGGGCACATTGTTAAAGTTAAATCCAAAAATCTTATACATCCGGCTTCAGGTACTTCGTGAGTTAAAACAAATGGCGAAAGACAGGTTAGAAAAGATGCCTAAAATATAAGTCATTGATGAATGAAAGGACAATACGTCAGTTTCCAACAGGACTAAAAAATCGTCTACATAGCGGAAAACCCTTGCAACCTTGGTACCCTCAAGGTGTTCTAGAATGATGCGATCAATGCTTCCTAAGAACAAGTCGCTAAGAACAGGGGCGATGCAAGATCCAATGCAAACTCCTTGACGTTGCAAGTAGACAGTACCCTCCCAAGTCGCCAAGGTCGCCCTCAGGTATTTGTCAAGGAGCTCTAAAAAACCCTCAACTGATATTCCAGCCGTATTTTGGTAAGCAACAGCACCAAACCTGTCAACGCAATCATGAATGCAGACAAGAAGTTCATCGTGAGGCAAAGAGACGAGCGATATCCCTGCCAGCAGTAGAAAAAGACGAGAAAGAAAGAAAACATTCGCCGTCCTTCCGTATATGCATGGCGTGGCCCACAACCTCAAACGTATTGCAGGCAGATGTGAAGTGGATGTTTTGTTCACCGCCCCCGACAAGCTTTCTAGATTGTGCCGAGCCGTTAATCCCTCTGATTGGGAGGTGAGGGCCTGCACTACGAAGCACCACAATCGTTACGTCACCTGCGCTGAGGGAGTTGTGTATTCCCTCCCTCTTTCTTGCGACAGGCGTTATGTTGGCCAGACAGGTCGCTGTCTCAACGACAGGCTAAGGGAACATGCTTACAACGTCTCTTCGACGGTTTCCGGTCACCTCGGCATACATTGCCGTGACTGCAGATGCCAGCCTCAGTTCCAACAGTGCGAGGTCTTAAAACGCCCCCGGGACCAGCTGACACGAGAAATTTTGGAGGCTCTAGAAATAAAAAGATTGGGTGTCATGTGTGTCAGCAGGCCTTCTGTTGCATTATCTAGGAAGGAGATTGATTTTCTGGCCACTTGATTAGCTTGGTTTATCTTTTTCGAGGCGATGCTTCGTTTTTGTGCTTTTGCTTTTGGGTGTTTTTCAGGCTGATTTTCTTCTTCTTGTTCTCAATTGTGCGTATATATTGCACCGTTGAGTTCAATAAAAATTTAGTTGCGAGTCAGCGCTCTGTCTGTGTCCTTCTTCACCCTGTCCGTTGTCTTTTGCGCTGTTTTAACCTTTTAACAATGTCAGACCAACTCGCCCAGGCTTCAACCTTAGTATCTTGATTTGCTCGATTCGGTGGCCACCATAATGGAACGCAGGCGACGAAGGAACTTTGCTCCCCTGCTTTCAGGATGGAAATTTCTCCATTTCTGAAGGAACATTGGTCACAAATGGGTTTCTCCCTTTAGGGAAGACAATAGAGACACTTTCTTCTAAGAGTATATGGTAGATAAGAGTGTGGAGTAGGTACTCTTTTAGTTAGTGCTCCTATCATTTCGTCGAAACTCGTTTCATGGAATTACGTTTTTCGGACAATTTTTCATGGACACACGTTTTATCGACACACGTGCTGTCGACACGAGCGTTCTATGGACAGTCGTTACGCGAATTGCACGCTGTAGGGACATTTCCTCACAAGTGCATCACTGGGGTGCGCATTAACCCCCCCCCCCCCCCCCAACCTGCGTTCACGCCGCTTTGCGGCAACAGTCTGCGGCGGCTCACTAGAAATATGTTAACCCTCCTGACCGATCCCTGCGCGCCACTTCGCGGAGAAAGTCTCAAGCAGCTTATTAGAAAAACCAAAGCTAATCCCAGATGTCGATGAAACGACTTGTCGATGTAACAATCTGTCGATGAAAC